>NW_021604585.1:4777827-4789199 GCF_004785775.1 Grammomys surdaster | reverse complement strand
TTTTTTTTTTTTTTTTTTTTTTTTTTTTTTTTTTTTTTCTGTTAGCCTGAATTGAGATGATTCAAAAGCAAGACAGAGACACTTTAAAACAAAAGCGCTGAGCCAGTTTAAGAGGACACACACACAGCTCCTCAGAGCAAGATGGAAATGCTTTGGGCTTAGTGTTTCCAAGACATCACTTAACAATCTGGAAGGCGGGTCTTTGGTACTCAGCGTCTCACAGTCACACAGAGGTCATATACAGGACACAGTTAAAGACCATGTTTGTGTGACTCAAAATTCAGACTGTTTTCAGTATATATGATGCCGCTTTCAGAGTGTGCAAACATGTATGTTCTTGTATCTAATTAGAGATGGGTAAAATGAATTTTGTAGCTCTACTGCTTAAAGGAAAATGGTTTTATTTGTTTTTATTCTTTTTTTAATCTATTCTTTCTCAAATCGCAATTCATTCACACAGGGGTTATAAACACAGAAAGGCAGGATGTGGGGAAGGGAATGACACTGGAGTGTGGGTGATCAGGAGGAATACAGATATCATCAGAACTGGGTATCGGCTGGGTGAAGGTTCAGGGGACAAGTCACTATGACTCTGCCTATGACTCACTTGTCCTTATCTAAGTTGGTATTATCTGCCAAGGCTACCTATTTACAAGGTCTATGACTACTCAGGCTTGTAAATTTCCACAAAAGCTGCCTGTTTACATTAGCTTATAGCCATCTGTTTCAATGTTTTTCCACTGAGACCCAAGACTTGGTATTAGTATACATGTATGACAGGCCTATTGCTGATTTTAGGCCTATTGCTGATTTTAGGCCTTCAGTGTATAAGCAGGGATGCCCCTGACATCTCCTCCCTTCTCTACATATAGAAGGACGGTGGCATTTCTAACCTTGCGAAGGCAGGGATAGAGGCCTGACCTCCAGTATTTGAAGGGGACCTTGTAATGGCTCCAGTCCCCCTGTCGTTGTCCAGTGAGGCATGAGGGCCATACCCATCTCAATGTCTTTTTCCTGGAGAGGGGATACTTTTGACATCAACCCCTATGCAGTCAGTGTTGACCCTCAGGGAACCCAGAGAGATATTTTTAAGTTTTATTTATATTCCCTTGCAGTGCTTAGCCTCGAAGCCTAAGCAAGAATTCAGATCACCTGACAGAGGGGGTTCTGGGTAGCCCCTCTCTGCTTGGTCTAGGGGCAGAAGTCCCCCCCTTTTAGGTTGGGTGGAGATGGGTTTTGGGAACACCCTGTATAAAGTAACAACCTCATCTTGAGTCTCGTGGTCCTCCATAGCTAACTTATGATAATGTATCTGAGTAGGTTTTGCTACCAAATTATTTATCTGTTGTATCACAGAGTTAGTCCGCCTATTTGAGGGCCAGGGACCAGCAGAAAAAAGCAAAAAGAACCCAAATAATGGCCCCAAGATGGGAGGAAATAGGGTTGACAACCTTGGAGAGGCTGCAAACCAATTCTTGTACCAGCCTTCATCTGTCTCTT
Source organism: Grammomys surdaster (assembly GCF_004785775.1). Classification (NCBI taxonomy): domain Eukaryota; kingdom Metazoa; phylum Chordata; class Mammalia; order Rodentia; family Muridae; genus Grammomys; species Grammomys surdaster. The sequence goes on along the minus strand of NW_021604585.1, from coordinate 4,787,699 downwards.
TCTCTCTCTGATTTTTCTTAGGGCCTTCACTACCTGTTTCATGCTCTCTTTAACCCTCCTTGTCTTGTCTATGTAAAGGCAACCTTCTTCTTTAAGGGCTGTACACAGTCAAGAGCTGTACACAGCCTTTTCTATTGTACTAGAGTAAATCAAGTCCAATAAAGATCTTTGCGATTTTAGGAGGTCTCTTCAGACAGCGAAACGAGGGATTTCTTCAGATTAGTGATGTCAATCTCTAGCTGTTTGATGTTCTTGTCAGTGGCCCTTCAAAGGTCTGAGTAGTGTACGTTCGGAGGCCAGCATCCGGATTAGAACTTCTAATAGCAGACGTCATGGGTGATTCATTTTTACCTGGGATGCTGCCTGAGTTAAAGCTCCTGGGAGTCCCTCTTTCTCTCGGTTTTCTGGGGTTGGGTGCTGAGCTGCCGCCTGTGACCTGCTCTATGCTCAGGCCCAGACCAGAAGTCCGGTTTTATTTGTTAAAAACTACTTTTACATAGTCCGATTACCTTGGACAGGTTATCTGATGTGTTTGAGTTTTGGTCTTCTTATTTTTAAAAATGGGACTTGTGTGTACGTATTTGTGTGTGAACGAGTATATGTGAGTGTGCATGTGTGTGCGTATGTGTGTTGAGGCTAGAGGCACTTTCTTCTAGCACTCTCTACCTTGTTGTTTCAGGCAGTATCTCTCAGTGAATCTGGAGCCCACAATTTGCCTAGACTGACAGGCCAGTGAGCCCCAGGGATCCGCCTGTTTTCATCTCCCCAGTGCTGGAATTACAGATTTGTACTGTGGGATCACCTTCTCGTTCTTGTTCTTCTTGTTTTTCTTCTTGTTCTTCTTGTTGTTGTTCTCCTCCTCCTCCTCCCCTCTCCCCTGCCCGTCCCCTCATTCTTCTTCTCCTCCTTCTCCTTCTTCTCCTTCCTCTTCCTCTTCTTCCTCCTCTTCTTCCTCCTCCTTCTCCTACTCTTCTGTGTGGGTTTTAGAAATTGAACTCAGGCCCTCATGCTTTTGAGGTGAGCATTTTACAGACCAAGCCATCTGTCTATCTTGGAAATAGCATCTCAATCCATTTGTGATTCGTGTAAGGATTAATGATAGTGTTTATAAACATCTCCAGTGTAACGCTTGACATTTCATAAGTCTTCAAAATAAGGGTAGCCATCATTAATTTCCAAAATGATCAGTTTTCAGACAACCAATCCTTTCATTTGATAACACCCCCTAACTGCTTCACAAGAAATGCCCCCGATACAGTGATGGCAAAAATAGTCAATGAACAGAGAGCAGTCAGGAGCCACACCTTCCTTGCTTGCTGTTATTTCAAAGAACTACTTTTAAAGGTGGCTCTGTCATTTAGAAAAGATGTGATGTGGGTCGTTGTTATGCATCAGACATCTTGTTTGATGTCATTATGCTACTCGTAAGGACTGAGAGGGCCTGGCTTTGGTGCTTGTTCATGGGCCCATCAGTGCAGCAAAGAAGACGGTTACTAACAGTACCAGAAGGAGCAGAATCCCCACCCCCACGCCCCTTTTAGAAGATCTTGTTCAGATTGAGGCCTGGAGGGTTTGAAGGCAGATTAATCTCCTTTTCCCCTTAGGCATTTTTCATTTCAACTTAAAACATTTTGAGAAGCCGTGATTGCTGTGCTCTCTCCCTTCAGCCACCGTCCCATTTCCAGGGGATCTAGAGTCCAGCATTTTCCCTTTATTTGATGATGAAGGTGCCACAGTGTATGGATTTGAACTTTGAACTGTGAAGCTCAATAGAAAACACACCTTCAGTGTTAAAAAATTGATTAGATATTAGTCCTCTGTTGGATGTAGGGTTAGTCTTCTGAGAGGCTCTACCCAGCAGTCTATGGAAAGGGATGCAGAGACTCACACCCAAACGTTAGATGGAGCTCTAGAAGCCTTTCAGAAGAGTTGGGAGAAAGACTGAAGGACCCGAAGAAGACAGAGACTCCACAGGAAGACCAACAGAGTCAACTAACCTGGACCCTTGGGGCTCCCAGAGACTGAATCATCAATCAAGGAGCAAGCACGGGCTCACATATGCAGCCGATGAACAGTTTGATCTTCATGTATGTTCCCCAAACAGCTGGAGCCGGGGCTGTCCCTCAGCCTGTTGCCTGTCTGCCTACCTGTGGATCTTGGGACAGCCTTGTCTGGCCTCAGTGGGAGAGGATGTACCAAGCCCTGCAGCGACTTGATGGGTGACTCCCAGACGAGGGCTTTTCCTTCTCAGAAGAGAAGCAGAAGGGAGGGTGGGGGAGGACTTGTGTGAGGGTACAAGGAAGAGAGGAAAGGCTGATATTGGGTTATAAAGGAATATATAAGTTTAATTAAAAAAAAGAAAAAAAGAGAATTGGTTGGAGTTTTGTATTCATCCAAAAATGCTGCCCATTGCAAACTGTTGTCATTATTGCTGTCCAGTCTTTATTCTTAGCATGACTGTACTGGTCAGTAGCCGTGGTCTTTAGCTTGCACGAGAGTTTATAGATTAGGCTTATATAAGGAGATGTATGGTACAGAGACTTCTGGTGATTGCCAGTGTGCTCCTGTCCTCTGACCCAGGCTTCTCAAGCTGCATCTGTGTAGTAACAGGGACATAGGCACTGATCTGTGCCTCATCAGTGTCCAAGAGAATGCTGGGACAGCATGTTTCACGCTGGCCTTGAATTCAGAGATCCTCCTGCCTCTGCCTCTCAAGTACTGGGATCAAAGATGTGCACCACCACCACCCAGTCTGAGGATACTAAGATTAAAGAGAGGATTTCAAGGGACCTTTTGTATTATACTGGCACTGCTGGGTATGCTCGCATAGCCTGACCTTCCCCCTCCCAGTGTGTGCAAAGCTTCACTTTCCCTCAAAACTAGCCCTCAGGGATTCGCTTTGCAGTTATTTTTCACCTGAAGACATCATTTGGTTGCAAATATTAAGAAGTACCTGCGATTTCATGGTGATATTTTAGTTCATTCAAGAGTGGCGTGGTTTCTAGTGGTGGTACACTTACGTCTATTCCTCTCTCTTTAGTCCACAAAATCTCCTGGTTTGAATATAAAATAGCTTGACATTTAGAGACTGGCCTCACCGTCACTAGCTCCTTCAGACACCTTGCAAGTCTCTGCCTGACGTCTCAAGTGGCTCTGATGGCAATTGGCCCTTTTCCTCTTCCTGGCACCACCTCTGATGGCTCAGCAGAACTAACAGGGTATTAATGTCCCTGTCACCTCCAAAGCTGCAGAAAGCTCAAAGCAGTGGTTCACGTGCACCTCCTTTCCCTATACTTTCCTTTATGACAGTAAATCCTACCTCCTGCCCCCAAAAGTTGCACAAAACTCACTGGCAAGTCATTCTTCTGAATGTGTGCCCAGAGTATTCGTTTAAAATAGAAAAATAAGACTGGCTTGTTGGATGGGATTAGAACCCTTCAGCTTTCCCTGTCGGTGCCTCTGAGAATTTGTGGCTCTTTCAGAGACTCTGGAAGATGCCAACATGTTTTGGTTCTTGGTTTTCCACAAATCTTGGAGGATAGATGAAGAGTAACATCAGGCTGCTGTCCCATTTTAAATTTGTTGCTTAACACCCAGTTTTCAATGGAGACTTCTAGTGACCCGGGGTGGGGGGTAGGAGGAGTGAGAACGGGTATCAGGAGCTCTCACTGCATTTGACTTTTCCCTGAGGGACATTTCATGAGTTCCTGTACAACTCATGATAGCATCACAGTGGCCTTCCTGGCCCTTTCTCACCTGGTGCTTATTTATATTAGTCATTAGTTCTTATGAGCTCCCTGAGGTGTGCGGGGGTGGGGTGGCAAGTGAAATATTGGGAGAAGAATGTTTTATGTGCTGAATTCGACATCAAGAGCTTTATGTTTTCTCTATTGTTAAAAATATTCTTAGCAAATAGTAGGCACCACTTTTATATGGGATCATATAAAAATGAGAACACAAGTGCAGTGGATTCCTACCATAAATATCGTAATTTAGTTAAATGGTTTTCTTTAAAAACCTAGCTTTATGGGGGAAAGCACTCACTTATTCTTTATCCTGCTCTTCTCTGACAAAGTCTTGCCACACTATCTAGGTTGGCCTTGAACTTACAATCCTCCTGCTTCAGCCTCTAGAATGCTGGGATTACAGTCATTTGACAATTTGATTGACAGTTTCAGTTATTTATTTATTTTTTCACTTGTTCTGAAAGGCCAGCGTGTATTAATGAAAGAATCCCCGTGTGACCCAATGACAATATAATAGAAACAGCCTTGCACTTCCTGGCTTGGTGTAAACGGCTTGGTTTTACCAGCTACTGCTGGCAGTCCTCACCTGCTCTCTGTACCGTTTGTCCCTCCCACCCAGTGTTACATCATTCCTGTTTCTCTCTCGCCACCCAGAGCACTCCACATCTTCAGCCATGTTCTCCCATTTCTTTGAGATCAGTGAACCAGCACGTGTCTGTTACATGGACCACATATTGCAGGCTCCGCAGGAATTGGACTGTAACCCCCAGAGAAATGACAGGATCCCAATTTGAACCTCTGCACACTGACTCAAGAAATAGCCCACATCCAAAGTACTTAGCAATTTTTATCACTGTGCCAAAATGCACCTTAGGAACAGTGGAATGATTTTCTCTCTTCTTTTTTGTACTTTTGTACACTTAGAAAGTACATTCATATACCATTGCTAGTAAAGTTTCCATATTTTTGTTTAGCTGCGAGTTACCCCTGAGCCTCCAATTCTCCCTCTTAGCCAGATAGAACTTCTTTAGTGCTTTCTCCAAGTCCCCGTTTTCAATGTTATGCATTATTCATTTTATCATTATACTGTATTTACAGAGCACCTGTCACATGGAATGAAACATAAGATGCTTTGACACTTTCTAAAGGCGACTTGAGGTGGGGCTGTGGCTCCTGAGGATTGCCATGGTGAGATCCACACAGCCTCAGGGTTTCTACTCCTGTCCTTCAAAATGTCACTCCTTGTCCTTGAGCAGAATGATCTTCCTTTAGAACTCCCCTTTCTTCTGTCCTTCGTCACAGAAAATACACAGATTGGTAAAGAGCCTTTTCTTCCTCTTCCTCTAACCCTGTGAGAAGCCTGCTTTCTTGTGTCCTGTCCTGAAACAGCAGCGTCTACTGTAATTACAGCTACAACAAGGGGCCCAGACCCTGAAATACAGGAGCCCTCCACATAGCGAGCCCAGTCCACGTCTGACAATTAGTCAGCTCGCTCAATGGAAGTCAACGGCCCTGACTTACTTTCTGTGTTGTGTGTTAGTGTGTGTGTGTTAGTGTGTGTGTGTGAATGTGTGTGTGTGTGATTGTGTGTATGCTAGCGTGTATGAGTGTGATTATATTTGTGTGTGAGTGTATATGAGTGTATGTGTATGTGAAAGTGTGAGTGTGTATGTGTGCATGTATATAACTGAGTATTATTAATATTTTTAATAAGCAAGGCTCTCTCTCCTTGATCTTAGAGTTCACTAGCTCAGCTAGGCTGACTTGCCAGAGAGCCTCCTCTTTTTGCCTCTACAGAGGCTGCTGTGTTCCATGTGGGTACTTCCGGTCAATCCCAGGTCCTCAAGCACGCTTGAAAAGCATCTTACCTGCATCCGTCTCCCAGTTCCTGGCTTTCTTTTAACTGATGTGAGAACCATAAAACTGGACAGAGTTTCTCCTAATAGTTTTCAAGTAACAGGGATCCAATAGCTTAGGAGCTGTCATTTTTATTTCCATTTCAAAGGGATTTCTTTTGCATTTGAATGGATCAGCAAAGTGTAATAGCATCCAAAGGCCACAGGCTCTTACTGTCCTAGCCCTCAGCCTAGGGTGTGAGATGCTTGTGCGGTTGTATGGTTATGAACACTGGGTGGAAGTCCAACCATGCCTCTTGCTCATATGTGATGTTACCATGGTATTGTTACCACGGTATGCTTCCAGACAGTATTGTCTCATTTCTAGGGATGGAGAGATCCCTTTACTTCTAAGCCAGGATCCCTGAGAATATATACCAATATACCTAAAAACCCCTCTATATTTCTGAAGTACAGCGGGCTTCATATATTTCATGCTGATTACGTAGTTGAGTGTCTCTTGTAGTAAATGCTTGGGACCAAGAGTGTTTAAAATTTTATAGCTTTTTTTTTATTTTGGAATATTTCATGTTTATAATTTTTCATATACATAAATATCTTGGAGCCAGGAGATAGACATATCATGTAACTCGTTCATGTTTCATGTACACTTTATACCTAGAATAAAGGTAACTTTACACAATTCTTTCAGTGCGGCTGGGTTTTGACTGTGATCCATCACTCAATTTACCCAGCTTCCTAGAGCAGCTTGGTCTTCACTACAGTTTTCTTTTATGCCAAAGGAAAGCAAGAAAATTTCCCAGCAAGCAAGGAAAATACCTCTTAAGGCAGTTATCTCTGATAGTATTTTTAAAAGAAATTAGACTTCTGATTTCTAAATTTCTTAAATTCTATACTTTTTTTTCTTATCTCTCACCTATAATTAAGGTTTTTGTCTGAATGAAACAGATTTCAGTGTTAAGTACAAATCTGTTTCGGGTGGGAAGCAAGGCAAAGAGGTGGACGCGTCAGTGAGAGTCCGCAGTGTGGTGGATCTGTTCTGAAGTTTGCCAAGGCTTGGCAGCTGTGGGAGGAGAGCCTGGTAAGAAATATTCCCTTCACGCCTAAGCTGTACGCTCAAGGATGCGAATCGTGTGAAGCCTCCCTTATTCCAGTAAGATGTGAGGATAAGACCGGGGTGATGGAGAGGGTTAGGACACCATCCATTAACTCAGCCTGACGATCAACTGACAATAAAAATTAGTATAAAAAGGTATGGCTGCAGAAGAATCAACTTCCTTGTACGTGCTTGTGAGCTCTCTCTCTCTCTCTCTCTCTCTCTCTCTCTCTCTCTCTCTCTCTCTCTCTCTCTCCCTCGCCCTCCTGTGTTTTTTTCTTTGTCTCTCTGTCTGTCTCTCTGTCTCTGTCTCTCTCTGCTCTGTGTGTGTGTGTGTGTGTTACTGCTTGGAACACTGGAAGAAGGCTACCTTAGGATCCTTAATAAAGTTTTTGGTTAAACTGAAGCTCACACATCTGGGGTTGAGTTGTGACTAGGAGACAGCCGAGGGCACATTACACACTTTCTCCTTGCTTTTGGTTGTGACTAGGGGACAGCCGAGGGCACATCACACACTTTCTCCTTGCTTTTGGTTGTGACTAGGGGACAGCCGAGGGCACATTACACACTTTCTCCCTGCTTTTGGTTGTGACTAGTGGACAGCCGAGGGCACATCACACACTTTCTCCCTGCTGTTGGCCTGAGAAGGAAACTATAATTTCAGAAATGATAAGAACCCTGACGAGCAGACTTTCTTTTTAATTCTTACAATTCAAACTTTCCCAGGGACTGCAACTGATCAGACATGCAGATGATGTCAAGGATTTTGTAGGGTACTTCAAAAACAAAAGAAAACAAAGTGGTTCTTTTTTTTCTAAGAACACTTTTTCTTTGTTTATTGTTTGAGTATTTTACACATGCTTATAATGTCTTTGATCAAATTCCTTTTAAGGTTCAAAGTCTTTCCTCATGAAATAAAGTCTTTCCTCATGAAATAAACTTGAGTTGATAAATGTGTTGTTAGGTCGTGTTCTCCAGGTTACATCATCTTGTTTCCTACTGAGGCCAAACTCTGTCTTGAAATATGGGCAAAGTCATTGTTCTTCCTCTTGCCCATATTGTCCCTTGAATTTATAGGCAAACTATGTCATATGAAAGATCTTCTGTTTAATAATGGTGCTTTGGAGTAGAGTTTACTAGAGTTTTAATAAGTGCCTTTACATTAACATGTATGTATAAATATATGTGTGTGTGTATTTGTATATGTGGGCATGTGTTTACATGTGCTTTCACATATATGCACCTGTATTTACATGTGTGCACACGAATGTCTTTAAATCTATGTTTGTGTGTGTTTACACATATGCTTGCAGGCACTCACATGTACAGACACACATCTTTACACTAATGCACATGCATGCACACATGCTCATGAGTGTGTGTGTTTACACATATGTTTACTCACATACCTGTTTTTGTGTGTTTGCAGGTATGTGCACCTGCATGCTTATTTAAACTTCTCAAGAGGAGAGAATACTGGAGCTCTCACTGATTCTTCATCCCCAGAACACACTCTGTGTCACACACTGAGCTGGAGAGAGTATTTTAGAGTTATCTGCCGCCAAAGCTGGCCTTGTTCACAAAAAGAGGCACTAACTTTGACAAGTGACTTGTGAAGCCTGCATTGTCTTCCAGGACTGATGGCTCTCTTAGAACATGCTGATCACACAGGAAAATTGTGGAGTCAGTGTAGGAAGAAGGGGTGTTGGAAGGCAGTTCTGACATTTATGAAAAGAAAACCAGGACTTCAGCTGCTTGGGAATGCTATGTATAGCTTTTAGAACCCTGAAATAATGGAGACATACCTTTGTGAAGAATTTCTTCTGTGTGTTTGTGTGTATGTGCAACACACACACACACACACACACACACACACAACTTTTCTGGGGAATACTCATTCAAGCAAGAGAGCATTTTTATTTCTCAGAAAGCCATAAACCTGCATTTTGATAGTTCCCTTCTGGGAGAGATAATTCTAACCTCAAATCTTTTTGATAAATACTAGAGTAGGATTAAATAATTCAATTTTCAGTTTTAAACACAGCATCAGCGTCAACAGCCAGAAAGAACCCGTGTATTGCTTTACTATTAATTGCTCACAGCAGGCTTACTCATTACTAACGCCAAAGGAGCTTTGGTTTGAAACACGTGTTGTAACATAGGCAACAGGTATTATTATTATTGTTATTATTATTATATAAAGTCTCAGAGGGTTTTTACCCCATTTTTGTTTTGCAAAATTTGAAACATAATAAAAAATGAAAAAAAAAAAGATAGAAAGACTCCCCTACCCACAGCTTGGCAATGTTATTTTTCCACAAAGGCTTATCTCTCCACACTCAGGGATACAGCCAAGAGCATCTCCACTTGTAAGTAGCTGTAGACCAGGCAGATGTTACCCATACATGCTACCTCAGCTCCTAAGAAATAGGCCGCACTGTAATGTAACTGTGTGTTGTCAGGCTTAAGAACCAAGCCGCTGTTTTTGGCATCTGGGATTGAGCCTAGTGCCTTGAGCATAGCAGGCAAATTGTCTTCCACTGAGCCCCACCCCGGGCCTCCTTTCCCTTTTATTTTGAAGTTGGACCTCACTGAATTGCCGGGGCAGCCCTTGAACTTGCAGTCTTTCTGTCTCAGGCTCCTAGGTAGATTGAATTACAGACCTGTGTCACTAGATCCAGCTAACAATCAAAATTATATGTATTAAAATATCTTTGCCGGGCGGTGGTGGCGCACGCCTTTAATCCCAGCACTTGGGAGGCAGAGGCAGGCGGATTTCTGAGTTTGAGGCCAGCCTGGTCTACAGAGTGAGTTCCAGGACAGCCAGGGCTACACAGAGAAACCCTGTCTCGAAAAAAAAAAAATATCTTTAATGACAGCAAATGACCTTAATATTGTTGCTCATTTATTCTTTTTTTATGTTTTATGGTTTGTTTTTTTTTTGAGACAGAGTTTGTTCACCCAAGGCTGGACATGAACTCAGTATGTAACCAAGGATTCTCTGAACGTCTGATCCTTCTGTTTGTGAATGTTGGGTTTTCAGGTGTGAACCACTATGTCCAGTTTATGCTGGGGATTAAATCCAGGATTTGCTAAATTCTAGGCCTGAGTCATAAACCTAGACTTCCTTCTTCTTCTTCTTCTTCTTCTTCTTCTTCTTCTTCTTCTTCTTCT
>NW_021604585.1:4735566-4777817 GCF_004785775.1 Grammomys surdaster | reverse complement strand
CTTCTCCTTCTCCTTCTCCTTCTCCTTCTCCTTCTCCTTCTCCTTCTTCTCCTTCTCCTTCTTCTTCTTTTAAAGCAGAAGCTTGAAACACAGCATTTGACATAGTGTGGTTTCTACATTTTTTTTAAACCCCTTTCTAATATTGATGCTTTTGGAGTCTAGGCAAGTTTTCTTTGGCACGTGTCTCATTCTCAGTAGTTTGGATTATTCTCTTTATAATTCAGAATCACAAAAGAAGAATCCTCATAACTCAGTGTGGTGTGTTAATAAACAGCAAAATATGAGAGGATATGAAAACAGAAGCCCAGGAGATTTAGATAGTTGGAAGGCATTTGGCAGAAAGCATAGTAGTATTTTGGGATCCCAATGTTTCCACATTTACTGGGTTTTAGATCTTTCAAAATCAAACAAGACTAGAATGGATTAAAAAACAGCAGGTCATCATTCCTCAGTGGACATGTGATAAATGACTGGGCATGTAGTTACAGTGCTCCCACGGAAATTGCCAACAAAATAATTAATATCTGCATAGTTATGCACATGAAGACCTGTGGGATGGGCCACTCAGCCTCTCTTTCTGTATATGCAAGTCTAGTTTTTAGAAATAATAACTGCAGTATTTCTGGTGTGGGACAGAGCCTTGACAGTGAAGGCTTTATGTTGTCTTTTTAAAATGCCTCATGTGCAACTCGATCTGATAGAGGGAAAAGTCGAGAAAATGCATCAGGGGCTGGGGAAATGGCTCAGGTGGTGACATGTCTGCCATGTAAAACCTGAGTTTGTATCGCCAGTATCCATGAAGAAACCAAGATGAGGTGGCCCATGCCACTCTAAATGTGAAAGTGGAGACAAGTGTGCCCTGTAGCTTGCTGGCTACAATCCAGCTCAGTTGTAAGCTTCAGGTTTAGGGAGAGATCCTGCCTTAAAAAATAAGGTGGAGAGCAGTTGAGAAAGATATCTGATGTCAACTTCTGACCTCTACATGCCCAAGTACACATGTCCCCACTTGATTGCTTGCACGTGTGTGTATACACACACACACACACACACACACACACACTCACACAAAATCATCATAGGCTCTTTCTCAGAAGGACTCTGTTGCTCCATAGTGACCTCTTGAAATGAGACCTCTTGAAGATGAAAAGCTTTGTCCAAAAGAAACAGTTAAGTAAAAAGGCAATCTAAAGAATGAGAGGAAATCTTTGTTAAACACACACACACACACACACACACACACACACACACACACACACACATACACACACACCAGAGGATAACTAAATACTAAAGTATACAAAAAGCTCAAAAACTTAAACATCCAAAACTCATTCAACCCCGTCAATAAATGGATAAATGAAATGAGCAGATATCTCTCAATGATGAAATACAAATGGCCCAAAACCATGAAAAAGTGTTCAACGTCATTAGTCACCAGAGAATACAAATCAGAACCTGGAATTTGACATCATGTTGTCATGCTGGAGTAGAAAGCAATCCATTCGTCGAGCCATCTCCACACTGAGGTTGGAAGCAGAGTGTGCTTCTTCTAGGGCTCAACGCTGTATTGGGTTTCTGTTCTGGAATACCTCTTATACGTGTAGGAAAGCTACTCCTGAACGCAAGGCTGGTTGTTTTCTTATTGCCTGCTTCCCAGGCGTCTCAGTAGACCATTCTCTCTTTTGTCATCTAAATCCTGAGATTATTTTGGACCAACAAAACAAAATAAGACAAAAGCCAGCACTTGTGGAAAATAACCTTTTCAAGTATCTGAACGGAAGGGAGTAGTACACCTGGATGCCTAAGCTGTGAAAAGCTTCCATTGAGAGTAGTAGGCGTGTCCCCTTAGCTGGAAATAATTTAATGTCTCCCATAAACTTTCCTAAGAGAACTAAAAGGCAGATTTAGAATGCCTGGAGGAAGTCTTCTTGTGTCATTTCCTGCCTTATGCATGTCTGCATCTTAACCACCCGACTGCCACCACTGTCCCCTTTCTCAAGCTTCATAACTTTAAACCCCATGCAAGGTCTTAAGAGCAGTCAACACACAGTCATCCCACCTATGGGTGTTTTGTGTCATTTACTCCTTCCTGGATGTGGGAAACTGACCATAGTCAGGGGAAACACAGTTTACAAGAGGAGCAATTTCCAAAGGACAATTACATCTAGCACATGGACAGAACAGCAGTAGTGGAAGCCACTGCTGTTTCCTGGGTGCTCCCACATGGGCGGATGGGCTGTCTTGACTCAACCTCAGAAGCTCAAGAAAAAGTGTAAGTGTCACGTGCATTTTACAGATGGAGAGGCTAGCTAGAACTGAGGGAGGAGACCATTGGACTAGATTCTGGATGCGTCTGTTCCCCAATATGGCTAATCAACATTAGTATAAAATGTGGCTTTTGCAAAAACATCACTACTCCCCCTCCCACTCCCCATATCTCCAAGGAAAATCATGGTGAAGTGGAAACCCAAGGGTTCTTTGGAGAGTCAGTTGTGTTGGATGGTATTTTGCTGGGCAAACACGTGAAGGAGTGTTTTCCTGAAGTGGACATAGGTGAAAGACTGAGGCAGACTCGTGAAGGAACGTTTCACTGAAGCAGACACAGGAGAGAGGATGTTCTGCTAAAGCAAGCACGAGAAAGGACATGTGACAAAGGATTCTTTGCTAACAACACCCATGTATTGGTCTGTCTCACATTGTGTAGTTGAGCTGCATTTGTTGGGACACCACGGACTTGGACTGATTGGATACACATGCCAAGGCAAGACACGTGCTGTTTGGAAGGTATAAATAGGACTCCCTGGAGTGATGGAGACAGAGCTTGGCTTGCTGCTACAGCTAGCTATGCAACGATTTGGGTCTCCCATCTTTGCTGATCTTTGCTTCCCTGAGAGAGGCACAGCTGAGAACTTCTCCTGGTGTCCCCTCTAGGCTCCTCCTGCTCACTTGAGCTGAGGCTGAGGCCTGGCTGTCTCTGCTAGGTCGTGTCACTGCTGTTGCTACTGAACTGGACTGCTGGTGTATCCGTGAAGTGTTTGCGAGTGGATCGAGCTGCCACTGCCTACTAAATTATGAACTGAACTGCCGATTTCCAGACAGCACAGACGGTATTGCTTCAAAGAACCTTACTAAAGAGATCTATTTCCCTGTATCCTTTCTTTTCCACTTCCATTACCTCTGGTGGATAGTGGGCTACAAGGAGGGTTAAAGCGTTTAAGAACCATCATTAAAAATAAGGTTTGAAAAAAACAGCTGGGCGGTGGTGGCGCACGCCTTTAATCCCAGCACTTAGGAGGCAAAGGCAGGAGGATTTCTGAGTTCAAGGCCAGCCTGGTCTACAGAGTGAGTTCCAGGACTATACAGAGCAATCCTGTCTCGAAAAACCAAAAAAAAAAAAAAAAAAAAAAGTTACACTATGGTTTAAGCATAATTTGTTGTAAAGAAAGTGATTTTGATTTATTAGCTTAGATGTTCAAGCCATGAAGCAAGGTGCTGTGGTTCATTAGTGGTTTATGGAGCTAGTAAATTTGTTTGTGTTTATTCATAGTTTTGTTCAATATTCCTTATAAAGGACTCAAAACGATCAGAGAGGAAAGGTAGGAATGAAGACAAATAAGTTTTGGAGCAAAGAATCAATATATAAAAATGACTAGGAAATAAAAACATTTTATTCTTATAAACTTTCATTCACGTAACTCAAAAATATTTGCTAAAACATTTATTTTATTTTTCAAGACAGTGTTTCTCTGTGTGGCCCTGGCTGTCCTGGAACTCACTCTGTGGACCAGGATGGCTTCGAACTCAAGAGATCAACCATCTGCCTCTGCCTCCCGAGTGCTGGCATTAAAGTCATGTGCCACCACTGCCCGGCTTTTACATACTTTTTTAATGTTGATAATGTGGGCCCTTGTTTAGACAGAGGATGAAGAAGCTTGTGTGTGCGTGTGTGTGTGCGCATGTGTGTGTGTGTGTGTGTGTGTGTGTGTGTGTGTGTAGGACGGAGGCTGATGTTGGATGACTTCCTTGATTGTGTTCCACCTTGTTTTTGAGACAGTCTCTTATTGGTTGGTCTGGAGCTTGCTGTTTTGGCTGGACTGGCTGGCCAGTGAGCCAAAGAATGTCTGCCCATCTCTGCTTTCTCTTGAGGCATGAGGACTCTCACTTTTTTTTGTGGGGGCTGTAGATCTGAACTTGGTTCTTCATTCTTGTATAGCAAATACTTTAACCACTGAGCCCTCCACATCACCCAGCAAAAAATGTTTTTGGAGGAGGGTGAAACAACGTGATTGGACTTTTTTGTTTTGCTTTTTAAACAACAAAATACGATATTCAAAGGGAAATGGAAAATAGTTGCTCAGATGAAGATGATAAGGAAGGAAAAGACCCATTTAAAACTAATTATGGGGAAAATTCCCCAGGCAAACTCAGGAGTCAATTGAGTGATGGTAACCTTCATGTCTTTATACAAGTGACAGCATCTGCTTTTATGAAGGTCGGAAAAATTTCTCTGTGTTTCAGTCAGGTATGTGTGTGTGTTTATGTACGTGTGTGTATGTATGTATATGTATGTGTGTGTATATGTGTGTATGTGTGTGTATGTATGTGTGTGTGTATGTATGTATGTGTGTATATATGTATGTTTATGTGTGTATATATGTGTATGTATATGCGTGTGTATGCATGTGTGTGTATGCATGTGTTTATGTGTGTGTGTGTGTATTTGTGCAGTTTGTACTCACCAACTGTTCTATGCTGTTCCCTGTCCTCTGACTAGTTTTAGACTTTCCCAGACAGCATCGTCACTTCCATCACCATCCCCTGCTCTGTTTTTTCTTTTCCACACACTGTATTTTCTAAAGGAGGGGCAGCGCAGTCTTTAGAAAGCCCAGCTCATGGCCTCAGGTCATTAGATTCCAGCGATTGAGAGGTGGGAGAATTCCATTGAAGATGAAGGACATTCTTCCTCTGAACAACACAGAGCACATTCCTTTAACTATCTCCTAGGGAAGGTGGGGCATTAACATGTGAAGGGCCACATGGACTGCAAAAGTAATCCTTGATCCTTATCTCCAGCCATGGCTTCTATGATTATGCTGATGTTACTGGCAAGAAAAATTTGCAGGTATACTTTAAGTCACTATCTAACCACTTGTTTTTTAATAGAGAGATGTTCCCAACCCGACCACACCATCCCTTTAAAAAGCAGAGCATTTCCTGAGCCAGTAGGAGACAAAGAAATTGGTTTGAAGCATGAGAAGAATTTAATAAGCAGGAAATATCCATTGCTACTTTGGAAGACAGAGGGGACCATGCGTCACGGGCTGCGGGTGGTCTGGAAAAGCTAAGACCAGACCTTGGCTACCAGTCAGCAAGGAAGCAAGTACCTCAGTGCTACCATCACTAGGTACTGAAGTCTATGTAGAAGAAAGGTCTTGGTAGCAAATTTGTCTCCAAAGTCTCCATGTAGGAGCCAAGGTGACTGATAACTTGACTTTGGCTCTGGAATGCCCCAAGGAGAAAAGCTATTCATGCCTGCCGGACTTGTGACAATGTTACATTTCAATGATCATTCCTCTATTTCCTTTTTGTTTAAAGCAATTATTTGGACTCAAATAACTTGGATTAAGTTTGTAGATTCAACTGTCTATGAGAATATTGTGGAGCATTTTGCTTTTCAGTAGAAGCAACTCATTTCCTCCTGGCTTTTCTTTTTCGTACACACATCCTGCGCACCTGTAAGCACTGGGTCAAATGGTTGTTGATGACATTTTAGTGTAGGGCATGGCTCAGTGAGGAGGTTATTATAGTCATATGGTAGGCTTTTTAATAGTTAAGAAGGCCACGTGCACACGTAGAAAAGGAAGACAACCATTGGTGAATGCTTTGAAGAGATTCTGGGGAAAAGGTAGATGATGAATGGAAGTTTTCAAAAATTATGAAATCTGAATGCATAGGAAGGATGGTGAGTTACGACGTAGCATGCTGAGTGGGTTCCTTATTCATCCTATTTCAACTTCCAACAGGTAACTGACATTCATGCTTTCTTTAGTTTTTCAGATTTTTAAAGTACACATGTGCTGCCATTGTGTCTGCTTTGTTTTAATCTTCTCTACACATACTTGGTGACCACTACATATTTTCTTCTGTAGCTTGATTTTTTTTCTTTTATTGAATATTTTCTTTGTTTACATTTCAAATGTTATCCCCTTTCCAGGTCTGCCCTCTGGAACCCCCTTATCTCAACCCTTCTCCCCCTGCCTTTATGAGGGTGCTCCCCAACCCACCCACCCACTCCTGCCATCCCACCCTGGCATTCCCCTACACTAGGGCATCGAATCCCCACAGGACCAAGGGCCACTCCTCCCCCCTGATATCCAACAAGGCCATCTTGCCTCATATGTGGCCAGAGCCATGGCTCCCTTCATTTGTACTCTTTGGTTGGTGGTCCAGTCCCCTCGAGCTCTGGGAGGTCTGTCTGGTTGACATTGTTGCTCCCCCTGTGGGGATGCAAGCCCCCTCAACTCATTCAGTGTCTTCTCCAACTCCTCCATCGGGGACCCCCACGCTCAGCTTAATGGTTGGTTGTGAGCATCCGCCTCTGTAATTGTCAGGCTATGGCAGAGCCTCTCAGGAGACAGTCATATCAGGCTCCTGTCAGCAAGCACTTCTTGGCATCCTCGATAGTGTCCTGATTTGGTGACTGTATATGGGATAGATCCCCAGATGGGGGCCTTTTCTTCAGTCTCTGCTCCACACTTTGTCTCCATATTTCCTCCTGTGAGTATTTTGTTTCCCCTTCTAAGAAGCACTGAAGCATCCACACTTTGGTCTTCCTTTTTCTTGAGCTTCATATGGTCTGTGAATTGTATTTTGGGTATTCTGAGTTTTTGGGCTAATATCCACTTATCAGTGAGTGCATATCATATGTGTTCTTTTGTGACTAGGTTACCTCACTCAGGGTGATATTTTCAAGTTCCATCCATTTGGCTGTGAATTTCATGAAGTCATTGTTTTTAATAGTTGAATAGTATTCCATTGTGTAAATGTAATACATTTTCTGTATTCATTCCTCTGTTGAAGGGCATCTGGGTTGTTTTCAGCTTCTGGCTATTATCAGTATAGCTGCTATGAACATAGTGGAGCATGTGACCTTATTACATGTTGGAACATCTTCTGGCTTGATTGTTACACATAGCCTTTTATCCTAAGCTCCCCAAATCCTCAAGGTGCTTGATTGTGCTCCCCACACCCCTCTGCATGTATCTCAATGCTTGGAGTCAAAGTTTTCTTGTTATTTTGACAACTGTCATATATTTTTGACAACTGTCATATATATATATATGTATATGTATATGTATATGTATATGTATATATATATTTAACAAAAGCTCTTTACAAAGGCCAAATCTGGTCCTAGAGGTGTGTACATACAAGTGGGATTACGTGGACTCATTGGTTAAAAAGAAGAAAACATGAAGTTGGGAGAGGAAAGTCGTGCACTGGGGAATAGGAAATCAGTTGGAGGGGAGTGGGTGGGTAGCTATGACCATGATGTATTATGAGTGCATTAAATTCTTAAACAATGATGAATCAACACCGTTTGAGACCGCCATCGTCTTGAACCTCTCATAGAATATTAAATAATGATGACATCCATCAGTCCTAACCTTAGTGGAAGTATTTCTAGTCTTTCTCTATTATGCCTAATCCCAACTTTTGAACTAATAGATACCAAGAAAATGGCCATATTTTCAAGTTGTCTATTGCTGTCTGACAAGCCACACACCAGTTTTGTGACTTAACACAACAGTTGCTTCTGTGCACTGACTGGGTTCCTCTGGGGAGTTTTTCTGCCTCTCACTGAGTCAGTATGAAGCTCGGAGAGGGGGCAGGGCTGACTGGATCAGAGCATCTGTGTTAGTTCACTGTAAGCCAATGGTTCTCAACCTTCTTAATACTGTGACCCTTTAATACAGTTTCTCACACTGTGGTGACCCCCAACCACAACATTATTTTGTTGCTATTTTGTAACTGTGATTTCGCTACTGTTATCAATCATAATGTAACTATCCAGCGTGCAGGGTATCTGGAATGAGATCCCTGTGAAAGAGTCAGTTGACCCTCAAGGGGCTGACGACCTGTTGGTTGAGAACTGCTGCTCTAAAGTATGATATCGGGCATGGGTTATCACTTGGTGGCTCAGCTGAGATTATTGATTATAGAGTCTTCGCTCTCATTTTCATCTTTCTGTATGACACAGGATTGAGAGTTGATATACAAGCAGGTGGAAAGCCTGGGATCAGTCGTATAAGAAAAGCCATTTCTCTGTTTGATTGTCACTCTCACTTGAAGGCTTTCTGAGCTGGCTCAAAATGTGTTGGCTTCCAGTAGAGGCAATCCAGCAGTGCAATGTATGGAAGCATCACCTGTCAATAAAATGCTGTTGGCCTATTAGCTTAGGCAGGAAATAGGAGGTGGGAGTTCCAACAGAGAGGGGAACTCTGGGATAGAGTCATGTGAGAAAGACTCTGAATAAGTCCCACATATGAAGTTGAGAAGAGGTAACTAACCATGCTGAAGACATAGAATAGTTTAAATGGGTTTAATAAGTTATGACCTAGCAGGAGCAAGCCAAAGCTTTAGGTCTAGGCATTTATTCATAATTAATTAAGTCTCAGAGGAGTTATTTTGAATACTTGGGCTTAGGTGGTTACATTTTCCCCTACTTGATTATCTTTGGATAATCTTATCTCCAATGCTGAGGAGAAATTTGAGGATAAGATCCCTTCTCCTTACTAAGCCATTGGTTCTTTTGGTCTGCTTATTAAATATATGGAATACATCTTTCTTGCACATGGCCTCTGAGTGATGCTTGCCAGGGTTTTATATAATGAAAATCACAGGTCCGTTTCAAAGATTTCATTATATTTTGACATTAGTATTATGCTTATTACCCAGAAAGTTACATAGTATTTATAGTATTTGTTTCTTTATGATGCTCTAGAACACTTTAAATAGCATGGGAATGACTCGATTGGATTTTCCTACAATACCCTTGAGGGCTTTTTTTTTAAACAACTTTTTTGAGGATTAGCTCTTTAACAAATTCCTTTCATTCCTGTCTGGAAATACTTAGGTTTAGATATTTTTCTTCTTTGAGTGGCCCCTGCTTTACTTACCATAAATAGTGAAGCACAGCCCCCTGACTACTGTCTTCATGTCTGTTTATCTCCTTATGTTCTTCTCTAGGGTTTGATTTTGATGGTCGATAGTGGCCTGGAGTGTGAATAGAGCTCTGGCTAGTTTCTCACTGTGGCTTGAAGCCTTCAGTATGATAAAGTGTTCTCTCCTTCCCCTGGGCACATTTTGATACGACATTTTCTGTGTTTGATGTTATAGTGACCATGAAGCCTTTCCTCTGCCACTATAAATATTTCCCAGTGACTTTCTTTTGTGCATGCCTTATATATACACAATGGAACTGGGCTTTACTTTGCTCTTTAATCAGATTTTAAAAATAGTTAATTTAAATGACTTATATTTATTAAAAGAACAGTTGTGATTGGTCTTAATTCTGTCCCGGACCCTTGTGTTCATGTTACCTCACTCAAAGCCTTTCTGAGTTGGCCGGAAGCATGTTGTCTCATGCTTCCCCTCCTTGGCTACTTTTGGATGTCATCTCCATCATCTCCAGCACTGTGGACAATCTTCAGACACAGTGTCCCCTTCTCCTCTTAAGCTATTGGTCCTTTTGGTCTGTTCATTGAAAATTATCAATTTTTAAAACTTTTAGGATTCCTGTCAATGTTAATGGTTTCATATCAACTATCCTCATGAAGTCTTTCAAAAATGTACGCTCATCTTTTATTCTGAGCTTTTGTTCTTGAATATTTTTATTTTCATTTCTTCTATGTCATAATTTTTGACTTTATTAGTTAAAAAATTAGGGTGGAAATTTATTTATATATTGTGTCTTTTTATTCTATTCACATGTATTTATTTCCTTTATATTATAAACCCATTCATGTGTTATTTCATGTACAATCTTCTCGGTACTCCTCTTAAAATGTTTATTCTAATATTTATTTATTTAAAAAAATCATCAGGTTATACTGCTTCTGTGTTTCTGGGGGATTTTTGCTTCGCCATTGCCGATTATATCTTCCCTTTTCTGTTGACTGTTTCTCCTTCTAGTTCTTTCCCAGTTCTGACAGCCAGTGCCGTGTCTTTTCCAGTTGTCTTGTCATTTCTCCATTGAGTTCCTGTGCTTTCCTTCATGACCTTTTGTCATTCAGAGGCTGTCCCATTAAGTTTTCCTAAGTCATAGCAAAATATTTGTTCACAGTGTTCATCTCCAGTGGCATATTACTTCTCTAGACAGTAAGACTCATAAGGTAACACATTTAGAAAACAATTGTGATTTGCTTAGTTTTGAATTACAGTTTTACATTTGTTTATTTAATTGGTGTTTGTGTGTATATGCGTGGGACAGCATGCATGGAGGTCAGAAGACCCTTCGCAGGAGGTGGTTCTCTCCTTCTATCATGTGGGTCTTAGGGATAGAACTCACGCTGTCAGGTTTGGTGATGGGCACCTCTACCTGCTGAGCCATTTTGCTGCTCAGTTCCCACTTACTTCTTCTTGAAGCAGGAAGTATTAAAAGCGATTGGCAGTCAGCACTGGCCAGCCACGTGGAATCAGAGCTCCAAAATCTCTCCACCCAACTCGCTAAGTTCCCTCTGGCAGGTCACTACCACACCAGCCCTGTGCTTCAATCCCCCCACAGCCTTTGTGGGGCACATCAGGCAGACACACGATTTGCCGCTGGTACCTTACTGTCTTGAACTCAGTCGAGTAGCCCCGAGGGGGGGTAAAACACCACACAAATTTAGTTTAGAAACAATGTTAACTCAATCTCTGGGCACAACAACTAGAATGCTAATCTTGTAAGCCATATTAAATCTAAATCCTCTGGTTGCAAATCCTGGCAGTTTCTGCCATAAACCAGGAAGACTCAGTAGCTACATCTTGCCCTATTTGTCCCATCTGAAAAGGACCCTCTCTCCCTCCTGCTTCCTCTCTTCCTGTCTCCTACTCTCCCAGTGATTGGCTCCTTTATTCATTAGGGGATGGCTCATAAGAAGTCCTGAGTAGTGACTCATTCCTTGTTCCACACAGCCCTTCCCAGGAGAGCGGAATTAACAGCAGACTACAAAATACCAAGGCCATCCACAACACTTCTCCTTTTCTGTTTCGAGCAAGAACTGCTGATTGGTTTTAATTCTTCCCGGAACATCTTCTGACATCTTTGACTGTGTGTTGGGTAGTTTCTGTTAAAAATTGGTCATGGTGTTAAGAAATGACGTTCTCTATACCAGTTGTTATAAGCTGGTCACTGGGAAAATAAAAGGCTTATTTTCTAGTTGTTACAGAGACCTACATATTCCAGCAAATGTCTTTCTCTTCATCGTTCTCCCAGATCTATGGAAGTTGTGGATATTTGAGAGATTAATCTTTTTTTCTGAAATCTTTTATGTTAATTGAATATAGTTCTTTTCTCTACCAGATGTGTCCCTAACCACTAGAATCCGTCTATCTATCTATCTATCTATCTATCTATCTATCTATCTATCTATCTATCTTTCTATCTAATCTAATTTTGTTTTGGTTTGAGAAAGGGTCTCAATTTCTAGCCCAGACTGGCCTATAACTTACTATGTAGCTCAGGTTGGCTCCAAATTCTGACCTCTCTACCCCTGTTTTCTTTTTTCTTTTTTTGCTTTGCATAGTATTTTTCTTTTTCTTTTTTTTACCCCTGTTTTCATAGTGCAAGGATTATTAGGTGTGTGACACCGATACCTGGCTCGTTCTATGGCTTTTGGAGTTAGTGCTCAGTGTTATCCCAGACCCTCATTCTGAGATCCTCATATTAACCCCCCAGTCATATTCAGTAGCCTCTGAACCCCATTACAGTTTTGGGTTTGATTGTGGTCAATCTTCAAGGAATATGTGTCCATGCTGTATATATTTGAAGTGAAAATTTCTGGTTTCTTTGGAGACTCAGTTGTTTCATGTGATGTCTTTCTGGAAACTGTCTTATGAGAGAACATTTTGCTGAAGCAGACATGTAAGAGGATGTTTTGCTGAGAACAGATGTGGTATTTTTCTGGAAGCTGCCTGGTGAAAGGTCACGTGATACTTTGCTGCAGGGGACGCTTGAGAGGGCATTGGTTCACCTTGTAACTCTGCTGGTCTTTGTTAGGCTTTGCTGAGGCTGGTCTTTGCTGACGACTCTCTTACCCTGGTTCTCCTGGCTCTCTTTGCTGAGGTTTGCTTGTCGTGACTTCATGGATAGAAATGCACCAAAGAACTTCTAGTAGTTTCTGAGCTTCCTGCTGCTTCCGTGGACTCGTGTTGATTGGCGTAGCCTCTCTGTTTCTCCGGAATGGAGCCACTACTGCTGTTTGTGTTTGGTGTTTTGCTAGGGGACTGGGCTGTTGACAGTGGAGATTGGAATTGCCCCAAAGAACTATTTCTAAACACATCCACAACCCTCATTTCCTATTAACCTTTCTTTCCCCTACCTCTGGTGGGTGATGGGCTAGAAGGGAGGTTGAAGCGTTAAAGAAGCATAGCTAAATTAAGTTTTGAAAAACCTAAGACTACATATATGACCCTCTCACAAACTTCTCAGAAGTTATCTCAGTATGAGGCTCACTCTCATGATATTTCATCACTTTGTAACCCTTAAGTTATGACGGGACTCGGTCATAATGCTGTTGCCACTTATTTTATTTCATCTTATCACAAACGCCTAGAGTTATCACTGGGATGAGGACCATGTGATAAGGTATCTACAGAAAGAGAAGAGAGACTGTGGCATCTAACTGTTATTGCAGTTGTTGTTAATTTTTACTGTGTATATATTTATAAATTAAACTTCATCATAGGTGTGTTTTTTATAGAAAAAGACAGATATTATAGGTTTGTATTATCTTTAGGCACCTATGACTTAGGCACCTATGGCTTTAGGCACCTATGGCTTAGAACATGTCGTTCACAGATAAGAGGCGGAGGCGATACATTACAGACACTCTGTAGATTTGTAAGAGACTCAACCTAAAGCTGTTTTTTGGTTTTGTTTTGTTTTCTTTGTCTGAAGTGCTGAGGCTCACTCTCAGAGCCTTGTACATGCTAGATAGCTCTGGGCCATTGGGCTACATACCTAGTCCAGTCCCCTACTCTGTCATGAGGCAGTCAAATGCTGTGAGATAGTATCAGCAGTAAATAATACAATTACAATCGTGTCTTTAGAATAGAGTGTTTTAATATTCAAATGTTCCTATTGTGAGTCTTTTTAAGGTCATAAAAATGGGTTTACATGACTGATTAGAAATGACTGTTGGTGCTGAGGTTGGGAGACATTTGCTGTGGGAATTCCTGCCTCCCCTGCGCCTGAGATAATGCCAACAGCTCCAAGGTATTTCTACCCATAAAAGGAGCAAGAAGACTGCTATAAAAGGGGCAGCATTGTAGCAGCGACCTTCTGGTCTATGTCCATATTGCTTACGCATTTGTGAAAGAACACGGAAAATGAACTACATTCTTAGACATGCAGTGTTAGGGGAGACGGTGCCTTTGATTTCATGATTTGGCTGTAGCTTGTAGTTAATTACACATTGTGCCATCCCAGACTCTGGCACATTTTAAATAAAGTGATTTATTGTGATAAAAGACAATAACATCCTGTGGTGCTTTGAGACACACCAAACACTTCCATGTATGTACAGTCTATCATTTGTTATTTCTGGGGGCAGTTGGCTAATACAGATAGGTTGTCTGGTGACCCCTGAGGCCCTGTGTTGTCAAGGGAGATAGATGAGGTCCTAAATGCGTGACTTAAATGCAAAACTAGAGGCAGCTAAGGCAATACATAAGCTCAACAGGATGTTTCAGAGGCTCTCGGTGTTGAGAGAAACTGGACTATGGAGAGGGGCTGTATAAAAGCTTTTAAAGAGCTTTCATGAGCAGTATCCTTTCTTTAAAACTAAAACATACTGCAGTCTCCTTTTAAGGAGGCTGAGTCCTGATCTGGAAAAGCAGCGTTTGCAGGGATACTGCCCGTGCTCGAAGAACATGCTGATGTGCTGATGTCGTTCACTGTCTCACTGAATGTTGCAGCACCCCTGTCTCCATCTCTTCTTATGTCAGCCTCTTTCTGTGTCTTGGCTCCCTTCCTTCCTCTTACTCCTGCATCCTCTCCCACCGACCCCCTCACACACTCAGTGAGGAACAACATCAAAGTGAACTGTTTCTACTCTGCTGTCCTAAACGTTCAGGGTTGGGGTATTCATGTTGAATACGGATAAGCTGTGAGATAGTTTTAAATGATAAGTCGTTTAGAACTTTTCTATGAAATGTGGAAGGTAGTTGTCTCCTTGTAAAGAAAAATAGGGAATGTTGGATTTTGGGGGGCAGATTGAAAAATCACAAACATACTAAATGTGCCCCCTCCCCAGGGTACCTCTGTAGATCATTTGAGATTAGAGAAGACTAGGGCAATCTCTAAACACATCACACATCAACTGAGAGATTGGGTGGAGAGGAGAGGAACGTTATTCACAACAATAAAGATCTGGCGATCTGTCTTTGATGGGGGTTTAATGAGGAGAAGGTGGGTGGGGCCTAATGATAATGAGGTCAGTAGGTCCCGCTAGAATCAACGGTTCAGGTGGCTGATTTTCATTTCCTGCTTGTCAGCTGAAGCCACCAGAGAGCTCAGAGCACGGAGGAAGAGGCCTAAGGATGGGAGAATGCAGACGATGCCAGGAAGATAAACCCGTGTGCGTTCTCTTGGACTCACAGTCAACATAAGGGCAGGATGCTTTCAGTATGAACTGAGCTCACTCATACCAGTGTCAGATGCTCAGAAGGGAAATGCCACCAACCTCATGAAATCTATGTGCCAGTCATTGTCAACCTGTTAATTCTTTCAATCTCAGTTGTATATCAAGACTTACTTTTGAACCGTATTAGCCAAGCTGACTTAAAACTTAAGAGCTTAAACCATTCTCCCGTCTCAGCCTCCTGAATAGCTGGGACTGGAGTTAGGTGCATGCTGCCTTAATTGGCTCCATCATTTCTGAGATTAAGATAACGTTTCTGGCCATGTCTGTGGGATCAGCACAATACAATCCTCATCACCAGGATATCCGTTACGTTCCTGACAGTAGAGAAGGTGCTATATTCTTTTTCACCAGTCTTCTGGTGTCAGAAATATAACCAACAGAATGACCCCGTTTACCCCTAAAACAGTGCTAATAGAACAACAGTAAAGATGTTACCAAGTGCCAAAGACAAGCTCATGTGGCTGTGGAGAGGCCTTGTCTATTGGAGGGGTAGCCTACAGAGGGGATAGAAGTGAAGACTGTGCCAGTAGCTGAAGGCAGCAGAGAAGGAGGCCTAGAAAACTGGGGTGGGGGGGAATCTTACTGTGTCAAGAGTCCCACTACAATGAGTGTAGATCTTAAGATGGGGTTTGGCAATAAGTATTTGTTTTACTTTTGAATCTGAATTTTTAGCCATCAAAGGATAGTATGTATAAAGAAGGAAGGAATTTGGAAGCCAAATTAAAATGATATCCCTTATGTTCCAGAGAACCATTGGATGTTTTATGAGAACACTTGCTACCCCAGTTCCCACTGTCTGATAGACCCAGGGCCTCCAGGCAGATCCTGCTTTCGAAAGCACTTCTCTTGAGCAGGGAGATTGGGTTTCCAACACGAACTTTCTGTATGGCTTTTGGAGGATATATAGAATCTGGTTGTTTCTTAGACAAGAGCAGAAGTTTGGGAACCAATAGAAGCCTATGCACCAATGTAAGGATTTTAAATGCTTTTGTTGTTGTTGTTTTTTAAAGCTGGCTCTTACTATGTAGCCCAGGCAGGCCTGAAATGATCCTACTTGCATCCCCTGAGTGCTCAGAGGTGTGAGTGCCACCTAAAGGACTTAGTAAGAAAGTGCATGGGTGTGAGGCTGGCAGAGCTCCACTCTTGAATAGTTACAGAGAACATTTTTACTTAATTTTCTCTTCCCATACATTTATTTGATTGACATTTCTCCAGGACAGAGTCATGCTATTTCTCCCGAATCACTGATTAATTCACTGAGGAAGAAATCTACTTCTCCTCATTCCTCTCACATCATGGTGTCATTTCCATAACAGAATTTCTGTCCTCCTCATGGATACCATTAAAATATATCTCGAGTCCCCCTTTCCTTGATAAAGGATAAAATTTAAATAGCATTAGCATGAAATCTGGCTTCTCAGGAGCTGCTCTTAAGTGAATATATCATATATGTTTCTCTATATCTTTTTCTTGGCAGAGGAAATCTCCTTTGTGTGAACTCACTAGGAAGAGGCACGTAACAGGGACAGGAAAAGTCTTCACGCACAAATCAGAAAGTTCTGAAACTTACAAGGAAGGAGTGGAAGAGCTCCCTTTTAAAGATGGAATAAGATTGAGCTGGGCGGTGGTGGGACACGCCTTTAATCCCAGCATTTGGGAGGCAGAGGCAGGTGGATCTCTGTGAGTTCTACAGAGCTAGTTATTACAGGCAGGGCTATACAGAAAGACCCTGTCTTGAAAAACCACACACACACACACACTCACACATACACACTCACACACACAGACACACACACACAGAGACAGAGGGACAGAGAGAGGAGAGAGAAAGAGAGAGAGAGAAGAGGAAGAACAAACTAAAAGAATAAAGGATAATAAATACAGGTTTTTCATGGTTAGCAGATTACCAGTTTCAGGAACCATGAGAAAGACAAAGCGTGATGGTATATACTTTCAACCCTAATCTCAGCACTCCAGAGGCAAGAAGACCATGAATTCAAGACCAACCAACCCTGGTATGTCAGTGCATGTTTATAATTGTAACTCTAGCACTCTGGGAGCCCAGGCATGAGGATTGCTGGTCAAAGCCTTATACAAAGAGCCAGTCTCAAAACCAAAGCAAACCAAGAGGAGAAAAACATATAAATTAAATTCTTTGAGTGTGAAGCTTTATTTGAAAGTTAAGTTGACAATCTGCAAAGAAAAAGAAAACCGGCAGCATCTTTGTTGTCCTTGTTCAGTTGGCTCTTTTCAGGGAAAAATGGGGTCATTCTGTGGGCAGAGCGTCCCCATCTGTAGAATGCGTTATTTCATGCTCCTCCTGGCCCTCAGTTATTGCACGGCTTGAGGAAGGATCCAGATTTGGGCTTTAAATTGTATCCAAGTATCAGCAGAATGCTCTTCCTTATTTCCCAGGAAGCAGGTTTCTAAAGTGTTCATGAGATGGTGAAAGTTGAAGAAACTGAGGCAGTGATAATACCCAGAAGAAAAACTCTGATGAGTTTGTCAGCTCCTTATGGTGAAGAAAGCAAATCAATTATGTTTTCTCCAATTGTATGGATGCACCAAGAGTGAGCTTCAGGTTCCCAGCTTTTGTGACCTGTCTCCAGTGCTAGGGTGTGCTTTGGTGCTATAGCTATCTGTGAGTCTTTTCTGATCCTGTAAGCAACTCCAATAAACCTCATTGGTTTACCAAGTTAGACCATGGTGTATCTGTGCTTTGGTCTATCGTGGGATCCTATCTGAGGTATGCTACATCTCCCCAGGAAAAGTCTTGTCACACAACACACCTGGGTACAGACTGAATTTCATGAAACTGGAATTCCATTTGGAGTGAATGTTAAAATTGCTGAGCAGAATATTTTGTTTAACATGTATTACCCTTAAAATGATGTTAAGGTTTAGGGATATAGCATATGAAATGCAAGGCTGATTTGTGATCTGACAATACTATGTGCTTGGATATTCCTTGTTACTTTTTCTCTTACTCCTAAAATGCCCCGAGAAAAATAACTTAAGGGAGAAAGGGTTTACTTTAGTTCACAGTTCAGAGTGCAACCCATCACGGTAGGGAAGTCACTGAGGCAGGAGCTTGGAGCAGCTGGTCACATTGTACCCCCACACAGGAAGCAAGAGTATCTTCAGCTTTCTTTCCCCTTTTGATTCATTTCAAGAGCCTGGCCTGTGCAGTCACAGTTAATGTGGGTCTTCCTACCTTAATTGTCCTTCACGGGTATGTTCAGAGACTCCTGTCCTAAGTGATTGCTAGATCCTGTCAGATAGACAATCAATATGAGCCACTGGAGTCTATAAACACCATACACCGAATTGTAGTGAGATGAGAGTATCTGTTAAAGTGACAGAGCAATCGGATCTGAGATGCGTGATGACTAGAGCAACCAAGCCCATCTTTAATACCCAGCCTAGGACATACTTCAGTATGTCGTGTATGGCTGCATGAATTGCAAGGGGAACTCATAATTACATTAATTTTAATATCCGAATAAATCTTGCCTTTTGATAAGCCTTAACATGACCTTATAATGTAGTTAAATTTGGGATTAATTGTACAGATATTTGTTAGACTGTTGGGAAAGAGACACTGCTCTCCTGCTGATGACGCCATTTGTTAACCTGGGTGATTAACATGATTGAGAAGGGATGAAAGCAAATGATAGGTGTGATCCGAAAAGATTATTTAAGGGCTGGGGAGAGAAGGTTCAGCACTGTCCTTCCAGAGGACCTGGGTTTAATTGCCAGCACCACAACTGTATGTAATTCCAGGTTCAGGGGGTCAGATGTATGCTTTGACCACTGTGTGCACTAGGCATGCATGTGGTGCATAGACATACATTCAAGCAAAACACCCATATACAAATGATGAGGATGGTGATGGTGGTGCTGAAGGTGATGTGATTGTGGTGATGATGATTTGGTCCAGGCTTATCCATCCTGTTAGAGCTGTACCTACCCATGCTGACAAGATTCTTATTCCTGCTAAAAAAAATGTTGCAAAGCTATTCTGTGAGGCTGTGTTTCTGAAGTGCATACTGTTGTGATTGACCTGAAGTAAATTTGGGAGTTACTTCTCATCAAAAAAGGGGGAGAAGAATAGGTCAGATATGAAGGGGACTGGAAGAAACTGGCTGAGATATTTTATGATAACAAGGATGAGATTTTCCCAGTCTTCAAGTACATGAAGAGCCATTAGACTCAGGGTGATAATGAGATGTTTCTCCATCGTCACTGACCTCCAAGGAGAGGAAATAACTCTGACCCACAGCCTGCTGTGGCTTATCAAAAAGAAGGAGTGTGATGTGAGCACTCTGAAGGGACAGACGAGTAGAATAATGGTGTAGGGCTCCTGAGGCAAAGCCCCAGCATGGACACTCAGCGAGCTAGCACCCACTCTCGCTCTCTTTAGAAGAGTAAACCATGTTTACTCTGGTAAATTCTTAAGCCTCTTATTTACCAATTTGAACTATTGCAAATATCACATGGAATCCATTTTGTCTGAGCAAAGAAGCATTTAGGATTCTTCATGTGAGGTAATCAACATAAGCAGAGGGAGGGCGTCTCGAGGAGAGAGCGCAGCCTCTTTTCCCTTCATAACTCTTGCTGGGACAAGCACAGGTTGCCCTGTGACTTGAGTAGAAGAAAGCTCCATCACAAGCTTTGCAAGCACATTGGTTGAAAACAGTTACACTGTTACCAAACGAGGAGCTGCGTTTTCTAAGCGTCACTTAGTTCTCAGGAGGCTTACCCATGCTGCTCCTTAAGGAGATAACTTGCTTGTCATTTTTCTTCTTAACTAGCCTCCTGATTTGAAAGGAAACTTATATGCCATATTCTTTAACAAATCCAGTTGCCTTTCCATCCACTCCTTTCGGATATCAGAAGAACAGAGATAAAAAACAAAGCCTTAACACAGCCAAGAAAACCACCTTATGCCTAGTTAAAGCACTCAGAATGCACAAGTTTGAAGTCTGACTGGAACAAAACATTTTCCATCCCCTCATGCCCCTGCCCCTGCAAAACTTTGTTTTAAAGCTATTCTTTTTGTGTTCATGAAAGTTAGGGTAGATCCTCCCAGGGTGTAGAGTGACAGGATACGCTCAATGATTGTTCACACAGGGTGGTACATTGAGTGAAGTGCATCCGTTAAGATGACACTCTCTAAAACTCATGTTCATTCCCAGGCTCTGAGAATGTAAGAACAAACAGAGCAGAAAGAACCAAGCCTCCTCATACTTATGCATAGGTCAAAGGGAAGGATCCACTTACTGGCATAAAACATGATCCTGATCAGGTATTAAATATGGGGAAGTGGGTATGTTTGTGTTTTTCTGCAGGATACTGAAGGAGCATGGTGGCTTCCAGAGTGACAGGTGAGACATGCTGATACCAGGACAAAGAATGATGCTGACCTGTGAGCTTGCTGAGTGCCCTGACATTAGTGACTGGAAGCTGTATTGGACATGTGTTCCTGATCCACCATTGCTTACCTATACCTCTGGTGGGACAAGCTGCCTTGCCTCAAGTTTTTAAACCTTGTGGAACAGAGAATCAAAAAGAGAAGTTTTAATGACTCTTGTATTGTTCTTAAATGTGACCAGTTATTCATACTCAATCATGGACTGGTCTAGAAATCAATCCAATATTGGAAATAACAGTCTTCATTTGGAAGTCTGGTTCTGGACATTTTCAGCAACATATATGGAAATTAGCTGCAGTTCTCTATGATGTTATGTTAGCAAGAAATAAAGTTGGGGCAGGACCTTTATTTCAAACAGGTGTTAGCACATGTGTTAAGGCTCTTCTAATTGTCAAGTTAAAATTACTTTTGTTTTTTCTACAGTATTTAATGTAAGTTGCATTGATTGTACACCTTCTAATTGTGTTTGTGTTTTGAAATCTGGAATGTCAGTTATTGAGGTCTATCAACCAGCTTTTTTGCTTTAGTGCCATGAGTATCACAGAACTTTGGTATTCTAAAAATAGCTTGCAAGTACTGGAAGAAATGAGTCAGGCTTTAAGCAGAAGCAAGAGGGTAGTAGGCTTGATTATTGCTGGTGTAACAGCTTTAATTACATTAATTGCTAGCACCACTGTTTCTACAATTGCTTTGACACAAGAAGTTAATACAGCTACTTTTGTTAATCATTTAGCAAAAAATGTTACTAATGTGTTGAATATATAAGAGGATTTAGATAGGCATTTGGAAGAATGGATTGATGCTCTTTATGCTATTCAAATTACTGGAAGGAAGTTCAGAGTTTAAGGGTAAGGAGCCATCTCGAGTGTCATGACAAATACCATTGGATTCATGTTAGTTCTAAAATATACAGTGGTAGTTTCCTATAATTAGGAAAAAGTTTAAAGATCCTTGCAGTGTATTTGGCATAATTCTAACACCTCTCTGGATGTTTTAACTTTAGCTTATGAATTTCAGATATGTTGCTGTGCTGAGTGTTGTTGCGGTAGATACTGCTGATAAAATTACTCATGGCCTGAGGTCAGTATTTCTATTTTGGTCAAACTTCAAGAATGGCATATATAGCTTAATCATGCTAGCCCTTTTTGTCCTGGGAATACTTTTATTCCTGCCCATCATGTTAAAGTTTGTCTTTAACAACATCAAGATGTTGGCAGCCAAAGTACATGGCTTGAACCTGAAAATGGATACCCCCAGACAGAGTTATTAAATTAATAGGCTGGCAAGCCAAGGACGGATAAGATTCTGCACAGAGCCTTATCAACCTAAGACATAAGTGCATTGCTTTTGATAATGCATATTCCATGATGGGTAAGGAAGGTATTCTTGTCAGAATGACCTAAGACAGGCTCAGTCTTGTTAATGAAATAAAAAAGGGGGAGAGGTGGAGAGCCTTTGGGACTGCTTGGCAAGAATCTGACATGGGCCACGGACCAAGGAAATGGGCTGCTTGGCAGAAATATGACATTGGCCAAGGACAAAGAAGTAGGCTTCAGGCAGAAATCTGACATTAGGCTAGAACAAAGAAGTAATTTCAGGCAGGAATCTAAATCTTAGGCCAGAACAAAGAAGTAATTTCAGGCAGGAATCTAAATATTAGGCTAGAAAAAAAAGAAGTAATTTCAGGCAGGAATATAAATTTTAGGCTAGAACAAGGAAGTAGGCTTCAGATTTAAAAATGACTTTGGGCTAGGACAGGGAAATTGGCTCAGATATTTTAGTCACCCTGATAAGCCCTTAGAAACAGTGATCATGACAGTGTTCATGGAATTTTGTTTACTGCCTTACTTGTTCTTTGACTATCTGGGTTTATTGTCTTGCTTGTTCCTTGACTATTTGCATCTATTGTATTCCTAGTTCCTTAACCTAGAACTGACCTGAATATCTGCATGTAATTCAAGTGGTATAAAAACAAAAAGGAGGAGGGAGGATGGGATGGGGGTTCTAGGAAGGGGAAATGAGGAAAGGGGATGACATCTGTGTTTTAAATAAATAAAATATCTAATTAAAAAAAAAGAACCCAGCCTCCTGCAGATCTGTCTTCTACAAGGAGAGACTGGTGATAGAATAAAAGAATAAGAAATATAAAAGCCCAGGATTAAACAAACAGGTGAATACAGCCTAATTGGGGTGCTGTGCCTTGTTGAGGAGGTAACAGTTGGAGAGGTCCGAATCCCCATTCTGCCATTTTCCAGCCACAGGATGTGGGATGGACGATTTCTCTTTGAGCCTTAGTTTTCTTGTCCACAAACTAAGGACACCTACTGCCTAAGATATAACAGACAGGACATCAAAAGGACACTGATTGCCTAAGATAGAACAGACAAGATAGCAAAGGCAACACAGGGCTTGACCCCAGGAAATACTCCGCTATTCAATATTACCAAGTTATTACTTCATGACTGAACTATGGCTATAACTGTCTGTTTCACCCATGGAGTCTTCTGCTTGGGCCAGGACAGTGTTCTCTATCCATAAGATCATCCTTTGAGGACTGAGCCACGGACTTATATTGTGACAGAAAGCAGAGGTTAGGTTGATTGTCAGCAGGATTGCCTGTCCCCTGGACTGTCCTGATAAGGACAGGAGTTCCAGTAAGAGAACTCCTGCCCTTTCTACAATTTACACACTTTCTCTTTCAGGCTGATTCTATCTTCTTTGGAGGAATTTTAGACTCAGAGAAATAGTTCCGAAGGAGATTTTCCACCCTGCCACCCCATGCCCCCAAACGTTAGGACAAAGCATGAAGCAAACCAGCAGGGTTTACAGCTGGGAGACAGGTGTTTACGGTTCTTTTCGCAATCACATGGCTGCATGGATAGGGAACAGCAAGAATCCCTTCCAAGATGGAGCTGCACTGGAACCATCCCAGGACCTAGACACTTCCCATGGGAGGAGATATTCCATAGCTCTCTTTGGTGACACCCCAAGGCCTCAGAGTCCTCCTGCTTATTTGGTCTGTGGGGAGCAGCCTCAGGGAAAAGAATCCATGGTTGGGTAGCTGTGTAGAGTGTGCTAAGTGCCAGGTTTTTCAGCAGCTGGCACAGGGTTATGCCCAAGTTGGTTGAGTTCTAATTCCTACCAGTCTCTGCTCCCAGCCTCAGAGTCTTCTCTACCTTGATCCACAGGGCGTCTCCCAGCATTTCTGTGACACTTTTCCTTTTCAAGGCCTCTGTCTATCTGTCTGAACCTTGAACACAGTTCTCTTTTTTGAGGTCACAATTTAGGAGTTTTCTAGCTGTTCCCGAGAGACTCTAAAGGCCCCTTATACCTCATACAATCTGATAGAAACCCTCAGATCAGGACATTGTATGTGTATCTTCTTGTAAATTGCTTTATTGATTGACGTTGATTATAAAATTGCTCCTTCTAACTTGATTTATAGGTATCTTCATTAGTATAAAGAAAGGTTTACTGAACTTGATAAGTTGCATAAGCCTGAGGAACTAGGGGCAAGGCTGCTAACTAAGGACATGCCTGGTGTGCAAGCATGAGTACCTGGGTTCAGATCCCCAACACCCACAGGCATGGAAAGCTTGTAGAAATTGATGTTGACAGTTGGGGAGATAGCCCAGATGGTAAGTGCTACCTGAGCAAGCTCGGGGACCCGAGTTCCATCCTTAGCACTCTCCTGAAAAGACAAGTGTAGTGTAGTGCCCCAGAGAGAGACTGTTAACAAGGTGAACCATGCCTGGGGAATGACAATGTTGTTTGTCCTTTGACCCTCACACACACATACACATGTGCATCTCTACACACGCACACGCACATGCGCGTGCGCACACACACACACACACACAGAGAGAGAGAGAGAGAGAGAGAGAGAGCCCTTAAGTTTTTAAAACTAGAGATTTATAGAAAACATGTTAATGGCCTTATAGAGTTAAAAAGATTCATTTACAATTTAAAAAGAATGTTGGGCTGT
This sequence comes from Grammomys surdaster, assembly GCF_004785775.1. Lineage (NCBI taxonomy): Eukaryota > Metazoa > Chordata > Mammalia > Rodentia > Muridae > Grammomys > Grammomys surdaster. Next base: position 4,753,489 of record NW_021604585.1, on the reverse strand, counting down.
AAGATGCCTCTGCCCCACGTCATCAAGTCTGATGGCCTGAGTTTGATCTCTCAGATCCTCATGGCCAAAGAAAAGAACTGACTCACAAAAATTGTCTTCTGGCCTGCACATGAACACCCTGCCCCATGTGTGCCTCAATGAATAGGTAGACTAAAATAAAAGCATCTGAGCAGCAAATGTTCTTGGAACTTTTACTAAATCAGAATTTTCTCTAAATTGTAGATACGATCCCAGCGTCACCTCCTGTCTAAGCTACATTCAACGGCCCCCTGAAGCTATTGCTCGTCTGAAAATAAAAGTAGCACAGAATGAAACATACTTAATGGCTATGTTTAGTGAAGACACTGTGGTCCTGACATGATGACTGGCTCAGGAACTTACCAGAAACCTTGGTATTTAACATGTTCATGCCTAGAGAAAAGTAACAGAGCATTCCAGATACATAGTCAAGAAGTCAGCTGAGAAGGGTTGCACCTCTACTCTCAAACCACCCCCCCCCCACACACACACACAGAAGAAAGCTATATCTCACAAGGTTCAGTTTAGATGTGGGTCGCAAGGAATGACGGACCATGAAGAAAAACTTTTAGGCAGCCCAGGTCAGGGAACTTAAGAATGATATTCATGGGTTCTCTTAATCATCCGTATGATGGTTTTCCCAAGAACCTTCCACATAGCTGTTGCAGGGGATTTCCTTGTGTGTCTCACTAGGTTCCAATATTCCATTACTGTCTCCTGCCTCCTCTGTCTGAAAAGGGGTTTGAATATTTTGAACACCCTATTTCTGTTCCACCACAGCAGCAGAGATTTGCATATAGGTTAGAGAACTGGCTATTACCATGAAGAATTATGTTTAAGTCATATTGAGAGGGCTATGCATTACCTCTTGATGCTGGACCCTGGCATGGTGATGTGACACAGGGTGGGCCATCTTGGGAAAAGGTTAAGTTTTCTTTACATATGAGGAAACATGTGTAAAAATATTTGGTGGCTGGAGAGAAGCAGAGATTGCTCATTTCTACCAAGATATGTTCTTCTTTGTCCTGGGCATACAGGTGGGCTTTTTCTAAGATTCCCTTAGACTGAAGGGTGGTATGTGACTAATTATCTTCCATGGAAAACGACAGGAAATGATGTCTGTCACTTCCAGTATGTGTCTCTAAATGTTCAGTCTGCTCCATAATCTTTCTTTTTAGCTGGTCTGTGGCAATAATTATGGAATCCTAGAGGTCACCAAGGTCACAGAATGGAAGCATCTTGAGTCCTTACGTAATCACACTGAAGAAAGCATCTCTACTGACTACAACACTAGACCAGGGACATGAGTACCAAGGGATTCCCTGCCATGTGTCGACATTCGTGTCTATGTATTATTTCAGCTTAGCATATCATACTCTAGCTAACAGTGGCTTTTGGTTAATTCCACAAACCTATCCACTGATTAATACTGCTTGCTATTCCTTGGCCTCCACGTATGCCCTTATAAGCAATTTAACCTTAGAAAAATATTTAAATTTTATTATAAACAAAACAGAGAAAATGATAGCATCTCATGGGATGACTGTGAAGCGGCCATGAGTAAATGCTGAAGATGCTTTGAATATGCCTGGATCATAGCACTGGTCATTTTAGATTATGGCTCTTATTGTGTGGTCATGCATCCCAATGTTATTTCAGTCTTATTGTTAATGCTGACACCCTCCTGGGGGGACATAAATGCGACTGACAGTGTGACTGGGAATGAATGCTATGACTGCATGGTGAACTAGGACCAAGGCTAAGTGACCACACATGAGCTACATCTTGTCTTTTGTCAAGTCTGGGTGCAGATAAGAATTTGGTGGGCTTCAGAGTGTTCTGGGCAGTATGAGGACACTCTGTGACTTGGAGTTGGGCCGTGCTGAATTAATGGTGGGATCTAGCCTGACTGTGTTATTCTTAGAAAAAAAAAGTTTGGTCTCTGCTAACTAAGAGCTATCACAGATGTGTATGTGGGAAAGTAAATCTATAGGCCCGATGAGAGTCTGTCCCTTTGCAGAGAGATTCAGAGCTCCACAATCTGAAGACTGACACACAAGCCAGGTTCTCTGATTTTTGTTCCCATCCTTCTGAAGGATTTTATGTTTGCTTCCCACCTTCACCATGCCTTTGCAGAAGAAGGTGAGCAGACTCAGAAACAGAGGCATCCAATGGCTGAACCCACCAGCTATTGCTATAGACCCCTCAAGAAGGAGGAGAGATGAATGAATGAATGAATGAATGAATGAGTGAATGATGTTGTAGAAACTACCACAGGGAGTTTACCTGGAACTCAGTGGACAGTTGTGTGATCAGTAAGGGGAGCCTGGTTCTATAGAATTAGAAGTCTGCTGGCAGGAAGTCTGTCCACCTAAGCCTGGCTTAGCTGCTGTCCTTGGAGTGTTGCTGGCAAATGCTGGCATGGAGGACCATCGTGGGTGACAGATGAAGTTCCCGACCTCAGAGCAGGTGTTTCTAATGTTACGCTGGCCACACATCCAAGCTTCTCTTTCTCTTTCATTTATTATATTTTTGTCTTGCTTGCTCCTATGAAAATCAGTTCATGAGTCCTGCCTTGGCAGCACAGTTTGATTTTCGGAGTGCAATTTCTGTTCCAGCTACCTCTGAGAGAGCTGGTCACCTGTCTCAGTGTGGACTGTGGGAAGACATGCATAGGTGAGTTCTGTTATTGAACCTTAGGTAGGGTAGCCCAGAGTCCAGAAGAAAGTCTTGCATATATATCACATTCTTGACAATGGGCTATTGAGTGGAAGTTTGGAGATCTGAATGCTGGGCATTGCAGTGGGAGGGACCAGATGACCAATTTACCCAATAATCCCATTTCCGTCTTTTCTGTCACAATTACCATGTATACTTTTATCTGAGGCTAAGAACCTGGTGGTTCATATGTGCAGTGGCACAAGTGCCTGCAATATATCTTACTCCCTCCCCACCATAACACAAAAATAAATAAATCTCTGCTCTCCTTCCTGGTGCTCCTTTGGAAAGCTTGCCACTGTCCTCAGAGTGGCTTACCAGCCCTTGATGGTCTGCCCATAACCCAGCAAATAGAAAGTAGCCACTTGTATGTACCAGCCTTCCTAGCTGGGTTATAAGGCCCCTGAAAACAGGGGCCATGTCCAGCTGGCTTTGTACCGCATGAGCAGCGTCTGGCTTGATGCTGGAGAAGTCGGTACACTTCCATTGAATGGCCTACCAGTCTCTCCTCTGCAGTGTGAGATTGCTGTGCGTGGTCTCACTTGGTTTCTATCCTAGATGGGGTTTTCTGGCAGTGGAGAACTGGTGAGAGGACCCATGTACCTGTGACTTAGTCAGAAGGGTGTCCAAGGGAACCAGTAAATCATTTGGGGGTGAAATCAAAGATATATTTGATTTTTTTGCCCTGTTTGTTGGCATTGAAATTTCTAAAACCATTGGAGTGACACGAGCATGTTTTGCTATCCATAGTGACCTCTTCCTCCTTTTCCTGAGCTTATGCTGATGAAGGGACTTTTGTCATATCCCCTAGAGAGCTTTAGGAGGGGACTGGTCACTAGAAAAGCTAACAACAGATAGAAGAGCTGTGCTGACGTGAGGAGATAATTTTCTTTTGTAAAAAAAAAATTAGCTATTTATCTATTTAAAAAAAAAGTATTCAGTGGTTTATTTCATAGCCTCATGAAAGTTGCTTTAGTTTTTTTTTTCTTTCCAAGAAATGAGTCCATTCTTTCTTTAGCATGCCTACAAATGTTTTTATAAAGAGTGAAAGAGATATTCTAGAATGGATTTTCCTATAGGGCAGAACTATGTTACAAGTCTTTATTATTATTTTTTTTTTATTTTCATAGTGTCTGGATCAAACTTAGTGATAGACAAGCGCTCTACAATGAAGCTATATCTCCAGCCCCTGTGGAAACTCTCTGTAGGCCTAACACTTAGTGTTTACTCAGTTTATTATTTCTCTCACCTCTGTGGATTTGGTTTCATTTCCACGCACTATTCCAGCTGTTACGGCTGCCTCTGAGTCCACCTTGGGCCAACTGCCATTCAATTTGGTGGAAAAAGTTAGAACCAGATTTCAGTTCTCTGTGAAAACAACTTCCTTTTGTATCTCACTCGGCTGACAGAGTGACTGGATTTTCCTCTTTTCCATGAATTGTGTTAACTTCCTGCACAGGCGGCCTGGGTTTGCAAACACCGGCTTAAAGTGGCTTCCCAAATGGAATGACTTCTGATGACAGAGCTCTAGGTGGGATGAGTGTTAGGAGAGGGACCTTTCAGATAGGACACACTTCAGTACAGAGCGTGATGCAAATGGTGAAGTAGAGGTCTGTGGAGACAGGCTTCAACTGGAGATGGCTTATTTTACACAAACAGGTTCCTCATTTTAGAAACTATATACACCGCCTAACAGCATACAATCCAACCAAACTCAGATGGAAGTTTTACTCTGATGCTATATGAAATGTTAACAGATGTTTTATCAGTAAGCAGTTGGTCACAAAACTGCAGAAGAAGAAATGTTCTTGTTGTGTGCTAAACTCAACAGCCCAGAGGCTGTTAGGGGATTTTAAGGAATCCTTGGATGGGCTTACGAAGCAGTGTCCAGTGGTACTTTTAGAGCCTTATGACACACACCGTTTACCCTTTCTACTTTGATCCTGATGCTCTGACTCTGCAGTTCTAACCCTCAGTGGAACTTGGGTTATTCTTGCACATGCTCTGTTTATATAAGTACAATTGTTTGAGTGGGTCACACCAAATGCAGCCTAGCTTTGAGTATAATGCAGACGGAGGAAATCAGGTGACATTTACACATTATAGAGTGACACTTAGATAGTTGTCACAATGTCCACTGAGGTCAAGACAATTATTACTGTATTATAGCTACAGTAGAAGAGATGATTGTATAGAATATAGGAAAAAAAACCCTCTACAAGATAGAATATACCTAACAAATAGTTTCACATGTTCATTCTTAAAGAAATATATATTAGACTGGCATTGTATATTTGCCAAAGTTTTATTTTTCTCCCAGTGCTTGGAAGTAAGTACAAGGTCCAGAACTAAGGCCTGAGCATGTGTGGCAAAGCTACAGGACCATGCCTTTAGCACTGCTCACCTAAGCTTTAACGGACTAGAGGTGCCTCGAATGCTGCAGAGAACAAGACAGTGGATGCTTAGTGGGACTCAGTTTACTCAGTGATTATCTACTGAGAATCTAATATGTTCTGAGCTCTGTTTTGAGAAGCTGAAGGTAGCAAATAAACTCACAATGTTATGTAGTATTAAATATGGCCAGAAAGGGTCTCTCTTTCTTTCTCTCTCTCTGTCTCTCTCATGTGTGTGCCTGTGTGTATGTGTGTTTGTTTGCACATGTGCATGCGTGAGTGTGGGTTTTTTTGTGAGCACACAAGCACAGAACATGGCACAGACACATGGATTAAATTATGTGGCCAATTAATACTATGTCAGATCTGGGTAGGGAGTGTCAGGCTAGGGTAAGAGCGAAAGCCAAGTATTTAAAGAGTCTTCCGTGAGAAATAGCAAGATGGCTACTGTGGTTACAGTAGAAATACCGAGAACAGTGTTAGAGGACAAGAGGAGAGAAAAACAGAGACAGAATCATGGATCGTCTTGTACACTAGGGCAAAGGAGGAGTGTGAGTTTGGAAGGGAAGGATGGGGGAGCTGGGGCTGTGGATGGCCCTGTGCCAGCTGGGTGGAGATTGACAGGGCAGGGTTAGAAGCAGAGAGTTGGGAGGTCACTATGCTAGTGTGGGTGAGAGATGATGGTGGTGTGGACAAGAGAAAAGGCAATGGGGTCGTGTTAAGTGTCATTGTGAATGCTGAGCTCGTATGTTTGAGGAAGGGATAGTAACTTGTGGTTTGAATGGAGAGGGAAGAGGAGGGATCAAAGGGAGCGAGGGGTCATGGGTAACACTGGTGTTTGTTCTCAGTCACTGGGCCAAAGAAACCAGCAGTGATCTCACATGGAGAAGGAGGGAGGTGGGAGGGCTGACGGGAGACTTGCAGAAGCATTGGCTGGAGATGCCTGTTAGATACATAAATGGGTGTGTGCAGTTCTATAGACGAGCGTCCTGAGATCTAAGTATGAAACTGGTACTTTATCAATGGCATCTTAAGCTGTGAAAGCCAATACTAATACCCAGGTTCCAAGACTCCCTAGAGAACAGAACCAAGGGACTGACCACTCCGTCCCTGGGAGATGGGGGAGGCACAGAGGAGGTGGCGAGCCTTGTCAGGGTGTGGGACAGTAAAGGGAGGAAGTACTCCAGAAGCCAAGCTAAGAATGTGTTTCAAGGAGAGTCACGAACCATCAAAGCATCTCTGGGGCAAGATGCCAGCGGGATGTAGCAAGAGATGACCTTCTTTTAAGGAGTCTTAGCACAGAGAGGGGGTGGGAAGGGGGCTCAGCACAGAGACAGAGTGGGGTGGGAGTAAGGAGGCCCACAAACCACGACAGGATGTTGCAAACAGTGCCTAGGCATGTAAACACATTTCTGGAGGTGACTGCACACAGTTCAAGGGCTCTCAGAAAATTCAGGAACATCATATAAAGTTAGTATACTGCTATACATTTGGAATCTGGTAGTTTGGGATTCTGGTAGCTTGGAAGGACAGGTAAATTAGGGGGAATAAAACTTCAACTTTTTTTTTTTAACAGTTTCTTTTTTTCTGCCATTACTTCTATATTTTACCTCTTAAGTTAATATCCTGTTACTACTGCAGCCAGGGCCATTAGTTCTCAGCTCCATGATGGCTATTTTATAAGGACAATGATACATTCTATCCTGTCCTGTCCTTTCATTACAGGATACTTCCTCCACCCCACCCCCCCCGTTGGATTTCTTCTTTTCTAGTAACATTTTAATTTGATCTAATCACTATCTGTAGTTGTCTAGACCGTGATGTGATACGCGACCCCACATCTAACACTGCATGTCGGGCTCTAGAACTTTACACCTAGGAATTCATTTCACTTTTAAAAACAATTCCAATATCTTTACTGTCCCTGTTTTACCGTTTGGAACTGAGGCACAAAGAAGTTAAGTAACTTTCTCAAGGCCACAAAGTAAATGACTGAGACGGCGGTATTAGAGGTGGATCATGTGGTATTGTTGTACTCGGTCTTCCTATATTACATACTTTGCTGGGATGGACCATCATTAGTGAACCATCTTCAAGGGACAGGCTGTCTTTGATTTCAACTGCACTTTTCAAAAGACACGGCAGTTGTGTTTCCTGTTGTTCTATCAGAGTGGGTCAGTAGGACCCAGGGAACTGAAAACTGGATCCAGATGTGAAAGGGGGCGTTTGGTTATTTTAGAGTTGATCTGCTCCCCGATGGCCGCCCACGGGCTGATGCTCAGCCAGAGCCTGTATGAGCAGGGTGGAGTCTGTGGGATGGAAATCAGCACCTCGTGTGTCTCCGGTGTGAGTGTGGCTCATGCCCCTCCCCCTTTAACCACGTGGATAGCACATGAGATATCATGGATGAAAGAGGCATGTAGAATAAATGGAAGTCACCATGTTCAGGAGTGTCTACTGTGTACAAAGAACTGCTCTGGGTTTTGGGGCTGTGATTTCTTGGAAGCTAAAATAATACAGTTCAGTTCCTGAAAAACTCAAATATTTAAACGTCTTTGAGAGGTTTTGGTGCTTAAACACCAGTCGGTGTGCAAACAATTGAAACATCAAGTATCTCAGCACCAGCACGGTCCAGCTGGTTTGACCTCTGATTTTTTTTCTTTCCGTCATAGGCTAACTTTATTTCCAAAGATGGTTTTCTTCCCAACACCACTGCAATTGGCTCACCCGAAGGATGGGTATCTGGAGACATAATTTCCCAAGCACTGACAACCTTTCCTTTTAGTAGATTTTCAGTTCTGTCTTTGATCAGAAAGCTCCTGAAATAAACTACTTGCCACGTTCCTGTCTAGCATGAAGAAGACAGAGGAGAAATAACTTCTGCTATGATGTTTTCAGGACCTGAATTAGAGTCCCTTCCTCTAAGCACAGAGTCCTACACTTTGCAACATTTTTTTTTTCTCAAGATAAGCCTGTTTTTGTCTATGTTCCGTTCTCATGAAAAAACTCACTATGTTTTCAGAAAAGCGCAGGAGATTTGGTCTTCAAATTTGTAGGTAATTTCTACAAATGGAAAGAACCTGCTAGGAAATAGACCCCCTTCCCAGCTGTGAATCCCCCCTGTCAGCTGTATACCACTGCTGCAAATATGTCCACTTAAAAGGAAGGGAAGATGGGGGCGGGGTAGCACTCCAGAGAAGATGACAATCGGCTGCTTCCTATGGAGGGAGGATTTCAAATGGTCATAGAGCAGGGCTTCAGGCTGGCTTCCTGTGAGTGGCTTCCTTTAGGCTGATCCTGATCCCAAGCCAATGTGAAGAGAGGAGTTTTCCTCCCACCAGACCCCAGATCTCTGATAACTCACTAGTGATCACAGTGTTCAAAATATTATAAAACTGAGGCCACAGGGAACCCAGGACAACACATCAGTTCACACAGGGTAAGCTTATGGTCACAGCTATGTTGGAAACAAGGCAGTTGCTGACTGACACCTCCACAGATTCAGACACTCAAATACTAAAATATCCCCCGGAAGGATTAAGTTACGATTACAGTATCGAGGCGATCATGGTTTAAAATACTTGATACTCAAATTTGTCTTTTCAGGACATACTTGAAAGCGATTTAATTGTATATGAATTTTTTCTTTTAAAAATATAGCCATCTTTTACTTAATTTCCCACTCAGTATTTAAAAGCTTGGGACACTTTTCTTCTCTAGAAGAGTGAAAGTATAAAATTTAAGTCCCAAGTAATCCAGAAAAAAAAAAGAGAGAAGGTTTTGTTGGCTGGTTGTGTTAGCTGTTCGGTCATAACTAGCAAGAAGTAGAAAAAGTTTAGAGAGTAAAACACTTTCCATGTGTCTAGTGGTGATTTTTTTTAAAATGGAATATTTTGCAATTACACTACATTTCAAAAAAAATAATCATCATGAAAAGTTGAAGAAAGTTTGGGCAAAAATGTTGAGAAAAATTTCTGGCCCCGAGGTCTGGAGGGTATTTTCCCAGGATTACACATTTGCTTCAGTAGCGGAAGCATGTAAATTGATGCACTGTGGCCAGAGCCCCGCCGCTCATCTAACTGGAGTTGGTCCCCATGCTTTCCTACCTGCGTAGTGGTCAAACACAGTGGGCACGTATTCCTCCGGGAAGGCGTCATTGGCGTAGCTCATCAACAGGCAGGTCTTCCCCACCGCGCCGTCCCCGACCACCACGCACTTCAGGATCCTGTTCTCGTCGCGCCCACCACAGCCGCAGCTGCTGTCAGTCCCCTCTCTGCAGCTCATGTTGGTGGCTCCCGCAGCAGCTGCTGGGGCTTCTGCAGTGCATGGAGCGGTGACACCGGCCCCAGGCTGGAGCTCAGGCGGCCTGACTGTGGCTGGCCCGGCTCTCCCAGGCACAGCCCAGACACACGCGAGCCCCGCCGCTCGCCATGCTGGAGAAGAAAGGCACTCTTGGGAGGAGAGATGAAAAGGTCTGTCCCTTTCTCCCAATCCCAACGGAGGAGAAGTGGAGTTGGAGTAGAGCTGGAGTTAAGGAACTCTCATTTCCACAGACTTCCCGGGACTTCCTGGCAGTCTAGAAATCTCAGCAGCCCGTGAGAGTCTCACTCTATCCTCCCCATCCCCAGCCGGGCTGATGACACGGTGGGATTTGGATAACTCCTGCCCGGTTTCCCACCACACAGCTAATATGGAGGAGAGAAGGGCTTTTAAACGGAGTTTACCCCCCTCGCTTCCTCCAGCTTGTGGAGTGTCAGGAAATTGTGGGTTTCCTGCTGCATTCCATATTAGGATCAGTGGGCCGGGAAGGCGGTAACAATGGGGCTCTGTGCGTGTGTTTGGACTTCTGGGGAACCAGGCCAGGACACGGAGAGGGAAAACACTAGGGGTCCTGCAGTCAGCTTAAGCTGTCAGACTTCCTGCTTTATCCCCTGCTAGCCAGGCTGCTGCCTTGTGGCTGGGAAGAAGCCAATGAAGAAAGGATGGAACCCGGGGAGTTCTGTCTGCCACGGAAACCGGGAGAGGACCGAGTTGAGAGCTTGAGGGAGCTGAGAGAACCACAGAGGGATTGCAGGCTAACATATGACGTCATCCTTCCCTCCCTGACTCACCAGCTCAAAGCAAATTGAAAACGACAGTTTTTTTTTTCTTTACTTAAACGAGAAACTCAAGCAATTCTTTGCAGCAACAAGGAAGGAAATCTCCCAGAGTCACGCGGTTTCGAAGTGGGGGAACCTTGTGCAGGTTGTAGCCGGTTGTAGGTATATTACGTGTGGCCAAGTTTACAAGTCTGTGTTTGGCACAATGCTCAAATATACATTTCAGATTCCCAAAACATCCCCTAAGGGTTTTTTTTTTTTTTTTTTTAACAGAGGAAATCAATCAGATATTGGGTATTTGAATTTTCTCTTACTATGCATATGCTGAGTTCAGGCTTCACACTCTTGGAAGTGAGAGAGAAGCACATAGCGCGGCCTTTTGGTTAGAGTCTCTAAGGCTGTGTGTGTTTAGAGGCTTTCCTTTTTCTTTGAATCATCTCCCCCTGCGTCAGCCGGCTCTCCTCAATGACATGAGCATAACAACTGGTTAGCTAGTTTGGTGTCTCAGAATGAGACCAAATTCGATTAATGAAGTTGGTCTTGGAAATGTGACCCCGCGAATGATTTTTGACAAAGGGGTTAAAGTCAAAGCGCTTTGCTTTTCTGTGAGATTTTGAAGAGTGCAGATTATCTAAGGTCTTCCAGCAGTTTCACTATGGCTGGGTTAGGGGGAAATCAGCTTTAGTAAATGACTGTTAATAACCTAGGTACCTACAACTCATGTGCATGCTATCAAGGAACAGAGTCCAGATTTCTTTTGTTTTGAACAGAGTAGCACTTGCCATGATGCTCGGTGCCCCAACATTTCTTTTCTGTGAAAGGATAATATTTCAATTAGATACTGAGTATGTAAGGGACATTATGTTATCATAACAAACAATCCTCAAAGCTCAGAATTTGAAATAACACTTCCTCCTCCTCCTCCTCCTCCTCCTCCTCCTCTTCTTCTTCTCCTCCCTCTCCCCTCCTCCCCCTCCCCTCCCCCTCCTCCCCCTCCCCTCCTCCTCCCCCTCCCCTCCCCCTCCTCCTCCCCCTCCTCTTCCTCCTCCCCTCCTCCTCCTCTTCTTCCCCCTCCTTTTCCTTCTCCCTCTCCTTTCCTCTTCCCCTCCTCTTTCCCCTCCTTTTCCTCCTCCCCTCTTTTCCTCCTTCTCCTTTTTCTCCTCCCCCTCCTTCCCTCCTTCCCCTCTTTTCCTCCTCCTCCTCCTTTTTCTCCTCCTCCCCCTTTACCTCCTCCCTCTCCTCTTCTTCCTCCTCCTTTTTCTCCTCCTCCCCCTTTACCTCCTCCCTCTCCTCCTCTTCCTCCTCTTCCTCTTCTTTCTCCTCCTCCACTTCCTCCTTTTCCTCCTCCTCCTCCTCTTCCTCCTCCTCTTCCTGTGTATCTTGTATACAGCATTGTTCTTTTTATTCAGGGTTGGGGCTGATTGGACTGTCATGCACACCATGACTGATCACCCTGGCAGGTGAGGAAATGAACACAGAGAAGCCCTGACTCTGTATTTTCTTTAGGAGGTGACGCTCTGCTTACATTCATTGGCCAGAACAAGTTGCATGCTCACAAGGGCTCAACAGAAGGACTAGAAGCATCATCCTACCCTGAGCTGGGAAGGAAGTACCACACGCTGATGAACAGCTTGAATGATAGACAGAGATGACTTATTTGGCTGTACTTGGAATGTGAATGTTTTGTATGAAGCCACGTTGTGAAGCATTTGAAGGCTCCCATGGCTGCCTGTAGTTGCAGCGATTTGATTTCAAGTTAGTCTTTCTGGGGAACCTAGGGTATATAGAAATAAAATTGTAATTTAGAAACTTCTGTTATACTTCTATATAAGGCTTTGAGGATGAAGGAGGTAGTCAAATGAACCTGTGCAGGTCAATCAGTGATAGATTGGCAGTGCAAATACCCCCTCTCCCCAAAACTCAACCCCTCCCCCCAAAAAAACCCTGCTGCCTAAAAGTGAACAGAAGTACTCGAGCGCAATGTGACAATGGGTATTGGCAGAGCTGTGAGCAGGGTCTTCCTTGACCTTCAGGCTGAGATTGGCAGAGCCTGCATCTGCACACTATAGACACTGGGCCTGCATAGAGGCTTTAGGTGAGATTGCTGTTCCCATGTGTAACCTAAATCTTGCACCATGGCACAGACAGTTAAGTCCATTCTCACGGTCACACGGACTCTGTACTGAGACTTTTAAGACACTTCAACAAGCTAGTTCTGTGTCTCTTCATCTGTGGAGTGGTACTTCTGCCAGGCTGGAAGACATGCAAATGGCTTGGAGAACGTTGGTTGTATTTCTCACAATAAAGTTGTTTTGTCACTATTTAATAAAAATGTAATACTTATAGAAAGAAATTTTGAGCATTCTATTAAAAAGGACAAAAAGATAAAATTTTAACATTAGACTTATTGTTAAGTGGATCACATTGTCTATGAAATATATAATTATTAACATTAAAACCTTTAGACAACAAGATTGTCATGAAAGCTGGACCAGGTAGGACACTCCTTTAAGTCCAGCACTCAAGGGGTGGATCTCTGTGAGTTCAAGGAAAGTTGGTCTATAACCTGACTATATCCAAGCCAGTCAGGGTTATACAGTCAGACCCTGTCTCAAGCATGATGAAACTCTAAAACAACAACAGTAGTGACAACAAGAATAACAATAATAACAACCCTAACATGAACCTGAAAATGCTTAAAAATTTAGCATTGTTCTTACAGGCCCAGGGAATTATAGAGCTGTGTCTGGTTGATCAGGTAGAATGACCGAGAATGCCCTTCCACTCTAAACATTTGTCTGTATGAGTTTGGAAGTGGTAGAGAGACTGCTGTCTAATGTGCTCTTAGGCAGATGTCTGTACTTTTGGGTCTTGAGCCATGTCGATGACTGACTGGTGGTTACATAGCCATTAATTATTTGGTTTACCTCACTGCTAAGTTTACCCATACTTAGCAGCACATGGTGAAATCTTGTTGGGTGATATTTTTTCCAAGAGACCTTAATTCCCTGTCTTGCTCCTGTTCTCTGGGCCTTGGTTTTACAGGACTTTCTGCAAATGTCAGCTCAAACACACACACAAACACACACCTACTCTCTCTCTCACACACACACACACATACACTACACATGCACACACACACTCTCTCACACATTCTCACATGCACTACATACACTCTTTCTCACACACACATGCACTCTCTCTCACACAATTCTCTCTCACACACCGATACACTCTCTGTTTCACACACACACACTCTCACATGCACACATTCGCACACACTCATACACTCTTACACATTCATATACTCTTTTTCACACTCACACTCACACACACACACACATACTCTTTCACACACACTCTCAGACAGATATGCACTCTCTCACACATTCTCACATGCACTACACACATGCACACACACTCGCTCTTAAACATACACACTGTCACACACGCACTCACTCACACACACTCTCACATGCACACACACGCTCACATGCACAGACACTTTAACACACATACTCTTTCACATTCTCTCTCTCTCTCTCTCTCTCTCACACACACACACACACATACACACACTCATAATCTTACACAAATTCTGACTCATCTGACAAAGTCCAGTTTTCCTGTGACTTTAATAGAAGGAAGAACCTTGACTCCTTTTCGTGTTTTTCCTCCAGATGTTGCACGGGGAAGTAGCATAACTGGGTCAGATCTTCTTATTCTGGGATAGTTTTTCTGTGGCAGAGTGTTTTGATTCCAGGCTTAGAAATGTGCAGTGTGCTATGATTCTGGTGATTTGAAGGCACCTAGAAGTCACTAGCAATCTGCATCCCATAGAAAGTCCTCTCAGAGGCTAACCAGCCTCTAGTGGTGATGGGTACAACGTGAATTGGGAACGACAACACTCCATAGTTCTAAGGCTTCTGACCCAAATATCCTCAACATTGGCTAGGATGCTAGCACTGAACAGAGTGTTCTATCTTGGACTGGAACTGCCCCTTCCCAAGGGGGATGAGTCATCTCCATCTGGGATGCTCATGTGTCTGTGTTCTGCAGCTTTTGAGTTCCTGTACACAGCTTCCAGTTATTGCCGATGTCATGAGCCATATCATGGCGTATCTTATCAGACACAGTTTCTTAGATATGATTTAAAAAAAATTCCATAAATGGATTTTTTTCTATCTTGAGAACTTTTCTTTTTCCTGTAATCTTATAATTTTGAGAGAAATTCGGTTAATTGTAAATGAGGGGTGGGTGGGACTACTATCTGTTTAAGGAAAGATGAGATCTGTTGGGTTAGGGGTAATTCAAGTTTCCTCTCTCCAGAAGATCAGGTGACATGCCTGAAATCCAAGCACTTGGGAAGCTGAGGGAGGAAGATCACAACTTTGAGGGCACCTTGGTCTACATCATGAGACCCTGTCTCAAAAAAAAAAAAAGAAAAAAAGAAAGACAGAAAGAAAAACAAAACCAAACCAAAAGCACAAAACCATCCCACCAAATGAACAACATCACTTCAAAACAACAAAAACAAACAACTCCCTTCCCCCTCCCCAAACCAAAACCCAATACCATAGGCTGTAGGCTGGAGAGATGGCTCTATGGGAAAGGGCTTGCTGCATGTGGACCAGAGTTCAGATCCCCAGTATTCATGTAAAAGGCAAGATGGGCATGGTGGTTCACCTGCAACCCCAGAGCTCAGTAGGCAAGACAAGGAGCCTCTGAGTAAGCTGGCTAGTTAGACTAGTCAAAATTGCAAACTCCGGGTTCAAGAGAGAGAGACCCTGCTTCAATGTGTAAGATGGGGAGGGATCAAGGTAGCCACTTAATGTCAACTTCTGGTCTGCACACTCATGTACATGTATGTGTGCCCATACATATGAATATGCATCTGAACATGCAAATGTGCACACAGGCACAAAACAAACTGACAAAGATAATCTAAAATGGAAAAGTTAATGTGTAATCTGAGGAATTGAAGGGTCAACAGCTGGAGAAATAGGCCGTGCTGTGTCCAGGGAATCATTTTAATTATTATGAACAGACTAAACACAAAGTGATATGGTCTTGAGTGCCCACAGGTTACCAGCCCTCAACTGGTAAGACACCAACTGCAGGAGAAATGAGTTCTACTGAGTGGACTCAGGTGCCTGGGAAGACTGTCTCAAATTCATCCGAATCCAGATTTTATCAGCATCAGAAAATGTCATGAGAACGCTGAAGGTAAACTCTTACTGAGGGCAACTTCTTTTCAGTTTGTGTATGATAAAGGGATACGAAATTTTAAAACTGAGCTTATAATGGGAAAATAAGCAACTCACTAAATGCTTTGGGTCTCACTCATGTCACTTACACTCTTGATCCCAATTTGTCATTCCATGTCAACAGGAAGATGGGTCTTCAAAACTGTCTCCATCTGTAAGCATCCAAGGCTGATTCTAGTTCCCGAAATCTCAAATGGAGCTCACTTGCTGTTTTGAAGGTTGAGTTTTTGTGGTAATATGTGGTCCCTCTACAGGTAACTGAACATTTACATCTAATCACCTTTTAATTTTTTATAATGTCCCCCAAATCTTTTTAAAACCAAGTCTCATGGAAGATAAAAGAGACTTTTATAATTATCAAGTCCAACTCCTCAAATAATAAATCAATTTTGAAAATAGCTCATAGGTTGTATCTTTTTCCTGAATGCTATTGTTTATTGTGCAAAACAGCAACAACAATGGTTTACTATATTTTAGTGTGTGAATATGTTTGTATTCATGTATGGACTATGCAAGCCTGTGTGTGCATGTGTTTGTATATATATATTTGTTCAAGACCACAAGTGGAGAACAGAAGAGGATGTTGACTGTCCTGCTCTGGTACTCTCTGTCTTATTCCATTGACACAGGGTCTCTTACTGAGCATGGAGTTAGGCTGGAAGCCAGAAAGCCCCAGTGATCCCCCATCTCTGTGCCCCATAACCCAGAAAGTCCAGCTGCATGGCAATGCCTTGTTTTTTAACAGATGCTGGGGATCTTGATTTTCCACCAAGATGCCTTCTTCCTTCGGTTTAAGTATTCAGTGGGGGCAAATTCAACCCTCCACTCCAGGCTTCCGTTAATGTTAGTGAGAATCAAGTCTGTGCCTGTTGCTGAAGTCCCCAGGTGTTCTTTTCCCATGGACGTCTCTCACTAAGGATCATATAAGCTTATTGGAGGCATCTTTGTCACCAGGAGGGAAGAGCTTGCCTGACAATAACAATAATCTAAAGAACTTGTATTTAAAGTCAGGCAGTCCCTTCTCCAAACTTAGGAGGTAAAAAAAATGATTATTATCCTCATTTTTATTATTGGAAACATGTGATGAAGTCAGGTAACGAGGTTAGTGTAAAAGGTGGGTCTGGGAAGCAGTGGCTTAGGGAGTCTCAATCTCGTCTTCGGGTCTTGTGATTCGCTATCCAGACACTGAAGAAATGCAGCTGAGAGTCAGAAAAAAGCTCACCACCGATCTCATCATTCCTAGCCTACTCTGAGTTCCCTTCAGGAAGGGGCAACACAGTCCCTTTGATTTCAGTTGACTTGGGATGAATTTCTGTTACTCACACTTGAGTGTCCTCTCTCACATGGACAATACATATGCAGAAACTGGAAGCTCTGTGTTTTTGCATGTTGAGGCTTTTCATGTAGTGATTACTTGCTGAGCAAGTCTGTGCTTGTTGAACCACTCTGGGAAAGCGGAGGGGCATCCCAGGCACCTGGAATTAGCACTGGAGCTAATTTTCTCCTCAAAGCCACTTTTCTGTATTTATTGTGTTAAGGCCTGGAACTTGGTTATTGATACTTCACTGGTGTGGAATTCTGAAAGATTCTCGAATGTGACTTATCCCAGCAAATAAAACCATTAATAATAGAACATTACCATGAACACATTAAAAAAAATCTAAGTAATACAATTGGACCCAAACTAGGTTAAAAGATATTGTCTTCATCAGTTCAGACAGCAATAACAAAATACCCCAGATGTGGTAATTTTTAAGCAATGGAAATGTATTGCTCGTAGTTATAGCGGCTAGGACTTTAAATTCAGTGTCAGCAGGTTGAGTGACTGGCAAAGGGCGGCTATTCCCAGATGGAGCCTGTGTGTCACCCCATGGCGGCGGAGCAGACGAGCTATCCGTCTAGTCTCTTTCAAAGACATTGATCTTGTTCCTGAAGGATCTATTCAATCTAAGCACACCCCAAAGGATCCCGCTTCTTAAAACTACAGCCATGGTGATGTCAACAATCCCTCTCCCTCTCCCTCTCCCCGTCCACCTCCCTCTCCCTCTCCCCCTCCACCTCCCTCTCCTTCTCCCTCTCCCCTTCCCCCTCCCCCTCCCCCTCCCTCTGCCCTTCCCCCTCTCCCTCTCTCCCTCTGCCCTTCTCCCTCTCCCCCTCCCCTCCCCCTCTGCCCTTCTCCCTCTCCCCCTCCCCTCCCCCCTCCCTCTGCCCTTCCCCCTCTCCCTCTCCCTCTCCCCCTCCGCCTCCCCCTCCCCTCCCCTCTCCCTCCCCCTCTCTCTCTCTCACTCTCTCCCTCTCCCTCCTCCTCTCCCTCTCCTTCTCCCCTTCCCCCTCTCCCTCTTCCCTTCCCCCTCTCCCTTTCCCTCTCCATCTCCACCTCCCTCTCCCTCTCCCCTTCCCCCTCCCCCTCCCCCTCTCCCTTCCCCTC
>NW_021604585.1:4729023-4735166 GCF_004785775.1 Grammomys surdaster | reverse complement strand
CCCTTCCCCCTCTCCCTCTTCCCTTCCCCCTCTCCCTTTCCCTCTCCATCTCCACCTCCCTCTCCCTCTCCCCTTCCCCCTCCCCCTCCCCCTCTCCCTTCCCCTCTCCCTCTGCCCCTCCCCCTCTCCCTCTCCCTCTCCCCCTCCCCCTTTCCTCCCCTCCCCCTCCCCTCTCCCTCCCCCACTCTCGCTTTCTCCCTCTCCCACCCCCTCTCCCTCTCCCTCTCCCCCTCTCCCTCTCCCTCTCCCCTTCCCCTTCTCCCTCTCCCCTTCCCCTTCTCCCTCTCCCTCTCCCTTTCCCTTCTCCCTTCTCTGTCCCTTCCTCCTTCCTCCCTCCCCCCTCTCTGTATCTCCTCTCTCTGTCTCCCCCTCTCTGTATCTCCTCTCTCTGTCTCTGTTTCTCTGATAGTGTCTTCATTGTGCCAGTGAGGGCCGATGATCTATGACTTACTAAACTGCCTTGGTTTGCACACATTAACATATGGTCCTTGTCAAAGCTCTGAAAGAAGCATGCACAGCCATCATTTTACAAGCAGGTGACTAATACACAGAGACTGAGTTCGTGTAGCTGAATGCTGGTTGGCTATGGCACTTGCACCTTTCACTTGGCTATGTGGATTTCTGCCACTGTTCCAGCTGTTCCTTGAGCCAAGGATGGCAGCTAAATATACATCTTCGTCATTTTCCTGACCTTTCACACACTCCAAACAGGATTGGAATGTAGGGGTGAAGTGTCATGGCTCAAATGAAAACAGCTGGGTCTTTGGCTACAGATGTTAGACTTGATGTTGAGTGTGGATCATGAGATCTTATGTTTTATCTTTCCTAATCGGTAAAATTAGCACCTAATAGAAGCATCTGTTTCCTTTTACTTTGTATATAAAGATTTGTTCTTGGGTAAGTTGAGTGTCTTTGGTACCTTTAGTGAGAAGTGGGGTGGGAGAGCTAAATACCATTGTGTGTACTCTCTTCCTTCTTGTAATGTCTAAATACATTGTGGACATTATATTCTTCACACCGCAAAAACATGAGTTATGGTTCCTGGCCATCTTGATGAAGACTGTGGAATCCTACTATAATAGTTATATCCACCTATAAGGTCAGACTTTCTCCCCTGCACCTATTTCTCACACCTCTAGGATTTAACAATACTTAAGCTTGGAGTTTTAACTGGAGATCTTTTAAAAGGTATTTGAGTCCTCACTATATCATTTATGTCATTGGGGAAAGCTTCCTTGTAGTAAATGTGGCCTTTCAAAATCCCACTGAGGTCATGGGATTTATGGAGCCCGATTAGCTAACCTTTCATGGTCTGGACATAGTGAAATAGACAGAGTCCATAAAATAAAGTGACAGCTCAATTGGTCTGATAAACTCTTGTAGAAATATAGATTTTTCTGATATCTTTCCTTAAGCCTTTCTTAACCTCAAATAATTCCTTGATTTGACATTGAAGCATGAGACAGCTCCACTCAATCATGCTAGGAAACACAAATGGAAATTGGAGAATTAGGAGGATGGTCTGTAGGCAGTAGATGAATCTTTACATACAACATGGTAGGTTCTTCTCAGCTGCTACCTCCATCCCCTTCAAGATTCATGCTTAAATATTGTCCTGGTTTTTGAAATCTGGACCTGGCTGATAAATCCCTTTCAATCTAGTAAAATCTTTCTGAGCAGTCTTTATCAGACAGAGGAAGTAGCTCCTTGTGATAAAGGAGGAAGGCAAAAGGAAGCAAAGCTCACTCACACAGCCCTTAAGGAACAATGGTGTATTGGACAGTGTTCTGTAAAGAAATAGAACTGAGAGAATGGATATGTAATTATATATAATATATTAATAATTATGTAATATTACTTATATTAATTATATATTATATAATATTAATATTAAATATATAATATTAATATATTATATAAATAATTCTGGACATGATGTGTACTTAAAATAATTAAGCTACCATATTCTTTACACCACAAAAACATATGAGTTATGGCTCACGAGCCATCTTGATGAAGACTGTGGAATCCTAGGAGAATGGTCATATCCACTTATAAGGCCAGCCTCTCTCCCCTGCACTTACTTCTCACACATATATTATATATTGTATCCCATCTATAGAAATCCCTCACCATAGTACACACACACACACACACACACACACACACACACGTTGAAGAGGCTTAAAGGCTGTAGTCTGGCTGGCTCCCAGTGGAAAGTCCAAAAAAAAAAAACCAATAATTGGTCCACGTGGCTGGATGTTTCATCTGGTCTTCAGTACATGTTAAAATCTGGAAGAAGTAGGTTCAAATACCATGAAAGATTTTCCCAGTGAAAGTGAGGGCAAAAAGCAGGTAAAGAGCAAATCTCCCTTTGTCTGTGTCTTTTATATAGGCTGGCACCAGAAGGTATGGCTTGGACTTACTGTGAGTCTTCCCACTCAAAAGATCCAATTGAGAAAATCCCTCACAGGTGTGCCCAGCTGCTTGGGTTAATTCCAGATGTTGTCAACTTGACAGCCAAGAATAGATATCACAGATGGTAAGATTAATCTTTTCAATATTAGAGAGATACACATCACATTTTTTTCCTTTGTACTTAAAAGGAAGCTCAGTCCTAAAGTCACATAGGTAGAAGGGTTAGCTACGGGGTAAAGATTCAAATCCCAGTCTGAATCTTTAGATCTTATACCTTGCTGTTTCAACACTTTAAACCTCATTATTGATAAGCAATTGTTTAGAAGAATTTAAACATATAGAATTGGCTTGATATCTTAGTTGCTTTCCTATTATTGCAACAAGACAGTCAAAGCAACTTATACAAAAGTGAATTTATTTGGGGCTTAAAATTTTAGAAAGTTAGAGTCTATGACCACCATGGTAGGGAGTAAGACAGCAGGCAGGTATGGTGTTGAAACAGTAGCTGAGGGCTTACATTTCGATCCACAAGTACAAAGGCAGAGAGAGAGGGGGAGGGAGAGGGAGAGGGAGAGAGATTGTTCTCTAGGAATGATATGGGCTTTTGAAACCTCAGAGCTCCTAATCCTTCCTGAACAGTTTCATCAACTGGGGACCAAGTATTCAAACATATGAACCTATGGGAAGGGGTCATTCAAGCCACCACACTTGAGAAAATGACTAGGAAAGGTTTACTATGGATATATTGATTTCAACAACAATATTCATTGAGCACCTACTGAGTGCTGGGGATATTGCCATGAGAGAACAAATCAGATCACAAAATGTGTAGAGCTTAAACTCCAGAGTGAAGAAGGAGATGGATAACAGATATAACAAATGTATAAAAATAGGTGATGAGAGCTATAGACAAACAAGAAAACCAAAAGCAAGGTGGTGATGACAGACACAGAAAGAGGATGGACCTTTATGTCTGAAAAATTTAGTAAGGACGTACATCATTGTAGCTTGTAATTTTATTCTTTTTTTAAAAAAATTTTATTCAATATTTTATCTATTTACATTCAGATGTTATCCCTTTTCCCCATCGCCCCATTAACCCCCTATCCCATTCCTCCTCCTCCCTTTCTGCTTTTACGCTGTTTAAATTACATGCAAGTATTAAGGTCAGTTCTAGGTTGAGGAACTAGCAATACAATAGATGCAAATAGTCAAGGAGCAAGCAAGACAATAAACCCAGATAGTCAAAGAACATGCAGGACCATAAACCGAGTCCTGTAATCACTCCTGTGATCACTATCTATAAGGACTTATCAGGGTGACCAAAATATCTGAGCCTACTTCCTTGTCCTAGCCCAAAGTCATTTTCATGCCTGAAGCCTACTTCTTTGTTCTAGCCTAAGATTTATATTCCTGCCTTAAATTATTTCTTTGTTCTAGCCTAGAATTTAGATTACTGCCTGAAATTAATTCTTTGTTCTAGCCTAATGTCAGATTTCTGCCTGCAGTCCATTTCCTTGTCCTTGGCCAATGTCAGATTTCTTCCAAGCAGCCTATTTCCTTGTCCTTGGCCAATGTCAGATTCCTGCCAGGCAGCCCCAAAAGCTGTCCACATCTTCCCCTTTTGTATTGCATAAACCAGACTGAGCCTGTCTTAGGTGGTTCTGACAAGAAAGCCTTCCTTCCTTACCCGTCGTGGAATATGCATTATCAAAAGCCATGTACTTCTGTTTTAAGTTGGTAAGGTTCTGTGCAGAATCTTACCTGTCCTTGGCTTGCCAGCCTGTTTAATTAGTAACTCTCTCTGGGGGTCCATTTTCAGTTTCAAGTCATGTACTTTGGCTGCCAACATGTTGATGTTGTTAGAGACAAGCTTTAACATGATGGGCAGGAATAAAAGTATTCTCAGGACAAAAGGAGCTAGCATGATCAAGCTATAAATGCCATTCTTGAAGTTTGACCAAAATGGAAATACTGATCTCAAGCCATGGGTAATATTATCAGCATTATCTGTGTGTAATTTTAAATAATACCATGCTTGCTCTGGCTTGATGCTGGCAGTGGTCGTCTTGCTACCAGGGCTAGCTTTGAGAAGCCAGTCTGGTCTCTGTCTGTTCCTTGCTTGGTGCAAAGGCCTGAGACTGTGATGGCTGCCCATTCCTTCTGCTGGCTTTGTGAAGCTGCCCAGAAGGTGTCCCTCCTGACACTCCTGTGGCAGGCTCTGTAGATGGCTCCCAGCAGGTGTCCCTCCTGACACTCCTGTGGCAGGCTCTGTAGATGGCTCCCAGCAGGTGTCCCTCCTGACACTCCTGTGGCAGGCTCTGAAGATGGCTGCCACTCAGCTGCACCCTCTCACTTGCCCACCTGAATTGTCATGAATGGAAAACACCAGACAATCTCAATATTTAAAATCAACCAGATGGCACAATCACTGGGCCCAGAATCTAGAGTCCTAAACTCATCAGCTATTCTATGTTGGAATTCTCCAGGTGGTGGAGGCTGCCACCAGGTCTAACATCTCCCTGGCCTACATTCTGCCCATCCTCTCTCTTTACCGCCACCTTGCCATAAAAGCCCTTTCCTTTCTCTCCTGTCTTCCTCTTCCTCTCTGGTACCCAGAAAACCCACCTCTTTATCTTCAACCAGCGATTGGCTTCTTGTTGTCTTTAGTAGCCAGACAAATAATTAGGGGAAATCCCCCTACGCATCACCCCTTGGGAAAATGCTACAGGCAAAGGGATCTCCCTATACGAAGGCCCTCATTTGACGGTGTCCATGGAAGATTTGAGCTTCACTGTAGCAGTGGTGCTCTGAGCAAGAGAGAGAGTGGTAGAGAGAATGAAGTGAAGTTGAGCGGATCAGTCCATCAATCAGGAGCTCTTTAAGGGCTAGAGCACAGTAGTGATGTGACTGCATGTACTATCCTAGCTTCTGTGAAGGGAATGGAGGACGAAATCAACGAGAGCCATTTCAGTCGCCCAGGTGAGACTCAGTGGTAATCCAGGTGAGACTCAGTGGTACTCAGGGTTAGACAGGGAACAGAGGTCGTGTCTAGAGCGAGGTCTTATGGATGTGCCAGTGGCCTGGAGAATTAGACGTGGTTTGAGACAATAGTAGGAACTGAGGAGGACGTCTCAACAGTTTGTCCTGAGCCAACAGGAAGATAGAAATTCCATGAACCAAGACTGTGAATAGAGATTGACAGGCAGGATCAAGTTCTATTGAGAGGGAGGTGCCTGTTAGGAAAGTTAGTGGAGGTGGTCAAGGGCCATAACCAGAGCCCCAGAAAAAGGAGGAACTTCATCAAATGAGAGAAGCAAAGCAGATTGAGGAGGAGCTGGAAGAACCTGAGAGGAAGAGGTGTCCTCGAGGCAAGTGTTATATTTCAATACTTCCTTACAAAACTCATATGTTGGAAACCCAATCCCCCAAATCACTTTGTTAATGGTATTTGGAGACAGGTCTTTGGAAGGTAGTCAAGGTTACATAATGTCATGAGGATGTAGGCCATAATACTTTAATGGTTTCAGAACAAAAAGAGAGACTGGGGCTAATATTTGCTTGGTTTCCATATGATGCTCTCCATCATGTTATGAAACAGCAAGAAGGCCTTTGCCAGATGTTGAACAGATGTTCATGCTGGTCTTAAGAACCATTAGACAAATAAACATTCCCTCTTTCTTTCTTTCTTTCTTTCTTTCTTTCTTTCTTTCTTTCTTTCTTTC
>NW_021604585.1:4720861-4728923 GCF_004785775.1 Grammomys surdaster | reverse complement strand
CCCCTCCCCTCCCCTCTCCTCTCCTCTCCTTTCCTTTCTTTTCTTTTGAGATTGGGTCTTGCTATGCAGCCCTAGCTAGTATACAACTTTCTATATAGATCAGACATGCCTGGAATTTATGGTGATTCTCCTGCTTCTGTTTCCCAAGTGTTGGGATTTTAAAGCATGTATCATTATACTGGGATTAAACCTCTATTCTTTATCAACATATATATATATATATATATATATATATATATATTTATATTTATATTTATATTTATATTTATATATATATGATGGGTTTTGAATGTTTTCACTACAAACAACTGATGCTTGAAGAGATAGCCACATTCACCCTGATTTGAGTACAATATGCTTATGTATCAAAGTATCAGATAATACCATATATACACACATAAATATACATGCATATTCTTATGTACTAATTTTAAAAACAGTGCTGCTGACATTTAAGTATATGGAGGCCTGTCAGCTACTGGGTTTTGTAACATGGAGTACACGGGTGTTTTGACAACAGTGGTTGTCACAGAATTGACTGAATCATAGTAAGAAATTGGTTGGAAAGGATTAGGGAAAGAGCAGAGAAAGTGGGGGAGCTTTGTTTCAGGGAAAGAATAATAGCATGTTTGTAAACTGGTTGGGATTGGTCTAATAAAAAGGAAAAATAAAGATGTAGGAGATGTAGGTGCTGGCAAATTATTGTAGTGAGGAAGAGACGTAACACATCTTCACAAAGAGCTGTCTGTCGCTGCAGTATGTCACTGGAATGTGTTTTCAAGTGCTTTGCTCAAGTGGTGAATCTTTGTGGTGTCAGAACCTCAAGCACTCCACTCTAGTGTTGCTAGCTGCTGTAGCCTGGCTTTTAACATGGAGGCTGAAAGAAAGAATCACAGACTGACTGACCTTCACTGGAAAGGGCTCCATGGCTAAGAATTTGATTTCCCCTCCCCCACCACCTCCCTGAGAACATAATGATGTTCTTCTCATGTCTCAGACAAAACTGATTCTTATTGAGGAATAGTTGAAAGCCATCTCTAAATGCTACTAGAGATCCAGAAAAAGGGCTGCCAGACTGGACAGGGAACTGATTCATGCTAACCTTTCAGCTTTGATGTATGGTATGTTCCTTAAGTGAGCATCTGAAAGAGTTTTGAGAGTGACCTTCAGTGAAAGTTACTGTCTTAGTCAGGGTTTCTATTGCTGTGAAGAAACACCATGGCTCAAAAAGCAAGTTGGGGAGAAAAGGGTTTATTTAGCGTGCACTTCTACACTGCTGCTCATTATTGAAGGAAGTCAGGACAAGAACTAAAACAGGACAGGAACCTGGAGGCAGGAGGCCATGGAGGGGTGCTGCTTAGTAGGTTGCTTCCCATGACTTGCTCAGCCTGCTTTGTTATAGAACCCAGGACCACCAGCCCAGGAATGGACCCACCCACAATGGGCTGGGCCCTCCCCCATCAATCACTACTTGAGAAACTGCCTTACAGCTGGATCTCATGGAGCCATTTTGGAAACTGAGACTCCTTCCTCTGTGATGATTCTAGCTTGTGTCAAGTTGACACAACAAGCCAGCCAGTACAGTTATTCTGGAATTCTTTGGGTCCTCTAGCCTATTAAATTATGAGCCCTCTGACAGTTTCATCCCAGACTGTCACTCCTAATGATCTGTCTGTAGTTGTGATTTGAGAGTTTATAGATTATTCCAGATAAAACATAAGATAATAAATCACATACATTTTGACATTGGACGTTTACTTAGAGCTGGATGCCTTAATGAATGTCCCACTTCTCATGCATCTATATCTTTTGTCATTTTTACCTTCAAGAAGAATTTTTATTATTTGAGATAATCTTAGTTTCACCTTTCTTTTTAAAAATAATTTTTTATGTTCATTAATGTTTTTACTGCATGTATGTCTGTGTGAGGGTGTCAGATCCTCTGGAACTGAAGTTACAGACAGGTATGAGCTGCCATGGAGTTTCTGGGAATTTGAACCTGGGACCTCTGGAAGAGCAACCAGTGCTCTTACCTACAGAGACATCTCTCCAGCCCCTCATCTTTCTTTTTAAGCCTAAAATGGTAGCACTGTGACAACTGAATGCCTGTCATGTGATCTCCAGTTATCAGAAGTTGGAGAAATAGACTAAGTCATGCAGGAGAATGTAGGCTTTGAAAACAAAATGGGTTTTATTTGAGTAATGGGAAACCACTGATTAACTTTGAGCAGGGGAATTCCCTGCTTCTATGAGTCTTTTGTGGGATTGACTTGTAGTTAGATGCTAGTGGTAGGTTAGGGAGGCGAGATGTGGGATTAAGGATCCCAGTAAAAGGCTCGTCTTGTGGACAGATGCAGGCTGGGATGAAACAGGGACACAAACAGCGGTCACTTGTAACACGAGTCTCTGAGTCATAGAAGAAAACTGAAACATGGGTGTCAGGATTGACTCCAACTTTACAGATGAAGTCGTCGAGGTCCATGGAAGCCAAGTTACTTAAGGTCACAGAGATATGAAGGTAGAGCTTGGGTTTCACCCTAGCAATGTGATTAGAGCATCTGTGCCATTAAGCATTGATTTTTTTGCCTCTTGGTTGCCTCTCGGATTGACATGGGATGTTGGCAGACTGTAGTACGGATTTTAGAAAGAGACTCGTGGACTAGACAACTCATGATATGTGGGCGGATGGAAGACATAGGGTCCTTCCTGCTGGAAGGAGCTAGGAATCATCAAATCAGAGAAAGACTGATTTGGATAGAGAATATAACGGGTTGAATGTAGTGGGTACTGGAGCAGATGTCTGCTGGGTATACAAATAGATCCTCACGGTGGGCCGTGACCTTGTGAATCTGCAGCTCAGGAGAGCAGTGTGGGCTAGGATACTCATCTGGGAAGTGCCAGCTTCTCTGAGGCTATAGTTTAGGATGGTACCCAAGCTGTACAGAGCCTGACAACATCACAGGAATAGTGAGAAATGGTACCCAAGTGATGCAGAGCCTGACAGCAGCCTACGAATAATGAGGGATATTTAAAGTCATGATATTCACAGGTTAGCTCTCTGGGCATGAGGTGGCTTATGGTGTCCCCTCAAAACACCCTCATTCTTCAGCTACTTCCAGTTAATACTGTAGAAGAAGAATACTCTGAAAAAATATCCATTTCAAATACACATATGAACACTTAAAACATTTAATGAATTGTTATAGTAGTTTGTGTAATTACAAAGAGATAAATATATTTTCCCCTTATTGTAGAATTCAGCAACCCTGCTAGCCAGGAGAGAGGATATTGGGAATTAATAATAAATTTTCATATATTTTAGGACTTAATAATTTCTTATTTTAAGAGAATTAAATTTAAACACTTTGAAATTTAAAATATCATATACTTAGCATAGAAATGGTAAAATAGCATAAACAGTTTCTGTGAAATCTTCACTTAGATTCACCAACTAACAGTTTGCCACACATGCATTGTCAACTTACCACCCCTTTTTGTATGTACCTAAAATATTTTTGTTGTTTTGAGACAGAGTCTTGCCCTAAACTGTCCTAGAAATGACTATATGATGAAGGCTAGCCTCAAGATCCTTCTTCCTTTGCCTCTTGGGTGCTGGTGTTGTAGGTGTGCGCCAACACACCCAGCTTTCTGAATCGTTTGAGAATATTCAGAGTCATCATGTTGCCTGACTTTCTGTATACCTGAACATGAACTCTTTAGAAATGCACACATTTTCTTATATAGCCATAGTACGTTTATTGGACTTAGGAAGTATTTATTTTTGATGAGTGGGTGCGCATGCATATGGAGGCAGAGATCGATGGGTGTTTTTTTCTAGCTGCTGTCCACCTTGTTTTCTGAGATGGTCTCTCACTTCTATCTGGAGCTCACCAGTTTGGCTAGGATGGTTGGACAGCAAGCTTCCAGGATCACCTGTCTCTGTCTCCCCAGGGCTGGGATTTCAGGTACGTGCCTGACTTTTTACATGAGTGCTGGGGATCTGAACTCAGTTCTTTATGCCTGTACGTGAAACACTGATGGAGCCATTTGCCCAGCTTGTTAATTTATTTTTACAGTACCATTTAACCACATCCCACATCTAGGTTTCTTACAAGCATTTACCGTCTTCATAGACAGTCTACACTGGGAATATACAGAACTAAATAGTCCTCCATTTTCTTCTTAAAGCCCCTTTAAGATGCAATACCATTTACTGTTTAAAGACATTGTTGGTTTGGGGGATGGAGTAATACACTCTTGAATGAACAGTGAGCCACTGAAGAAACCAGTGAGAATATTTAAGAATTCATAGTATCAAATGAAAATGAAACTAAAACTCATCAGAATCTCTGGGATACAACTAAGGCAATTCTAAAAGGGGATTTATAAGCTATGAGTGCTTATATAAAAATCCAATACAAAACAAAAACAAACAAAAAATAAAAAAGACAACAACAACAACAACAACACTACCACCAAAACAGAGTGACCAGAAATAAATAACCTAATTATGCACCTCAAAGTCTTAAAAACCTGAGATCAAGTCAAACCCTCAAAGCAGTAGGTGGAAAGAAGTCTTGTCAGGACAGAAGTTAATGAAAAGGAGGAGGCCAAAAGACCTGTAGACAGAATCAACCAAACAAGTTGGTTCTCTGAACGGCAACTCAGATGAACAATGCCCTAGCCAAACTGACTAAAGTTGAGGGAGAGAAGAGCCGCGTCCATAGAATAAGAGGTAAGATGAGGTTACAACAGAAGATTCCAGAGAATCGTTAGAGGATATTAAAACCTTTGACTTAAGACTGTGAACAAGATAGGGCAGAACTTTAGAGTCACTGACAATTTGTCACAACGTATGGTGTGGTTAGATTTAGGTCATGCATTTTTGGGAGGATGATGCTCACAGGGCCGAAGTGGAAACTTATGGGTTCTTTGAAAAGTCAGTTGTGTTGAGTGGTATGTTGCTTAAGCATTCACATGAAGGAATGTTTCATTGAGGTGGACATAGGTGAAAGGATGTTTCCCTGAAGCAGACATGTGAATGTTTTGCTGAAGCAGATACAGGAGAAAGAGTGGTTTTCTAAAGATGAAGAGTTCTCTGATAACAACACGTATGCATTGTTTTGGCTTACACTGCATAGCTGAGCTCTGTTTGTTATGACTCCACAGAGAGAAATGCACTAAAAAAACTTCTGGTGGTGTTCTGGTGGCTTCTTGAAACTTCTGTGGCCTCGGGCTGATTGGCAGAGTGATGTCAGCCAATACAGACTCAAGTGGAGCTTTGCTAAGAGAGACATGCTGAGGCAAGACTCATGGAAGACCCATGATGTTTGGAGGGAGTATAAATCAGATGTAACAGACTGGGGTGGGGAGCTTCTGCATAACTAACTTTGCAACGCTTCTTGATCTCAGCTCTTCGCTGATGAAAGGCACAGCGGAGTACTTTTCCTGATGTCCCTGCTAGTCTTAGTTGCTCCTGCTGACTCAGGCCATTTTGTCTGAGGCCTGGCTGTTCCTGTTAGATCGTGCCACCAATGCTGCTATCCTGACTCGACTAGACTGGACTGTGGGTATAATCCTGAAGCATTTGCAAGTAGATCGAGCTGCTGCCGCTGAATCTTGTGATCTGAACTGCTGATTTCCTGACAATGTAGATGGGATTTGCTCCAAACAACAATTTCTAAACAGGTCCACTTCCCCCTTTCTTTTCCACTATCTCTCATGGGTGGTTGGCCAGAAGGGAGGTTAAAGCATTTAAGAACACATATTAAAAGTAGGCTTTGAAAATCTTAGCTTACACAGGGCTTTGTGATTTCAGTGTGCAATAACAGGAGATCAATGACATGACCTTGCCCGACTACTGGTGATACGGATATTTAGTTGTTGGTTACAGTAGTGGTTGCTGTATTTCCATAACATAGAGTCAAAATATGTTCCTTTATAAATATTAAAGTAACCCAGTAGAGTTTAGAACTTGATATCAAATCTTTTCCCTAAAAGCAACAGCTGTAGCTCAAAACTTGGTTTTCTAGTTACTAGATTCCCAGAAGAAGGACACAGTAGGAACCAGCAGCAAGCTAACAATATCTGATGGTGTTCATATGTTCAGTTCTGATGGGCATTTGTTTAGGTTTGAAGGCCGGTGAGGGGAGGACATATGTTTCTGATGTGTTTCTGCCCAGTTCCAGCAGATAGGAGCTGCCTCTACTCTCCCAGTAGCCCAAACTAGAAGGATTTATCTGCTTGTGGTTAAATATATGTCTCAATTACTTTTGATTGGTTACAGTTGCCCTGTCTTCCTTTCAGAAGGTTCTCACCTCCCTATTATTCTGGAGTTGAGTCCTGGATCTGCTCCTTATTTTCTGTGTCACCAACAATCTCAGGCGGCCTTTCCCAACTCACTTGCTGAAGAAGTGCACAAGTACGCTTACATTCATCTTGAAATAAATGGCTATTCTCTCTCAGGCATGTTATCTGTTTTAAGACAAATGTTGTAACAGCCGTGAGAACATGAAAAAAAACCCACCATACTTGTGTAAGTATTTATGCATATTTTACCCAGTTTTATTTTATAAACTTCCAATGAGTCATCCAATGTGAATGTTGGCAGACTCCTATAAAGCAGCAGTTATGGGACTTTGTGTTTTTTTAAAGATTCTGGTAACTCTGGGTTACATTTTGCCTTTTCCACATCTGTTCGAAGCCTACAAGTTTAGTAGATCTCCACTGGAATCTCTACTCAAGATTTCAAAGAGAGTTCATTTTAAATGAATTTTTAAATAACGAGTGTTTAAATGAATGTTTAAATAAGGCATGTGTCTTGGTTGCTAAAGCACCTGTCTGGTAAATAAGGGATCTGGGCTTCATTCTCTCTCATGGGGTTATTCCTGCATTTCTAGGTACTTAATATTCAAATTAGCATCCTTTCTTTAGAAACAACCACCCTGACTGACGCTTGAAGGAGTGGAATAGAGAGATGGTAAGTTTTTTTTTTAATTCTTTTTTTTCAGGATTTATTTTTGTTTTATGTATTCACCATTGCTCTCTTCAGACACACCAGAAGAGGGCATCAGACCCCATTGCAGATGGCTGTGAGCCACCATGTGGTTGCTGTGAATTGAACTCAGGACCTCTGGAAGAACAGTCAGTGCTCCTAACCACTGAGCCATCTCTCCAGCCTGAGAAGGTAAGTTTTGATGTCCTTCATGGTATATCCAATCTGCTAGAAACCAGCTGTTCCATTTAATAGTAATCAATCAAAACACTGAACACACATTAAACTAAAAGATTGCTTCCTTTGGTTGAGAATTGAGATTGAACATTTCAAGCATACGTACTGCTAAGAAGAGCAGCCAGCTTTACCCCAGTAGTGGGCTAAATATTTGCAGCCCTCTTTGAATATGTTTCAATTAATATTAAAATTAGATAGTTTTTTTTTTTAGCCTTGAATGCATTGTGTTTTAAAATCAATTATAAGACATTTTCCATCTTCTAATTTTAAAATTACATATATGTATATATGTATAATTTCTGTGTGCATATGTGTGCTTGTGTGTGTGTGACATGGTGCATGTATGAAGATCACAGAACAACTTGTGGGAGTAAGTTCTCTCCTTCTCCCCAGGTGGATGAAGATTTTATTCATGAAACATGTGCCAGATATCTCCTGTGTGTGTGAAGCAGGCTGGAGCTCATGACCTCCATGGAAACTGCTTTCTCATGGGCTTCATTACATTTTAGGGCTTAAGAATTGTCTTAGGGTTTTACTGCTGTGAACAGACACCATGACCAAGGCAACTCTTATAAGGATAACATTTAATTGGGGCTGATTTGCAGGTTCAGAGGTTCAGTCCATTGTCATCAAGGTGGGAGCACGCTAGCATCCAAGCAGGCATGGTGCAGGAGGAGCTGAGAGTTCTACATCTTCATCTGAAGGCTGCTAGGAGACTGGCTTTCAGGCATCGAGGTCTTAAAGCCCACACCCATGGTGACACATCTACGTCAACAAGGCCATACCTCCTAACAGGCAAAGCAAGGCCACGCCTCCTAACAGGTCAAGCAA
>NW_021604585.1:4693318-4720851 GCF_004785775.1 Grammomys surdaster | reverse complement strand
GCCTCCTAACAGGTCAAGCAAGGCCACGCCTCCTAACAGGCCAAGCACACACAAACAAGGACTGTTGGACGTTGTGGAAACAGTGGGAAGAGACAGCTTGATGGATTCGTAAAATGACTTCAAGCGTGTGTCAAAAAGAAAAGGAGGCTGGGAGACGTGTGGAGGGAAGTCGGCACTGAGAGACTTCTAGAAAGTAAACATGGAGGAACTGGGAAGATGGCTCAGTGATTAGGATTGGCTGCTCCTCCCGAGGATAGGGCTTCTATTCCCAGCACCCACATGGAGGCTCACAACCATCTGAAAATCTAATCTCAGGGCATTTGATGTCCTCTTCTGGAGTCTTGGGGCAGTGCATGAATGTAATGTACAAGCATACATGAAGGGAGAACACCATACACAAAGGGGTGGGAGTGAGAAGAAAAGAAGATGACATTTGATCTGAGTCCCACTGATAAAGAGATCCAAGGAGACCTTCGAAGAGTTTTCCACTGGAAGGGAGAGTTCGAAGGCAGAGCTGTCATGGTGGCAACAGCTAGCATGTTAAAGGAAGTACTATGTGCTTCTGTGGTAAAAACAAGGAAAGTAAAAAGGAGAGGATGATTTTGAATTTGTTGCTTATGTTCTATGGAGTCTCCTAGGTTGTTTGGAGAAAAAAAAACCCAAACTAATGTCCAAAAAACACTTTATGGATCTAAAGTTTGTGTGAGAAACTGCCTTTCAAGCCACACAACAAAACACATTTTACTTACCATTGTCATAAAATTTTTAACAGATGTATGTATGTATGTATGTATGTATGTATATAAGTGTGCCTGCATGTCTGTTTGTATCTTATGTGCACGCTGGTACCCTGGGGAGGCCAGAAAGGTGTGTCATATCTCCGAGAACTGGAGTAATGGACAGTTGTGAGTCTTTATGTGGATGCTGGGAACAGAATTTAAGTCTTATGCAAGAAGAACACTTAACCACCAATTCATTTCTCCAGCCCGAACTTTACATTTTTAAAAGTTCATGCATTTTAATCAGTGAGCCCTTCTGGTAACAACTTTTTAGACCATTTAGGAGTGTAAGCTTATAGGAAACAATTTGAAAACCACAGATAAAGCCCACAAAACTCTGTGGTTGTTTTAGTGAAGTCACTCTGGATAGAAACACGTATCAAGAAACTCTATGGTGAATTTGTTAAATCGGCCTGTTATCACGGTTCTACTTCCTGGTCACTTGGTATATACAAAATGTTATTTGAAGGCTGCATAGAGAAAGATGGCGTAGATGTAAGAGAATTTGTGCATCTTTCCTTGAACATTTAGGCGAGTTTCTACTCTTCATCCTGTTCACAGTTGCTCTCTTACCTACGTTTCTAGGGTGGATGGGGCTATGTTAACTTCTAACTTAAGGCTTTCATTTGTCCTTCTGCTTGTCTGTATCAACCCAACGAACAGTGCAATTCAATGCAACTTTTTCCTTTATTAAACTCTACCTGGAAAAAATGACAGCCTGTCTATTGTTCTGCAGGCTCTCTCTGAAGCAGGAAATGTGTTGTTTTGATTTTTGGAAAATCAAATCCAAGACAAAGACTTTGGGGGGAGGCATGGAGGAGAGAGGGAGGCAGGAAGGGATGGAGAAGGAGGGAGGAAGGGAGGAAAAGAAGAGAGAGATGAAAGAGAGAGGAGGATATACACACACACACAGAGAAAGAGAGAGAGAAAGAGAGGGAGGGAGAGAGAGACAGAGAGAGACAGAGAGAGACAGAGAGACAGAGAGACAGAGAATGGTCCAATAAAAAAGTCATGACTCAGGAGTTGACCCAAGGTGCTTCCTTCTTCCTGTTTGGCTAGCATGTTACTGGAACCGTGGTGCTTTGTTATGAGGGAAAGAATGAGAAGCACACAATCCTCACCCATGATGGCAACAGGATTTTGTTCTCTAGAACTGGGCAAAGGAGATAAAATGAGCATACTGTGGCAGGCAGGAACAGTCTCAAACATATCCACATCCCAGACCCTGGATCTGTGATTATGCTGCTATACCGGTCAACAAAGAGACTTTAAAATGTTTTTATTACCTTACATTAATTTTTACATAATAATAGATTTCATTGACATTTTCACAGATATATTTGATCACATTTGCATCCCCTTCTGTTATATTCTTCAAGGGAGATTGAATAATATTATTTATATTTGTAATGTATGTCTTAGAAATTAATTATAGTTATAATTTTGTATATTTATTTATTATGTGTGTGTCTGTATATGTATGTACAGATGTTCATGTACCACAGTGTTTGTGTGCAGACCAGAGGAGAACTCTCTCATCAATCTCTGCTTCTGCCTTGAGTCAGAGTCTTTCTTACTCCAAGACTGACTGGCCCACAAGCCTCAGTAGGGATTCTGCCTTTCACCTTGCCTTAGAAATGCTGTGGTTACAGATGCAAGCACTGCATCTGGGTTTTTACATGAGGTCTGCCAAGCTACTGAGCCATCTTGCTGGTCCTCAAGGGAGATTTTTCTCTAGACATAATCAGGTAATAGATTTGGAGGCTATGAGTGAAGTGAATATTCATAGGAATCCTTGTCAGTCAAGGAGGTGAGCTTGAGAAGCAATCATGGGAACAGAGATGGGAGGGATACATTTGCTCGTAAATTGCCACACATCGTGGGATGGAATACCTTCCAGAAGCTGGAAAAGGCCAGCAAACCTGTTCTTGTCTAAGTGCCCCCTGAAGGAAGACAGTTTCGCTGATGCTTCAATTTTACCCAGTGGAATGAATATTTTCAGAACTGAACCAACACATTGCTTTTAAGCCACCAACCCTGTGGTCATGTGTCTCAGCAGCTTTAGGAAGCTAAGACAGCTGCCACATAAAATCAGAGTGCGAGTTGCTCGGTTTAGATATTCATACCGGGAGTATGATGTTTGAGCAGGGAAGCAATGAAGAGGTGAAGTGACGCTGCAGAGAAGGGGGCAGGGCAGATATGACGAGGCACTGACTCCTCCTGCTTCTTTCCCAGGCTGTGGACCCTGCTCCAAACCAATGTGAAGTTAAACCTATGCCCATGCAACCATTTAACCACAGGCTTTCCTTTTAGATTACAAACTCTATGAGCGTATTCTAATTATTACAATAGCTGAAGCAGCCCCACAGTGGGCAGGATACAGGTGAGAAAATCAGGAGAAGATTCTGACGAGGAAAGAGAAGTGAACAGAAAGTTGAATGGAGGGATACTTGACATTTTGACTGATTCCTTGGACGTGTAGAACATATTATATCGCTTCATAAGCAGGTCTGACCATTCCAAATGGCACCACAGTATATATGGTACTCTGTCATAGTTACTCATGCTGTCTGTCTCTAACATACTTCATACTCTAACATACTGTGTGTTCTTAACATCCATCCATCCATCCATCCATCCATCCATCCATCCATCCATCCATTTATTTTGAGGGGTAAGAACACAACGGTGGATCCAGACAATTGATTTCCCCTTATTTATCTTTCTCTTCCCTTCTCTCCTCTCCTCTCCTCTCCTCTCCTCTCCTCTCCTCTCCTCTCCTCTCCTCTCCTCTCCTCTCCTCTCCTCTCTTCTCCTCTCCTCTTCTCTTCTCCCCTTTCCTATCTGCTTCTCTTGTTTTGTTTTGGAGCTAGAGTTCTATGATATAGGCCAGGTTGGATTAGAACTCATGACGTAGACTAGGCTGACTTCAGTGTTGTGATGATCCTTCCTTCTGAGTGTGCGGATTACAGGCCTGTTTTTTCTGTCACACCTGTTTATCATTACTGTTTCCCCCACTGCCTGATAGGGGAGGTTAATGTCTCTAAACCATAGCAGGGTGACCAGCCGAGCCCGGCTGATGCATGGCCACATCTCATTCCCTGTGACCGCCTGCCTCACCAGGTTCCTTCTCTGGCCCCTCTGGGGTCCACCTTGAGTGACAGGACAAGATGAGAGGGGAAGGATGAGATCAGATACTGCTCAGCTGTGCTTCCGCCAAGTGTGACTTGGGAGTGCAGCCCTGCAGCTGTGGATCCAGCCAAGCAGCCAGCCTCGTCCACAGCCACCGATTCTCCAAGGGGCCCAAAGTCATGGGGCCAGATGCTGTTCCCAGAACAAAAGTGCTGTGCAGAATTTGGCCTCCCAGTGGTGCATCTGTTGAACTTATCTTCCACTTTGTCACAGATAATAAAAACTCTGTGAGGAGGGCCTGGAGAAAACAGAGCAGGGACCGATCTTGACTTTGAAAAGTCATGATACAGCATTGTTTTTGCCAAAACATTCATCTGAAGTTTCTCAGATTTCTTAGTTTGAATTCACATTGTAACGAACTTTGGAGAGGAAAAGAAGTCTGGTGTTGAGCTGCTCAGGCAGGCTCTGCTGGATTCTGCTTTTTTGTGTCCCACAGAGCTTGAAGAGGAGGTTCTGTTTTGCTTGAGAAAAAGTGAAAATCCTTTCCCACCACTTTCCACAGTAAAACTTCTTTTGTTAATCCGTTGACCCTTCCAAGTTGCCTGGGTATAGTTTGTGGTTGTGAACAACCAGGGATGTCCAGAAGAGGAGAGGTTGATGTGTAACCAGTTCTTATGAACTGAAACATTCCTTTCTGGAGAGAAGACAGAGGTCTTTCCACAAGTCACAGGAAGTAAAATGAAACTTACAAGGCTTAGGAAGCTTTTGGAAGTTTTAAAGAGCCACAGGGACCCTCACCAAGGTTACATAAAACTAGTTACCAGGGAGGGGAGACTTTCCCATGAGACCCTGATATGCTGTCTGTCTGCAAGCTCCATCGGGAGGTTAAGAAAAGCAGCTTTCACGAACTGTCAATCATGCTGAGGCTTTTAAGTTGCCTGGGAAAGATACAGACAGCTTGCTCGTTTACTAAGTTAGACTTGGGTGGAATAATTTTTGTGGTGTGTTTTCCATTCCCTTTCTGGAGTGAAGAGCTGCTTGTTCACGTATCCTCTGGAAAGATCTTAGAACACATTGGAGGTCATACCTGAGCCTGGTTTCTGTGTATTGGGATGTACCTGCTGGAGGTCTCTGTCCTACTTGTTTATTTATTTATTTATTTTATTGGATGTTTTATTTACATTTCATATGTTGTCCTCTTACCCCATCCCCCACCCACCCAGGAACCCCCAATCCCCTCACCCCTCCTCCTTCTTTTCTGTGGATGTAACCTCTATCTACCCCCCCACTCCCACCTCCCCACCCTCAAAATTCCCACCCCCTGGGGCATCCAGCCTTCATGAGGTCAAGGTTCTTTTCTTCCACCTATGCCCAGCAGGGTCCTCCACTCTTACATATTCAGCTAAAGCCCTGGATCCCTCCCTAAGTGCTCCCAGGCTGGTGGTTTAGACCCTGGGAGCTGTGGTTGGTTGATATTGTTGCTCTCCTCATGGTGCCGCAAATCCTTTCAGCTCCATCAGTCTTCACTCTAACTCCTCCATTGAGAACCCCATGATCAGTTCAATGGCTAGTTGTGAGCATCTGCCTCTGAATATGTCAGACTCTTGAAGACCTCTGAGGAGACATCCATATCAGGCTCTTATCAGCATGCAATTCCTGACTTCCACATCAGCATCTACCTTTGGTGACTGCACATGGGATAGATACTCAGGTGGAGTGTTCTTCAGACGGCCCCTCCTTCAGTTTCTGTCCCTCACTTTGTCTCCATATTTGCTCCTTTGAGTATTTTGTTGCTCCTTCTAAGAAGGACCGAATCACCCCCACTTGGTCTTCCTTCTTTATGAGCTTCATGTGGCCTGTGAGTTGCATCTTGGGCATTTCAAGGTTCTGGGCTAATATCCAATAATCAGTGAGTGAATACCATGTGTGTTCTTTTGTGA
The DNA here is from genome assembly GCF_004785775.1 of Grammomys surdaster. NCBI lineage: Eukaryota > Metazoa > Chordata > Mammalia > Rodentia > Muridae > Grammomys > Grammomys surdaster. The sequence continues at coordinate 4,715,000 of NW_021604585.1, read as the reverse complement.
TTGGCTTACCTCACTCAGGATGATATTTTCTAGTTCCATCCATTTACCTAGGAACCTCTCGAATTCATTGTTTTTAATAGCTGAGTAATACTCCATTGTGTAAATATACCACATTTTTTTAATCCATTCCTCAGTTGAAGGACATCTGGGTTCTTTCCAGCTCCTGGCTATTATAAATAAGGCTGCTATGAACATAGTTGAGCATATGTCCTTGTTATATGTTTGAGCATCTTCTGGGTATATGCCTAGGAGTGGTATAGCTGGATCCTCAGGTAATGCTATGTCCAATTTTCTGAGGAACCGCCACACTGATTTCCAAAGTGGTTGCACCATCTTGCAGTCCCACCAACAATGGAGGAGTGTTCCTCTTTCTCCACACCCTCACCAGCATCTACTATCACCTGAGTTTTTAATCTTAGCCATTCTGACTGGTGTGAGATGGAATCTCAGGGTTGTTTTGATTTGCATTTCCCTGACAACTAAGGATGCTGAACATTTCTTTAGGTGCTTCTCAGCCATTTGAGTTTCTTCCATTGAAAACTCTTTGTTAAGCTCTATACCCCATTTTTTAATAGGGTAATTTGGTTGTCTGGAGTCTAATTTCTTGAGTTCTTTATATATATTGGATATTAACCCTCTATCAGATGAAGGATTGGTAAAGATCTTTTCCCAATTTGTTGGTTGTCGTTTTGTCCTATTGACAGTGTCCTTTGCCTTACAGAAACTTTGCAATTTTAAGAAGTCCCATTTGTCAATTCTTAATCTTAGAGCATATGCCATTGGAGTTCTGTTCAGGAACTTTTCCCCTGTGCCCAAGTATTCGAGGCTATTCCCCACCTTCTCTTCTATTAGTTTCAGTGTATCTGGTTTTATGTGGAGGTCCTTTATCCACTTAGACTTGAGCTTTGTACAAGGGGATAAGAATGGATCAATTTTCATTCTTCTACATGTTGTCCTCCAGTTGAACCAGCACCATTTGTTAAAAATGCTGTCCTTTTTCCACTGGACAGTTTTCTGTCCTACTTGTAAGAGTATCTTTTTTTTTTTTTTTTGCCAGTCAGTCTTGCACTTTATTGTCATTGTCGTCTCAGGCCTTGCCTGCATCCTTGCGCAGTGGGTACAGCCGCTCCTTCTGCTGCCGCTTCTTGGCCTTCAGCTTCTCTTCGAGCTTGGTGAGTCGGCGGTGCATGGCTCCAGCCTTCTTGGGTCACAGGTCCAGAGGCTTGTATTTCTTGCCCTTGTAGAATTTCCTAAGGTTTTCTTTTTGAGTCTAGTTAATGACAGCTAGAACACGAGCGATAGATTTACACTGTGCCACCTGTCACTTTTGGCATGAAACTGGAACGGTTCCATCTTCAGATCGTCCAGTTGTTTCAACAGCTCCTCCTTCATGCCGCACAGGTCCCGAGCCTTAGTCTTGGCCATTGCTGCGTTGTTCACAACTGAGGCCACCTGTTTCGAGAGTGGGAATCCTTTTTTAAATGACACAAATTATTAAAAGATGACACAAGATCACAGGAAGGTAGCTGAGACAAAATTTCTATCTGGATGAGTTTGTTTGTTTGTTTGTTTTGGAAAGCTATAGGACGATGGGCAGAGGCAGCCATGATAGACCCTGAAAGCAGAGAGACTTCAAGTCTTTTCCATATCAAAGAAAAGGGAGGGCTTTCTTGTCCTTAAGAGTTTCCAGTTGTAGAGAAGGGGAGGTTCATGCTACCCGACCTAGCCTATGTGCTAAAAGTAAGAAAAGTACTGATAAGGACTGGCTATACAGCCAGTGAGTATGAATCTGGAAGGAGAGAGTGGGTGATGTAGGCTGTAGCTACACATGCGGCAGGGTGTAGGAGGGCGACTGTTAGGTCACACGGGGGCGGGGAGAGACTGCAGGGAGCACAACCTGGTTTGTGGGAGAGAAGGAGGGTCTGTAGCCTGACACTGGCTACTTGCCATCTCCTGTGCCTACAGGGCACTCTGTACCCGCATGTGGCAGAGCATCCTTCCCTGGAGAGCAAAAGTGTTGCAGTGACTCTGCCCGACTCCATTTTAGTTCTTGTGACATGGAATCACTGTCTTCTCAGATGTTGGGCCAGTGGCCCCACATTGTAACATCCCTTCTGACTGTAAACAGCTGACAGGGCTCTGCCTCAGGCTCAGAGCATGAGGCTTGACCCAAGACTACATCTCCATTTGGACCAAGGAGGTTTTGTCCTGAGATCCAGGCCTTCAACATGGACTTACCTGACAGACACGTGTCAAGTTTCCTTGGCCAGATTGAGATCTTACATACAGTGCCTGTGTCTTGAGCTGGGCCATGACTCTATCTGCCCCTGGGAATGCTGGGGACTCCAAGGTATTCCTACTCTGTGAACCTGCTGGTGTTTTTCTCTGAAGGTTCCTTTCTACTTTGACTCTTCTTAGCATCTTGCCTGCCTGTGTGTGCCAAGTTCCTAAAACTGATGGCTTGCCTGGATCACTTCCATTCTTTGTTCTCTTAAATCCCATGGACACTCTATTCTGACTCTCAGGCTGGAACTTCTAGAGGCCTGTCCATTGGGACGGTCTGAGTCTACATTTGGTTGTTACTGGGTCATTTTGTCCTACTGAAAAGAAGAGGCACACACATGTCTGTATTCCAAGATGTAGCAGTTATCTCCTGGAAGAGCTAGCCTATATGAACAACCCTTCGTGTCACAGCAGAAATGGTCTTAGAAGTGTCTCTTTATGAATGAATCGTGTCTAAAACCCTGCTGAAGCTCTGCCCAGTTCATGAGTCCTCTGCAGGAATGGAGACAGAGGCCAATCAGCAGAGAGTAGATAGGCCCATTAATGGTTACTCTCCTGTCTACAGGAATTAGGGCTACCAGCAGCTTTAAGAGGCTTATGGAAGCAAAGAAAACTCCCAGAGACCGCTCACTTCTCTCCCTTTACCCTGCCTGGTCACGGCCGGCAGCTCACACAGGTTTAAACTTTGCTGTGGTTGAGTATACCATTGACTTGGAGAAAATGCTGGACAAAACCTTGTTCGTTTGGTTCCGTGCAGGCAGAGTGGAATTTGTTTATTATTCGCTATGAGCAGAAAAGCTGTATTGGCACTACTATTGAATAGGTTATAATATTTAAGACAAAGGATGAAAGTGGTAGAAGGGAGTCTGGAACCAAGCTGGGCGAAAGGATGTCGGTCATCGGCAAGTCCAGTTAGGGTTGATCTAGTGCCCATAAAGCTTCGAGAGTAGTGCCCACATCCTGAGTTGTGTAAACACTCCCCAGTCTGGGACAGTCTGGGCGCCTTACTTCCTCTGTGCTGTTAGAACACAGAGGGGATGTGTCCAGAGAAAACTTAAACTGGGTGACTGCTAGACGAGAAGGAAGGATCTGCTGCTGATTTTTTCTGAAGTCTTAGGGGTTCTCTGTGGAGGGTAACCCACACCTGGAGATGGTGACCCAGACTGATTGGAACATGGCTCTGATGCCAGCCAGGGCTATGTTCTCTCAAGCTGTGGTTCAGCCAGTTACTAGTTGTACACGCTTGCACACTTATCCTAAGTGTCATTTTCTTCATCTGTGCCTTGTTGTGATAATGCCACCTATTCTGTAGGCCATCGAGAGGAGTGCCGTGCGGGGACCATGTAAGATTGCACGGGAAGCTATTACAAAACTCCCAACAGAAGTGAAGCATAAATAGTGTTCCTGTGTCTTATTAGAGGATTTCTCGGTTTTCTTCCATAACAACCTGGCATTTTTTTAAACTTTCTTCAAATATGTCAAAATACTTTTTATTTTTGAGTCTTCTGGTTTTAATAAGAATGAAATGCTAGCACATGTATCTCATTTACTTAATGGTGAGAGGCCAAACCTACTGTATCTCGGGACCAGCCTCCATCTTAAAAGAAAAAGAGCTTAAGAATTTGACCTGCAGCTGAACTCAAGCTGCACCCAAGTACCAGGAAGGACCCCATAGCTTGTGCTCGGCGAGAGTTACTCTCTAGCTACTTCCTAGCAATAGTCAATCACAGATTAGTCTGTACTTTTGGACTGTTTGTGATTGCTCATGGTTTTGCTTCAAAGCACCCACCTGTTGGCTTAAGCCCCCTTGCTTGCTTGCCATTCCCTGTAAAACCTTATCCTGATGAAGGCTTGAGGCTGCTCCACCTTACAGTCCTGCTGTGTCAGGGTTGGTGGGGAGCCCAAGTCCAAGCTTGTAATAAAGAGACCTTAATCTGATTACATCGGAATCGACTCCTTGGTGGTCTTTTGGGGTTCACGAACGTGTTCCTGTCACAACAATAGCATGTAGCAAATGGATGTGGTAGTACATGCACTCACACGGAAGGTTTCTTGCTTCAGGATTGCATTATTCATAAGATCTTGGTACCCTGCAGGGTGGTCTGGAAGGGAACCAGGTTCAGAGTTGTGTGGTATTTGTCCTGTTCATGTCTTTATGTAATTAAAGGTCTAACCTCATTTTTGAGATGAAACATATACATTTTCAGCTCTTGTCATTAAAAGCTCTCCTAGCCTCTTACTTAGTAATCTCCGACTTATTCTATAGCAAGAAGAGGGGCAAAAATCAACATTGTCCAAGCATTGTGATATAGAACAGATGTAGCCTAGGGCATGAGTTTGAACCTGTCACCAAAGTCAAGGAGATTAAATGAAGGCGTGCTGCTTCTCCAGGATTCAGTGCCCCATCCTTTGGTCAAAGGGCAGGGATTAGGCCATGCTTGACATCTCCACTCTAAATCTTTTATGTGCCATGAAGCTTTCGTGAAGGTTGAAATAATAACTAAGTAGATGATTTGTTCTCCAGCCACCAACTACGTTAATTAGGATGACTTAGAATTCTCAAAATGGGTAGTTTCCCTTTGGACCTACTTGTATCCTCACAGGATTGAAAATATCAGGAAAACTGCCCATCGAAGATGAATAGGTAAACAACTAAGAACTGCACTTCCCCTGCAAGGTTAGAAAGGAAACTCTGGGGAAGGAGGGCCAGCAGGGATTTCCACTGAACAGCCCTACTCAGTTTCCATCGAGACTTTACTTCATTTATTCTCTCATTGGTTTCTGTGTTTTCCCATTCCTAACCCCATAACATACATATATATATATATATATCTCAAAAAGAAAGAGAAAGATACGTTGGAATATTCTAGAGCAGTAAAGGTAATTGCATTTATAAAATGCAATTACAGCTGTTCTCAGTTTTCCTCTCTGCCAATGTGGATGATTTGGAAAGTGGGAAGACATTTTCCAATAAAGAATTCACATATCTGGGTGCGCCTGAATATTTAGATGAGGAATGAGGAGATAGAAGTTTATCACTTTATTTAATATGAGTATTAAAAATAGGAGATGCAGGAAGTCCAAGGAAGAGATGCGACAGAAGCAGAGTGCCAGAGCGTGCTCTGGCTGAAAGCTGGGAGCTGAAGAAGCCGAGGGCTTTCGTTTCCTTGAATGTAAGCACTTTCTCTGGCTGGAGGAACAGATTCTCTTTATTATCTGTATGAATAATGAAGTCTCAGGATGTGTTGTGAGTGTGTTGGCTCTTGTTCTCAAATTTCACCCTTAAAGTTTTATTCCTTTAGATTCTGAAGACCCTCTGTCCTGAGGTCCTAAGTATCCACAGCTACTTATGAGTGATACAACTAACTTGGTCCTTTACAGTTTTGGGGCTCAGGGTGGTATCTGAAGATAGTACAGTGAGTGGAAGGGGAGATCAAGAGGCACGATCTCTATAGCCCTGATGTAGCCGAGGCTGTATTTCCTGGAGTTGTTTGAGAGACTGAAGGCTCAGAGGCATGCTGTAAGACCCATTAGTTCAAGTGCTGAGGTTCTACTGACTAGAAGATGATACAGCTCACTCTTGGAAAGGAAATGCACAGATTCTAGGGAAACAAGGAGTGACTCACGTGTATGGAGTAGCTGCCATCACCACTCACAGATGTCCCTTGTGCTCACCACTGAATCCATTGAGAATTGTTGGTAATGAAGCCAGGCTGCTCATGTCTTTGTTGCAGGGCCCACTGGGTGTCTTTCTCCACCTAGTGGCCATTGGTTCCAACCTCAGAGCTAAAAATCAGACTGCTTATTACTTTAAGGAAACAAGCATGGCTTCTGGTGTTGTAAGAGACTGTCAAGTCCTAGACTGAATGGGGCAGCTGAGGCATGCGTTTGGAAAAGCCATCGGGCGTTCCAATAACTAGGCTGCCTTGCAACGTTTCTGTTGTTTAGTGGAGAAAGCAGATTTGGGAATGCTTGTGACTAGGTAACACACAGAGATGGAGATGAAGCGTGGTTACTTTTCTAACATGCCAGGCCCATATCATAACCTCACTTCTCAAAACACAAAATGAAGGAAAAGAGTCAGAGTCTTCGTAATTATTACCTTTCCACGATGCTCCACCCTCTCTGTGACGCTCTGGGCATATTAGGCATTCAGTAGAATCTCATATTGAATTGTATTAGCTCCTTGAGTTTTATACATTGCTATGATTACTTCTAGTTTCCAGATAACTTTAAATTACATTTAAAAAATTCCTGGAATCCATATCCCATTAGTTGCATCTTTAAAATGTGTATAATGAACATTTTTCAAGTTGTTTTTCTGTTGTTCTCAGTAGCATTTGACAGTGTTGAATATTTCCTCTTACAGACTCCCCTCTCATGGTTTCCATGACACCACCCTCTCCTGCTGCCTCTTGCTTCCCTGGTAAGATTGTACTTTTCTGCTTTCCAGAACATTATCTCTCACAATTACTTAAGAACTATTGAAATCCAAGGAGTGAACACTCTTTGTATGTGAGTGTGTGTTGTATATGTGTGCAATATATGTGTACATGTATGTGTGTGTACCATACTCATCCGAAGACTGGAGGAAGATGCTGTGTGTTCTGCCCTGTATTCTCTGCCTTAGTCCTTGAAGATAGGCTCTCTCACTGACCCTGGAACTGGGCTTGCAGCCAACTATCTTAAATGATACACTCATGTCTACCCCCAAACCCCAGTGTTGAGCTTATAAACACGCTTAACCAAGTTTCATGTTTTACATAGGTATTAGGATTTGAACTGAAATTCTCATGCTTGGATAGCATGGGCTCTTACCAATGGAACCGTCTCCTCAGCTCCAAGGTCCTTTATTAACCTTCTCTATTTCTCAACTTGACACAAGCTGGAGTTATCACAGAGAAAGGAGCCTCCCTTGAGGAAATGCCTCCATGAGATCCAGCTGTAAGGCATTTTTTCAATTAGTGATCAAGGGGAGGGCCCATTGTGGGTGGTGCCATCCCTGGGCCGGTAGTCTTGGGTTCTATAAGAAAGCAAGCTGAGCAAGCCAGGGGAAGCAAGCCAGTAAGTAACATCCCTTCACGGCCTCTGCATCAGCTCCTGCTTCCTGACCTGCTTGAATTCCAGTCCTGACTTCCTTTGGTGATGAACAGCAATGTGGAAGTGTAAACTGAATAAATCTTTTCCTCCCCAACTTGCTTCTTGATCATAATGCTTGTGCAGGAATAAAAACCCTGACTAAGACTCTATTCATCTTGTCTGTCAACATATGAATATAAAAAGACTATCTCTAGCTTGTACTCTCCTGAGTTGTACATCAAAGCTTCAGCCTGAGCAAGGAGTAGGACTTTGTGCCTAGTCCCCCACCTTCATGCTAGGACTTTGGTTTGAATCTGTGCAGTCTTATGTGTGCTATCACTGTCTCTGTAAATTGATACGTGTATCAGTATTGCTGTGTCTGGAAGATGCTTTTTCCTTGGAGTTATACTCCAATTCTGGCTCTTACAGTTGTCCTAACCCCGCTTCCACAACCTCTGTCTATCTACATCATATCCTGCCCTTCAAGGCCTTGAGAAGAAAGATGTGATATAGACACTCTAGTTATGGCTGAACACTTCAAAATCTCTTATTCTGTGCGCATTGACCAGTTATGGGTCTCTGTGTTAATGAAATTTAAACTTTTAAAAATATATTTTAATATTAAAATATAATTACATTGTTTTCCCCTCTGTTTTCTTCACCCCCTTATCCCACATACCCCCCCCTTCACCTTTCTCCCTCTCAAAATCATGGCCTCTTTTTCTTTAGTTGGAGTGTGTTTGTGTTTGTGTATGTGTATGCGTGTGTGTGTGTGTGTGTGTGTTAATATAGCCTGCTTGGTCTGATTAGTGTTACTTGTATGTATTTGATTTCAGGGATGACCATTTCATATTGGATAACCAACTAGTAGACTCGTCCCCCCAGGGAAGGCTACTTCTCCCACTCTCAGAATTCCTTATTTGTTTATAGTTCTTTGTCTAGGGGTGAGGCTCAGTGAGACTCCTTTTCTCCATGTTAACAGATCTATTGGTGTTGTGCTTCTTCAAATCTTACTGGCACACAATTGCTGCTGGGAGAAGGAAAGTCAGTTTTCTTCAGTGGTGTGATACTTGGCATATTGACCATACTTTGGGGAAGGTCATGCCCAAGAGTAGTTGACCAATACAAGCTGGCTCAATGGGTTTAAAATCTATCTATCTATGTATCTATGTATCTATGTATCTATGTATCTTTCTTTCTTTCTATCTATCTATCTATCTATCTATCTATCTATCTATCTATCTATCTATCATTAAGTTGGATGGGTAGGGAGATGGGAGGATCTGTGGGGAGTTGGAAGAGGGGAATGAATATGATGAAAATACATTGTATAAAATTCTTAAAGAATAAACACATCATTACAAATTCCAGCCTGCCTGTTCATTATTTGTGTTATGGCACTCTGCATGAACACGGAATCTTGCACAATAATAATGGGGTCTTATGCCATTCTGAACAGGCACACATTTTTGCAGTGTGTATCTGAGTGTGTATCAACGCTACTCAGTGTTCAAGACCTAGCAGATGAGTGGAATTTTCTCAGTTCACACCCCAGTGTTGATTCTGATACTACTACTAATTAAAATGTATTAATCACCTGCCTTTCCTCATGTCCTGTGCTCAGGGCTTCATACACCACTCCAGATAACTAGAGTCCATGCCAGAATGCCTAGATCTACTTTGCTTTTTGTATAGCCATGGTGAAAAGCTCCAAGGTTACTGTCACTGACCACCTTCAAGGACATGTCTCAGTTTTTCTGTCTTAGAGGTTGCTGGGAAGCTGGCAAAGATATTTAGGCACCATGAAGTCCATTGTTGAATGGAGGAGCTAAAATTGCCAGGAATGGTCAAACATTCTGCCTTCCCACATCAGAAGAGACATTCTACAAGATTTCTCAGAAATTACTTTGAGCAACTGAGCTACTATGACCCACCCAGTGTACTGGCCCAAACAAGGTATTGTTCAAACGTTGTTGGTGTGGTGTTTCTCCCTGCCTCCCTCGCTCTCCCACCTGAACCAGCCACCTGTTCCCAAGTCCAAACTCAAACTCTGCTCTTGGAAGAGCTCAGATTGAGACACTGCACCATCTTCACCATGCTACCTCTTGTGAGACAATTATCTTTTTCATAATGAGGAAACAGTTACAGGGAAGTATAGCTGGTCTTTGCTACTTTGTGGGTTCTTTTGTTCCCTACTCTTTATCTCTGACCCCATTTTAGTCCCTAACACTACATAGGAGAGAAATAAGGATGAAGGGGAGAGAGGAATAAGGAAAATCCCCAAATCTAATTTTTTTCATTCTGTTTCTTCTTTGACATGACTACTAACAAACCAAAACCAACTCCTATGAACAACCAACAGCCACCTATATAACCTCTGAAAAGTTCCCACAATTCTAAATGTCACACAATCACAGAAAGAGTCTACAGCTGGCAAAACCATGCCTCTTCTAGAGCATGAGGCAAATCATAGTCAGCTGTTGCAGATGGTCCAAAGCAGCCTCATATCCCACACCTGAGATGAAGACAAAAACCACATCCTTACTATATTTCTGTACTTTTTAAAGAAACCAAAATTCCAGAATTCTTACTACAGGGAAGCATACGGAAGTACATAGGGCTATTCACACTATGAGCTAAAGGGCTGGAATTCAGGCACAGATGTTTGATCCTGTATGCTGTTCCCAGCCAATACAGCAATCTGTGGTGTACATTACTGACTGATTGTGATAGTCTTGTAGTATCTCTTTATGTTTAGTGATTATTATTATGTGTATATGCTTATACACGTGTGTGCATGTGTGTCATGGTGTATGTGTGGACATTAGAGAGCACTATTCAAAGATTAGTTCTATTGTGTGATATTGAACTCAGGACATTAGCCTTTAGTTGCAAGTGTTTTTTGTACCTGCTGAGCCATCCCCCTGGCCCATATTATCTTTTCTTTGACAAAAGGTTATTTTATTTGTATTCAGTGTGATGATGAGACCTTTCATCACAGTATTGGTTTGATGTTCAGTGGAGTTGAAAGATTTGTAGTGTTCTGTACATCTAAAAAGAAAACAAGGGGGACATGCTTTTGAAAAATTTTAAGAAATATTAATGACTCACAAGGGAAAACACACATGATCTCTAAAACCTTTTGACCTTAGTCCATTGCTTTTAGTCTCGTGTTTCCTTGTGACTCAGAATATATCGGTAAATGTGTACTCATGCTTGCTCTTAAGAGGTGTCTTTAAAGTGAAACAAAACGTGGGCTGAAGGGATAACCTGGTCAGTAAAGTACTGTGCAAATGTGAGGGCCTGAGTTTAAGTGTCCAGAGGTAGGAGGAGCTAAGGGTAGTAGGCCTCAGCTGTAATCCCAGGGTACCTATGGTGAGATGGAGATGGAGTGGTGAGTGAGAGATGCCAGCCTGGTGTCTACAGCAGGGAACAAGACCTTGTCTTAAACCAGGCATGGATGTGAGCTGGAATTACATGTTGTTCATCTTTAACATATACAGTATACCATGCGTGCACCCATACTTACTACATATGTGAAAGTGCAACATGCACACATGCAGGAATACACAGAATAAAAGTAAAATAAAGACAGAAGAAGAAATTAAAAAAGAAATGGCTGGTCACTGAGCTGTGAAGTGATAAGCAGGGTTCCACACCAGTTTAAAAGTAAAGATAGCTCTGGAAGGAGGAATCTTGAGCTGCTCCGGCCTTACCTCTTGGTGGCTTCCCATGTTTTCTAGTGACCTTGCAGATCAGTTATCACTGTGCTGATGGGCAGCCAAACTGGGTTGTGAAAGATGCCATGAGCACTATCTTAACCTGTGGTACCCAAATCACCACTATTTGGGCTCTGGATAGCTTTTCTTATTTTTAAAATATTTTAATTCCCTCCCTTTCATTCCCCTTTCCCTTTGAAAGAAAGGGCCTTCCTTAATATCTCCAGGATGGTCTCAAACTGAGGATTCTTCTTTTCCCCAGTTTTGGGATTACAGGCATAGCTGAATTACTTTATTTGTATGTTCTAGAAGTTGGGAAGTCCTAGATGAAGGTGCAGAGAGATTAGGCAGTATACTTGGTGTAAGGATAACCTCTGGTGTACTGTGTGGCAGCGACATCTACTAATGAAAAGCCAATGGCTTATAGAAAAGGTAGACTACCAGGTAAGACTCAGGAAGTCAGATGTATGAAACTGAGCAGAGGTAACTAGCCATGTGGTAGACATAGAATAGTATAAATGGGCCAATATAAGTTATGGACTAGTCACGGAACGAGCTTAGCTTTTGGCCTAGGCACTTATTCACAAATAGTAAGCCTCCGAGTCATTATTTGGGAACTGGAGTATGGTGGAAAAGCCTGGGGTTACACTGGGCTTCTGTTTTTCTTTTCTTCTTTTCTTGTTTGCTTCTTGAGATATGTCCCAGCCCAAGCGGCTGCTCCAGTCTGTGGGTAAGGGTCTAGCAAGAGAGAGAGTGGGGATGGAGGGGAAAGAGACGTGAACAATGGAGACAAGACAGAGGGTCTGATCAACTCTCTCTTTATTGAAAGGAAATCCTGGGTATTTTTATGCTTTACCACGTGCCTTGCCCTCAAGGACAAGCAGGAGAACACAGCTGAAGGCACTATGTCACATGCCTTGCAGCATGGATACCACGTGCGCCTTGCAGCTGGGGGCACTAAGCAGCAAAGCAAGATATGTGAGAAAAACAAGATGTTTATCAGCGTGTGCTCAGCTGTTTCGGGCTGTTGAAAACAAGTCTCTTGTCAGGGTATATGGTCTGAGATGGCTGCAAAGATGATAGCCGCTTTCTGCTAGGAGTCAGCTCCCAACAGAGATAGAGTCCCACTACTTAGCACCCAGGTTGGGCTAGAACTCAAAATCCTCTTGCCTTTGACTCCTAAATGCTGTTGTTACAGGCACACAACATCACATCTAGCTCTGGGTAGCTTTTAAACAACATAGGTGAATTGTTTTATTTTTCTATTATAGAAGCTGAAGGAACAGACAGACTAGGCAGGGAACCACTGCATCTTGCTGCATCCCCACATGCAAAGCAGAGCAGCCATCTCTCTCTTCGACCTCTCTTATCTGGGTGCCGATTCTGTTCATTACATTCCACCTTCAGGCATAAGAACCTTCCAGAGGCTTCACCTCCTCACAGCATCCGTTAGGGATCATGCTGCAGTGCACCAGTGTTGGAGGAGTACACACATGCGAAGGCAGACTGCCTTGACTTGCGTGACCCTCCGAACCATACTGCGCTGCTTGAGAAATGAGGCGAATGCGTGGCTACGTGCAAGGGTTTTCACAGATCTACATTTATAGTAAACATTCTGAATGGATGGCTCAGGGGGCATGATAAGCCACCCCAAGGCAGATGGCGAGGCACAGGATGTTTCCAGTACCATCTAGGTAGGTCTGGATTGGATGTGGCTGGTGACCTCTCTTAGAATTCTACCTCCAAATTTCCTTTGGCAACATTCCCGGGGCAATCATGGATGCTACTTCTAATATAATCGGAAAATTATTCTAATTATATTGCCTACGACGGCTAAATCACCACAGTGAAAGGTATAAATTTGCATTGCTCTTTTGCCAAAAAGAATGTCTGATGCAGGGTGCCATTTTTGTAGTAGGTCTTGACCCCGCAGGCTAAATAGGGCCTGCTGCTTATTTTTGAACAATTGGTGAAATAAAGTGGTGTTTCATTTATTTATTTTTACGTTGTTAAATCACCGGAGAAGATCACTCCACAGTCTGTGGCTGTGATCTTCAATGTCTATGTTCTCTTGTGAGACTTGGTTCTCACAGTGATAGTTATCATAGGTGGTGCTTTTGGGAAGTGGTTAGACCTTGAATGTGGGGCCCTCTCAAGTAGGATTAGTGTCCTTACGAAAGAGGCCCAGGCAGTCCTTCTGCCAGGCAAGGTCACGTGTGTATTGTGTATGAGGAATTGACACTCCCTAGACACCGAGTCAGCCTCTGTCTTCATCTCAGGCTTTCTGCCTTCTAGACTGTGAGCAGTGCATTTTTGTTACTTGTAAACTAGTCAGTTGAAAGTATTTGGTTGCAGCAGCTGACTAGACTAAGACAGGAGTGAGGAGTGTATGGTATTTAACCTTTAGTGCACAAATAAAAGTTTGTTGGAACACAGCCCTGTCCATCCATTCTCATGCTGCTTCCATTGTTTTTGTATGAAGGCTGCATTGAAATACTCTGAGAAACCAAGATTCTATATAGCTCTCGAGGGTTAAAATATTTACTCTCTGCTACTAAGGTAGGTAAGCACGGGGAGTAATTTAGTCAGTAGGGACTTGTCTTAGTTAGGGTTTTTCTGCTGTGAACAGACACCATGACCACGGCAACTCTTATAAGGACTTTTAAATGGGTTGACTTACAGGTTCAGAGGTTCAGTCCATTATCATTAAGGCAGGAGCAAGGCAGCATCCAGGCAGGCATGATCCAGGAGGAGCTGAGAGTTCTACATCTTCATCTGAAAGATGCTAGGAAAAGACTGGCTTGTAGACACCTAGGATGAGGGTCCTAAAGCCCACACCCACAATGACACACTTCCTCTAAAAGGTCACATCTACTCCAACAAGGCCACACTGCTAATAGTACCACTCCCTGGGCCAAGTATACTCAAACCACCACAGAACTGAATGTGGTTTTGGTTATATATCTAGCCATTTCTAATAATGCATTTGATGGCCGAGGACTGGTTTTATGCCCCGCTCCCATATATTTCTCTTGGAACAATGTGCTTCTCAACCTCCACCTCCTGCTGTCTCTGAAATATGACATTCTCTCTGCTTCTGGTGACAATAAAATGGACAGTTTCCACTCAAGCATAGTCCCAGTGTACCCAGTACAAAGAATGAATGACCGGTTTTGGTTGCATGAATAATGAGGCAAAATTATGTCTTCAATTGAACTTTCAGGGGACACTCCCCTATTTAATAATATATTATGCATATGCATGACTGGGTGTCAAAAAGGTTAAAATGAGCTGCATTACGAGGCAGGACGTGCACAGTTTGTAAAGAGCTACGTAATTGAAGAGTGTCAATCAAAGTAGAGGCATACCGAAACTGTGGCACTTAGCAACAAACGTCTCCTTCTCTTGACTTCCGTAAAAAGAAGTCCTAAACCATGCTCAGGCTCTAGCAAACCTTCCTTCACATCATCCACGCTCTCTTTTAGAGTATTTTCTTCTGACACTATTTGATTTTCAGTGAAGTTTCCTCACTGCTCTGCAAAGCTGTGTGAGTCTTGATTATTGGCTTGTTCACTAAGAGACCAAGAAGTTGGAGACAATGGCTCTTTGACCAACTCATAACAGGACTCTATGGTTGACCTCCCCCAACCCCCACTCTGTGCTATTTGATAGCTGAAGGTGAGATTTGGACCATTGATTTATATCTTTGTTTTATTAAAAAAGCCATTAAGATGTGAATGAAAATACATATATATTTAAGTACTAACGTGCATGCATGTTTTCTTTATGTATGTTATAATTTCTCCTTCATGTTCAAGACAATGTCGTTGTCATCTATGGAAGTCAGTTCCAACAATAGAGAGACTGAAATAGAGAGATAACCTCCACTTAGAGGCAGAGCCAGTCCTTAGAAAGAGATTTGTTTGCTGGGAATGAGATGAACAGTGACGTTATGCTTTGTGGTTTAGAAATTGTGTTCACATAGCAACCACATTTAGTTTTGAATTTAGAAATGACCACCAACCACATTTACTTTTGACATTTAACCTTATGAGATCATATGATTATCACTTGTATCTACACATAAGGAAAGTGAAGCTTTTAAGGTTAATTGACGTCATCAAATTTTAGAGTCAGAGAACAGACTCAAACAGAGCATTTTTTTTCTTTTGATAGTGTGGAAAAAATTGTAGTTAAAAGGATACATTTATAAATTTACATCTATACACAAAATAAATATTTTGCTATTGCTATCAGAAGATATTGGAATTCCTTTTCAAGAAGAGTTGCTAGATTTTTTAGTTTATTTTTTGGTGTCTTACTTTTATTCTTTGCTTGTGGTTCTGACTCCTGCGAGCAGAGGGATGAGCCCAGGGCCTGGCGGAGTCACTCATCTATTTATAGTGTTCTTCGAGGGAGCTTCTTCTTCTTTGCCAATATTTGTGTTATGCCAGTTAACTCTTCAGCCCTGAAATACAGTTCACAAATAATGACATATATGAATGGATACTAAAATTATTTCACTTACACAAAGAAAGATGTTCGCTTGATTAGAGAAAATTTCCCATACTTTCTGACTATTATAATATATTTCACATGACTGGAGTACATTAAAATAAAAGTTTTAAACTGAGGTCCCAAGACATAATCAATATGAATGAGGTCTTGACAATGGTCTATTTGGATTTATACTTTAACTTTACAGAATTTGTTTTTCAAATATTTAGATATGTTAATACAGCACAGCTTCAATCATTGCTGATGGAGGTGAAGAGAAAGATATGCACATCGTTCGTAGCTTTATCATCTGTGCAGATCAGCAGATGTGCAGATTAATGGCAAGGGCAATGTAAAGTAGATAGAGGGCTCCGCTGTTGAAATCTATAGAAGAAGGCTGTCTTAGTCACTGTTCTGTTGCTGTGAAGAAATATCATAACCAAGGCAACTTCTTTCTAAAGGAAAACATTAAAATGGGGTCTTGTTTACAGTTTCAGAGGATTAGCCCATTATCATTATGGTAGGGAGTGGGGTGGCAGGCAGGAAGACATGGTGCTGGGGTGCTAAGAACTTTACATTCTGATCTATAAGCAGGTGTGGGGAGATACACACACACACACACACACACACACACACACACACACACACAGGGTTGAGGGTGGGGTGGGGAGGATGGGCCTTTGAAATCTCAATGTCTATTTCCAGGCACAGACTTGTTCTAACCAATCTATACCTCTTCCAACAAGGCCACACCTCCTAATTGGTTTCAAATAGTTTACAAACTGGGAACCAAGTATTCAAATATGTGAGCCTATTGGGGGTCATTCTTATCCAAACTACCACAAGTGCTATGGTTACCAATTATGGAGAGAAGAAGAGAAGATTATTATTTGAGGTTGGTTGGAGATGGATGGGTAGAGAATATGGAATATAGAAGATGCAGGCTTGGGTGATAGAGTGTAGAGGCAGGTCAGTGAGGTTAAGATGAGAAGTATTGAGCTTTATTGGAACATATTGAATAATGAACAACCTAATACAAAAAAAATCAAACACCAGAAAACAGATGATTAAAACTGTGGGGAGTGGAGGAAGCGCTGAGCATGTGAAATCCTGCTATGTGTTCTTGACATGGCTGTGTCCATGTCAGACCCTAACTATAACTCATAGGAAACAGATGAGGCATGAGAATGGCAAAGTCTTCTTCTCTGGTTCATATGTGGTTGTGTGTGCAGAAAATGCTTTCTCTCTCTCCTCTCTCTCTCTCTCTCTCTCTCTCTCTCTCTCTCTCTCTCTCTCTCTCTTTCTCTCTCTCTCGCCCTGAGTTTTTATGGTCTGATGACTCCCCATCACAGAATGTTCATCTGAGATTAGCTACTCCTGTCTCCTTTATCCAGCTGTATATCATAAACCTGTCTCATTATTCTGTACCTCATAACTCTGCTACCTCATTCAGCTGTATGTAATAATCCTGCCTCTTTGTTCAACTTTATAATAAACATACTGAACTTCTGGGGTGCTAAGATTTCTCTAGTCAAGAGACCAGGCCACTAAAGCCAGCAATTCTGTGAGTGAGTCCATGTGCCATGTGTCATCATTGTGGTGGTGGTCTTCTTCTCCTTCTCCTTCTCCTTCTCCTCCCCCTCCCCCTCCCCCTCCTCCTCCTCCTCCTCCTCCTTCCCCTTCCCTCCCCCTCCCCTCCCCTTCCTCCTCCTTCTCTCTTTTTCCTTCTTCCTCTTCTTCTCCTTCTCCTTCTTCTCCTCCTTCTCCTCTTCCTCCTCTTCTTCTTCTTCCTCCTCCTCCTCTTCCTCCTCCTCCTTCTCCTCCTCCTCCTTTTTCCTCCTCTTCTTCTTTTTTCTCCTCTTCCTTTTCTTCTTTCTTCTTTTTTCTTCTTCTCCTCAGTCAAGCCAGTTCCTAGAGCTAGGCTGGATGCAGCATATAATATTTTGTGAGGAACTATAATGGGGCTGGAGATATAGCCTAGTTGGTAGAGTATTGTCTAGAATACATGAAGCCTTGTGTTCATTCACAAACACTGTATAAACCTGGCAAGATAGTTCATGCCTCTAATTCCAATACTTGGATCAAGAATCAGAATATCAAGCCCATTGTCTGCTACTTGTTCCCTGGTGTTGAGATCAGCTTAAGATCCATGAGGTAGCCGTTGTCATCTCTTCCTCTTCCTCCTTCTCTTCCTCCTCCTTCTTTTCTTCCTCCTCCTCTTCATCCTCCTCCTTCTCTTCCTCCTTTTCTGTAAATGACCCCTGATCAATAGTATGGGATGTCAAAATGTAGCTGAAGAGAAGTGACAAATGTGGCCAAGAGAGGAGCTCAGAAGAGTTTCCTAAACAGAGAGATCTCTAAGCAGAGCCTTATTAAACAAAAATCATTATAGATAAGGCAGAGATGGTTAGGGCTCTTGTGTAGAAGTGTGTAAACACTGCCAGTTCTGGATAATACTTATCGTGAAGACCAAGATATGAATGGAATTTCACGATGTACAATCTGACCAAACATGTTTAGTGAAGTGAGACTTGAACACGAGTGGGATGTAAAATAAAAGAGGGAGAGGCTCCAAGAAGAGTTAGCTAGAAAAGAATATGGAGCCTGGGAAGCCAGAGTACCATGAGGTCTCAGTTTCCAGTGTGGAGTCAAAAGGTAGGGTATGAGGGAAGGAGGGAAATTAAAAAAAAAAAAGAAGCAAGAGAGCTTAGATTATCAGAAGTTGTGGTTGGACAGGTTTTGTCAATGAAAAGAAACAAATGGACCCAAGATGGATCGTATAAGTATGTAAGGTTATAGGGAGTTCTAGTAAAGGATGCCTAGTAGATACCTTAGCAAGTACACTGTGCTGCTTATATTTCAGGCATTTTACATTTGTTAACCCAATCTAAACAATAATTCTATGAAGTAGACACTACTATCCCTCAACCTCTATATTATATATGACATGTCAAAGGAAACGAAATGGAGAGGGTTATCTAGAGGAAGAAGTTCAATCAGGGGAAAAGTTCCCTATCTAAATACCTACCATCCATCCATCCACCATCCATCCATCCATCCATCCATCCATCCATCCATCCATCCATCCGTACATCCGTACATCCATCCATCCACAGATAAATTCCCTAACATGTACATCTACCTACTTACCCCACCCTCAGCCCCCACTCATCCAGCCATCTGTGTCCTCCATGACACTTTGGCAGCAGGTGGGATACTTTTCAAATTTAGTGCCTTTTAAGTTTCTGGAAGAATCAGTAAGCTTTTCTTTGCTGCACAGAGAGAAATGAAGAGACTTGTAGCCTTGACTGCTTTCAGCTGTCTTCCTCCAGAATGCCACACTCTTGGGGCAGAGGTAGTACCTAGAAGCCCCAGGCGATCCCAGGATCCACTCCCTGAGCTCTACCTTCCTTTGCACCTGCAGATCCATTTTGCTTCATTTCCCATTTTGTCCTCACTATTTGCCTATCATTTTATTTCACACAGATGGATTACTGTGTAAGTCACTTAGAAGCTCTGTGGGATCCATGGTGTGGCTGTGGCATGTTGTCACTGGCTGCCCTTTGCAGGGATCTCCTGGGATTGCTGGTGCTCTCAGAGCTCTTAGAATGAATACCAGGAGTCACTGTTGCATTTCTAGAAATATTTAAAGAGATGGGAAACGTCCACTGAGAGGGAGATGTCTTGTTTTCCTGATTATCAAGTTCATGTGTTTTTCTAAAAATGTTTCTGTTCTACATATTTTAAATGTTGACACAAGAATGCTTGAGATGAGATTCTATCTATGAAGATCTGGGGGAGGAGCTCAACAGGAGGGCCCCACCTCTAGCTGAGGACCTGTTGGCACTCAGGAATCATCTTGGTTTTCTCATTTCCCTTTGACTTAAAATAATTTCAGCACTCTTTCCCACCCCTCTGTTTACCATTAAGTTTTAACCAACCCAATGGATGTTTTGAGTTGGCTGAGCTTTGTCCTCCATGGACTTTCCAAAGGAACTTTCATGTGAATAGTATTTCTCAAACTCTTCAATTTTTTATAACTATAGTCAGTTTCTACTGTTTATAAATTCTGTATTTAAGAATTTGCCTGCTTGCTAAGCTTAAAAAATACATACTTTGAGGTCATTCACGCATGACAGTAAAATGATCTGAGCCACCTAGTATGCTCAGTGTAAATGTCCTCAGCGGAGATCTGTACTGGATTTTGGTTTACTTTGCATTGTTTTATTTCAGCTTTTATACTAGGTACAAACGTCTCCTGCATGGTCAATTTAATGTGGTCCCCCTCCCAATCCGGTGATTTAATGACCAGATAGTGTAGTGTTAAGGTGAGTGCTGTGTTTCTAAGTACAGGAAGCCTGCAGGATGCCTGAGAAATGAATGCCAGATAAGCTCTTTTTAGGAATGTATCATAGGACTGTTGGCCACAAGTGAACTGTTAGTGAATCAATGATATCTATTAAAGAAAAGTGTCCTTAATCAAAAATACCCTAAACCAAAAAGGCTTACTATGGCTGAATTGATGAAAATTTGACTGGAAGCTTGTAGGAACTCATAACTCTTCTGTGTTCAAAGCAACATTATAGAGAATAGAATTGCCCTGACTAACAAGATTTGACTGTGGTTTGGCTTTCAAAAATCCATGTGCTGGAAGGCTGGTGTCATAGTTAATTTTGATTATCAACTTGATGAGGTCTAGAAGCTGGGTGTGGTGGTTTGAACAGGTAGTGCCCCATAGATACATGTATTTGAATGCTTGGGCCCATAGGGAATGGTACCATTAGGAGGTGATGTGGCCTTGTTGGAGTAGGTGTGGCCTTGTTGGAGGAAATGTATCACTGTGAGGGCAGGCTTTGATGCTCAAACTATACCTAGCCTGGCACACAGTCACCTTTTGCTGCCTTTGGCTCAAGATGTAGAACTCTCAGTTCCTTCTCTAGCACCATGTCTGGTACAAGCCAGCCCAGTGAAATGTTGCTGTGATCATGGTATTTCTTCACAACAATGAGACCCTAACTAAGACAGTGGGCCTCTGGGAATTCCTGGGGGGATTATCTTGGTTAGGGTAATTGAGGTGGGAAGACCCATCTTTAATATGGGTGACACCATTCCCTGGGCTGGGTTCCTAAGCTGTATTCAGTGGAGGAGTGAGCTGATGCAACATGACCAGCTGCTTCAAGATCCAGCTACCCTGGATTCCCTGCCATGATGGACTGTACTCTGGAACTGGGCGCCAGAATGAGCACATTTTTGCCTTAAGTTGCTTTTCTCAAGGTATTTTTATCCTGACAACAGGAAGAGTAACCAAGAATGTTGTTTCTCTGAGTGGTGAAGGCAAAGGAAAATAGTACCCTTAAGGGGATGGACCCCAGTGAGAGATCATTGCTGCCCCTCTCTGCTCCCCAACTTCCAGTATCAGGGTAAAATTGTCCCACCTCCACCCCAACACTACTGTCAGCAGGATGGAAACAAGGCCCCGTGATGTCACTGGCAGGAGTTCCCCCTCTGTTGGCTGTTGAGAGTGATATTTAAAATCTGTCTTTTGTTATGGAGCCGCCATGTCCCGACTAGGCTAGGCCTGAGGTCACAAGCAGCGGCAATGTGTTCTTACTGCTGCCACGGCTCAGGCCGATGGCTCAGGAGGGTCAGGGACACCAGCCCTGTCACCCATGAGATGCCGGCATGGGAAATGGCTCTGCCAATCTTCCACGCTGTCTCCACAATGCTGGGCTGTGCCCAGACCATCCTGCCGTCCACGTGGCACCTGGTAGAAATGAGACTCTAATGCTTAAAGATTAATCAAAGGCTTTATATGTTTGATAATGCTCAATTAACAAGATACCCACATAATCAGAGGTGTGTCTCAATATCTAACCTTGATATACGTTGTTACCCTGGACTACTCTAGATAGAAGTGTGGCCATCTATGACTCCTCCATCTCTCGCCTCTAGCTGCTTTTTCTCCTCTTCCTCTCCTTACTCCTCCTCTTCCTCTCCTTACTCCTCCTCTTCCTCTCCTTACTCCTCCTCTTCCTCTCCTTACTCCTCCTCTTCCTCTCCTTTCTCCTCCTCTTCCTCTCCTTTCTCCTCCTCTTCCTCTCCTT
>NW_021604585.1:4687253-4693308 GCF_004785775.1 Grammomys surdaster | reverse complement strand
TCCTTTCTCCTCCTCTTCCTCTCCTTTCTCCTCCTCTTCCTCTCCTTACTCCTCCTCTTCCTCTCCTTACGCCTCTCACCTTAGCTCCTCCCCAATTTTGGGGAAAATATGCCGCTACAGTTTGGGACCTGAATTCAGATAACTCTTGATTTCCATGCAAAAAAGAATTTCAGGATGGGACAGTATGAAACATAGTTGGAGTTTATTAAAAATAGAAAGTTGTTCAGACAGTGAAAGTATAAGGCACCCTCCCTGGAGAGCATGGACAAGGACTTCTCAGTCACACGTGTCTTAGTATTAGCCATGATGGCTCTCAAATTACTTTTAAAGTTCAGTTTTCTCTTTGTTCAGTAAAGGAGACCACAGGATGATTCTGGAGGTACCTTTATGGAGCTTCAGTCTTGTCAGATGAAACCAGGAGCTAAGAGAATGACACATGCTTTTATAAAATTAAGCAATTAACTAATTAATTAATTTCTTCTTCTATATAAATGTAGTTTCTGGTTAGAATTCTAGAGGATTTCAGGCTTTCACCTGAGAAAGAAGAAAGGCTTCATTTAAGTGAACTCTTGAGTCTCAGCTGCTGAGTGTCTTCAGGTTTTGGGGTGAGGGGCTCTGTGTCTTTTCATGTCCATAATTTCACTATGGGGGTTGTCACCATAGCTGAGTTGGTGTCATTGTCATGCCTTTAGTCATCCAGAACGGTGACTTATCTAATTAGTTTCTTTATAAAGTACCCAGCCTGTGGTATTTTGTTATAGAAACAGAATGAGTAACTATAGTTGTAATCCTCTGTGACCTTCAGACTTTAAGATGTGTTGAGCTGGATGCAAATTCCTTGGTAAGTAATTTTTTTTAACCATAAGTATCTTATAGGCACTTAGGAAAATATGAAATGATTGTGTCTCCCTTTTTTTATATATAATTTTTGATCATTACTGGCACTGATAAATCTGAACCCATCTGTTTTTTTTTTCTCTATAAGTAGTTTTACTCTTTTTACTTGTTCACTGAAGGGATTGTTTTTCTTATTTTTGCCTGTTAAGTAATTTTGCTAGGCTGTGTTCATGTGAAGGTCACAGTGCTAGTCATCCTGGGACACTTGTACCTGTGTTCAATGTATTCAATGGGGCTTTTCTATGTCACCATGCCTGCCTGCCTGCCCCCTTCTCTCTCTTCTTCTCCCTCTTTTTTGTTTCAAGCAACTTTTATTTTGAAATAGTTTTAAATACTTTTTATTTTCCACCAGAAAACAAACACAAATAGAACCAATTATGTGTGTGTCTATGTCTTAGTCCTGACATTTTCTCCACAATTGATCTAGCTCATTTCCCATCCTTAGTTCTATTTTGTTTCTCATTTGTTTGTTTTTCTTCCTTGTGTCCCTTGTAATTTAATTTTCATACCTGAAGCTGTGTTTGCAGTCTGCCTCCTTTCTGAGTCTTGTCTGTTCCCTTTCAGAATCTTCTGTCTTACCCACTCTTGGTTGCTTTTGTTCAGCTGTCCCTTTTCTGAGTTTGGTGTTTCTCCTTTGTAGTTTCATGGGCCATCTCAATGCTAAATAATTTTGAAATATTAGTGATAATACTTTTTAAGTGCTACTTAGGTAGCACTTTCCATTAGGATTGTGACAATACTTTCTTGGGAGTTTTAAGTAACTGTGTGAATGTAAGATGTCTGTGTTTTTTATGTTATAATAAGATAGATTTTTATACAGCTATAGAGAGTAGGTGAGTGAAGGAGGGGGTCACGGTGGACGGCTGAGACAGGTGCAGGCCTGGACCTCTGAGCTGTTGTGTGGAAAGACTTCAGCAGTGCCTTGGGTTGGCCCCATGACTCTGCAGTTCCATTACTCAAAGAGGGGACAGTTAACAAGAGAGGGGACCTCCATCTTCTAGGCAACATCGCCCCTTTAGGATTCGCTTTATGTTTGTTTCCTTTTACAAAAATATTTCTTTTAATTTTTTTGAGAATATAGTTATATCATGTCCCCCATCCCATTTCTCTCTCCAGACTCTCCCATACACCTCTTCTCCCATCACTAGGGGCAGCCACAGGTAACAAAGCTGTCCCATCAGACCTTATAAGTGCCTGCTCCATCTTTGTAGAATTATAGCTGTTGAAGTTTTCTGGTTTTCCTGCCTCTCACATTACTGAAAAATGAAATCAGACTCCCCCCACCCCATACCTTGCTGCCGTTTATAGTGCAAAAGAGACAGAATTAAACTGATGTTGTATTCCTGCAGGAGCGAGAATTTTTCCAGGTGCCTTCAACATAATGCAGTAGGTCTCAGTCTTCACAGAGTGTTTCTGTTCCCCGGACCTGCAGATGTCCATGGTCTAGAGGACAAATGGCATTCTCTTCAAGAAATACACAGTCTATGGCTCACATTTCAGAGATGCGGGGAACCAATGTATTCTTTTCTCTTGTAGAAGCCAAGCTGTAAATTGGTAAATATGGAATTGATTTGTAAAATCAAGACACAGTTGGCATACAATAAATTCCTTTGTAGAGTACTCAGTTGCTTGTTTTCACCTGTTTACAATGTATTCTTGTCCTCAGGGTGTGTTCTCTTCACTCCCAGGAGGAACCTGTCCCATTAGCACCTGCTCTGAGCTCACCTCTGCTGAGTTCACATCCACACTCCTTCTTTCTGTCAGTATAGTTTGTCTGGTCTGGGTATGCAGAGTTCTGCAGTGTGTGCCCTTTCACAGATGGCCTTTTCCAGTTAGCATAGTAGTTCTTACATTTCACCGCTTGTTTATGGCCGAGTACAGAACATTGTGTGAGCCAGCTACATTTGATTTATCCATCTGTCAGCTGATGGGCCACTGGGTTGTTTCTGCTTTTTAGCTGTTTATGAATACTGCTGCTGTGAGCACTCCAGTGCAAGTTGCTGTTGTGGATGTATGCTAACAGTGATCCTGGTTATACAGCCATGAAATACAGCCAGTAGAAATGCTCAGTCATATAGTTATCCTGTGTTTTACCTTTCTAGTAACTACCAAAGTCCTTTCAGGAGTGGACACATTATTTTACATGTCTTCCAGCCATAGACGACGCCACCCACTTCTTGTGTTCTCAGTCATACTTTATTGCCTATCAATCTTTCCACCCCTCCTCCCTTTCTTTCTTTCACCCCTCCCTCCTGTTTCTATTATGGTCATCATAATGAGACCAGAAATTGCTCACCTACAGCAGTAAGAGAGGGGACTGTGATGGATCAGAAGTTTGTCAGCACAGACCTTCCCACTTAAAAAGAGTAACCATCTGTCGCAGGAGATTTAGTATGCTTCTAGCTTGGCTGGGAATATGCTCAATAGTGCCTGACCCTAATATGATGACCTTTGTCCCCACCCAGTTCCCAGCACAAGAGCCACAAAAGCCCATTGGGCAGGGCAGTGTGATGATATGTCTCCCTTAGACACCTTCTATTCTCAGAGGTTCCTCCTCACTTTTCTTCAGTAAATCTGTGTGCCCTGCTCACTCATTCCTGTTTGCTTCTTCTGAAGCCAGTGGCTCAGGGAGTCTTTAGTATCTCATACCTCAAATTAAGCTCACCAAGGGCTAGGAAAAGCTCAACCAACCCACGTGGCTAACAGGTGCAGTCATACCTCAGGGTAATGACACACTATCTTTTCCTGTTTCCCCTGGCCATCTGTATACCTTATTTGGGGAAATGTTCCTGCAGACCCGTTGCTCATGGCTTAGTGAGACTGCAGATTTTAAATACTGATCCTTCAGCCTACATAATTTGAAAATATTTTATCTGATTCAGAATTATTATTATTATTATTATTTTGCTTTTTGATAGTAACTTTCATGCTTAAATACTTTTAAGTTCTGATGCAGGTCAACGTATCTATTTTTTTCTTTTGTTGTTGTGCTTCTGGCATTACATATTCAGTCACAAGGTTATAAACTCCTATGATATATTTTGAGAATTTTGTAGGTGTAAAGCTCACATTTAGGCCTTTGGTCCACTTGAACTAATTTCTGTACATGGCGTGAGGAAAGGGCCCAAGTACTTGCTTTCTCCATGCATATCCCTTTGTTCCAGAGAGACTCATGGACAATATTATTCTTTATCCTGTAGAAAAACAGCTGATGTGCCCAGCATGATGCCTCACACCTTTAATCCCAGCACTTGGGAGGCAGAGACGGGTGGATCTCTGCGAGTTCAAGGCCAGCCAGGTCTACATTGTGAGTTCCAATAGCCAGAGCTACATACTGAGACCTTTTCTCAAAAGAAGAATATTTCTCGCCTCAAAAGAAAAAAGAAAAAAATCAGCTAGCTATAGTGCATGGCTTCACTCTTGTGCCTGATTCTCTCTCTCCCTCTGGTCTTGGTGCTAACACTACACTGTCTTGGTTATTGCTGTGTTCTGTATATGAAGTACAGTTGCATGCAGCACCATGCATCTGGGGACTCCCAGTTAATCAGTGACACTGTACAATAGCAGCCATAGATAATCATATCGCTCAGTAATACTGCGGCCTCTCAGATCCTGTAAGCACACTCCATGTTGTTCTGCATAATGAGGAAATTCCTGAACAGAACAAAGCAGAAACCAAAGCATGAATGCATATTACAAGGTCCCTCGAACACTCTAGGCTTGATAATGCAAACGCTTCAGTGTTACCACACGTGCTTGCATCAAGTGTCTGGTCCAGATGTTTTGGGTATCTCTGCCAGCATCTCTTTTGTCTATCACCCCAGGCAATAATTAAACAAGAAATAATCAGAACAGTTCCATCAAGAATCTGCCTCTCTCTGACATTCCTATCATCATTTAGAATGTTCCCCAAGCCTGAAGGCTTTAGTCTCATTTTTACCTATCCAGATACTCAGAGTGTAGCCAGACATATTCAGGCCTCTCCGGATCATTCATTCACAGGCTCTCAGAGTTTACTGTGTTAGTTGAGTTTGGAACAACTTATACTTTTCCTTACCAGATTGCAGTGTTACCATCCAGGCTCTGGGTCCCACATCAGCATTACATGTGTTCACAGAAAACTTTGCCATCCATATGCTTTGTGCTTATCCCAGATGTGACAGTTTGTTGGTTCACAGCTGTTCTCCAAATGTGCACACTGGTTAAACTTCACCTTTAAATTATATAGCCTTAACAGGTTCTTATGAATAGCTTTTCAAGGTTATCTTTCTCAGGTGTTATTGGTGTTCCACTCAAAATTAATCCCTTCTGTAAACAATCTGAAGAACAGCTTCACGGACGCTGTAAACATTGCTAATGCATTACTAGTCACATGTGTTGTGCTAGACAGCCAATCTTGCCAACATTTTCTCATGATCCTTACCTTCGTTCAGAAGCTTTGGATTGCAGGAGTACAATTACATGTGCAAGCATGTGTGTGTATGTGCATGCATGTGTGTGTAATTTCTACATACGAGAACTCAGAGTTCCAAGCAATTTGAAAACAATGTCACAGTGTTTTGTAGAGTCACTGCTTAGTGCTGTGGCCTGACCCGGTGGCAGTGGTGGGCATTTTGCCATGCAGGGCGGCCCTCATTTGTGACTCATTAATCTTTGCCTTCAGCCTTCTTGTGAGCAGATTAATTGCAACAGAAAAAATGTGGACATTTTATAATGAGACTCAATTTATTCTGGAAATTGAAGACTGTGTATGAGTGTTATTCTTTTCATATTTCCTGACAGGACTGCTTTCAAATTGAGATAAAAATAAATGTTAGGAAGATCTAGAAGTTGGTCCTTGGAGTTACATTTCTGTTAAACATTCGGACCTAGTCCTTATTATTCCTACACCGAAGGTTCATCTTTTGTCAGAGATTAATGTTTCTCCTGTTTCATGCAAAAGATTAAAGAGGATGGATAAATATGGGACATTTGCTTTTCATTAATCAAAGTTTTAATTCATCTGCTGGGTAGACATCAAAAGACAAATTGCTGTGTCAGAATTAGAATTATATAATGCAACTAAAATGAAGTGGACTGTTTTATTTTAAATATGTAAAAGTATTTGAATATCTCTCTCTCTCTCTCTCTCTCTCTCTCTCTCTCTCTCTCTCTCTCT
>NW_021604585.1:4677781-4687243 GCF_004785775.1 Grammomys surdaster | reverse complement strand
TCTCTCTCTCTCTCTCTCTCTCTCTCTCTCTCTCTCTCTCTCTCTCTCTCGTGTGTGTGTGTGTGTGTGTGTATGAGTATGAGTACGAGTATGTGCAGGCCAAGGTTCAACCATGAGTACCATCTACTGTTTTCTTTCTTGAGACGTTGTGGTGGTTTGAATAGGTTTGGGCCCCATAGACTCATGTGTATGAATGCTTGGCCCATAGAAGGGTGGTAATATTAGGAGGTGTGGCCTTTTTGAAGTAGGTGTGGCCTTGTTGGAGGAATTGTGTCACTGTGGGGGCAGGGCAACCTTTGAGGTCTCCTATGCTCAAGCTACATCCCATGTGACACAGTCAGTCCCCTGCTATCTGCAGATCAAAATGTAGAACTCTCAGCTCCTTCTCCAGCACCATGCCTGCCTGGATGCTGCCATCTTTATTGTCATGATGATAATGAACTAAATCTCTGAAACCGGAAGCCAGGCCCAATGAAGTGTTTTCCTTTAATAAGATCTGCCATGGTCATGGTGTCTCTTCACAGCAATAAAACTGTAACTAAGACAGACCTGGTGGTCTTGGGGTTTTCCAGGTGGCAGGGCTGCAGAGCAATAAGCCTCAGGTAACCTCCTGCCTCTGCCTCTCCTGTGCTAAGATTACAAATGTGTACTGCTACCGCTTAAGAAAAAAATTGTTTATTTTGTGTGTCTGTGACTGCCTGCATGTATGTATGTATGTATGTATGTATGTATGTATGTACATCTTGGGCATGCCTGGTGCCTGCAGAGTCTTCCTGTATGGAAGGCAAGTGCTCTACTGACTAAGCCGTTGCCTCTGCCCTCCTGTGTCTTTGTCTTTACATTTGTGCTACAGAAGGAGCTGTACGATGGGTCCTGACCATTCCCTCAAAGGAATCACTGCTCCCTTTTGTGTACATGGCTCCTTTCGTTCTTTTGATGACAATAAATAAAAATAAATAAATTGAAAAAGAGAGGGAGGAAGGAAGGGAGGAAGGAAGAAAGGAGAGAGCTTGCAATCTGAGGGATACAATGCCAGCGAGCACCATGCAGTGTGCGAGGAAGGAATGGATTCTTTAACGATACTGAGATTTTTTTCAGCCAATATAGTTTCAATGGTTCACTGACCTTAAACTACTAAGAGCCGCAACTTTTAATCACTTCGCCTTTGTGTAGAGCATCCAAGTCACCCAGCAGTCAGCAAACTCCTGCAGTAAGAGCTCTTGTTCCATTTAGTTCCAGTTCTTCCCCTGGGAAATCCCGACTGCGCTGTTCCTGCTTCAGCAGATGGAGTCTGGCTCACCAGGTGTGAGAAAGGTGGCTGGAGGGGAGCTGGCAGCCGCCACGCATGAGGATGAGGCTCCGTGAAAAGTGCTTATTTGACCTTATCCTCAGTTGTCATCAGGACCTTCAAAAAACTAAATAAAAGCATCCTGTGCATCCTCGATCACACGATGCCCTAAGAATACTTCTTCCAATGAAACTTTTCTCTATACCTTGCAGCAGGAATGTGCTAGTCCCATTGTGGAAAAAGAGCCTGGGAGTGAGGGATATGAGCATCCTGGAGTGACACAGAGAACTCTTGCTGCTTGTGATGCTGCTCCAGTACCTGCTGGTGTGACCTTGGGCAAGCCCACTGTGTGAGCTATGGTTGGCATGTGGCTCATGTGTAGGTCTTCATCAATATCTTCTACAACAGAGCTGTAATGTATTGTCACAATTCATTAGCTGTTTCTTTCACCTAGACACATCTCCTCTTATCCTTATAGTATGACTTCCAACCAAGTGTCTTTGTCATTGTCATTGCTAGCATGCCTGGTGTCCACAAAGGTCAGAAAAGAACATCAGATCTCCTGGAATTGGAATGATGGACAGTTGTGAGCCACCATGCGTGTGGTGGGGGTTGAGCCTGAAAGAGCATCCAGTGCTTTTAACTGCTGAGCGATCTCTCCACCCCCCAACCCCTGACCTCTGCTTCATGTTCTTGATTTTGGTTTTATAAAGCTGAGATGCATCTGTGGATTTGGCCTTTAAGAGTCACTCTTGCTCAGCTCTCTGGATATGTTCTCCATTGGACAATGTTTTACAGTGCAGAGCGTATGCTGCATGTTATAACCGTTCTATGTTGAAGGATAGATGTACACAGTGCCTCTCCCCCTTACTGTTACAACCAATACCGGAACGAATGTTCTGTATGGATTCATGTAAATGTTTGAGGTTTTTTTTTTTTCTTCTGTTAAGTGTGTAAGGATTGAAATGTTTTGTCAATGCAGTTAAAAGTCATTTAAAATTTGTCTAGATTCGGTCAAGACAGTTTTATTTGAGAATTTAATGTCCAAGTGAAGTCTGGAACGGTAGGATAGAATGAAACATCCCAAGCGTGTGAGGGTCCGAAGTTTGCAGACACTAAATTAATTGGTGTTTCCTTCACTCGGCTTTGGGTTTTACTCACTGTGATTTTTAACCCAAACACCCCCATGGCCAGGCTCAGAGTGATCATCGGTTAGGATTCATCAGACTCAAAAACCTGTTCTGTACCACAGGGAAATAGCAAAGAATAAATCAGCAAAGATAACACAGAGTGGATCTGGTGACCTGTCCCAGGGGAGTCACACAGGTGCTCTTAATTCTTTTAGTAACATTGTATAATGGTGCGTGGGAGGCAGCGCCTGAGTCTTGGTGTCCAGGGTTTTTAAGCTTTTTATAATTCAGATCAATCTCATAGGTGTGCAACATCTGCAGGCCAGACTCGTCCTAGTGT
The DNA here is from genome assembly GCF_004785775.1 of Grammomys surdaster. Classification (NCBI taxonomy): domain Eukaryota; kingdom Metazoa; phylum Chordata; class Mammalia; order Rodentia; family Muridae; genus Grammomys; species Grammomys surdaster. The sequence goes on along the minus strand of NW_021604585.1, from coordinate 4,684,485 downwards.
CCCCAGAGACCTGACTCAGGAGGCATAGCCCAGACCCCCAGGCCTGTGGGGCGGGCATTCTTCACAAGGCACACTGCCAGAGCGACTTATCAGGTGAAGCTGATGCAGCCTAGCCCTAGGCCTCAGGAATATAAGAGTACTTAGCAGGCAGGGTATCCCAGGGGCTCTGAAGTTGTCTCCTGGGAGCTGGTCAAGGGAGGTGTTCCCCTGAGGACAGGCCTTTCTTTCTCAGAAATGTGCTGGGCTTGTTCAGATAGGCTAGAGTTAACTCTTGAATGCATATACTCCTGGCACTTTATTGGCGTGATTCTGTGATCATGAGAGGTTTTGATCCACTTGTAGAGAAGGCGATATTAAGACTGTTTGGAAGATAGTCGAATATGTTTCCATTTTAGGATTGAGCCATTGATGAGGACTTTCACTGAGGCAATAAGGTACTTGCAATAAATAACTCAGGGGAGCAAAGGTTCATTCTGGCTCCTGGTTTCAGAGGGATCTGTCTACAGTCCTTGATGCCGCTGATTCTGAGATCATAGTGAGGCAGAACAGCATGGTGACAGAGAGTATGTGGCAGAGGCTACTCATGTCATGGCAAACAGGAAAGGACCAATGGCTGGGGACTGTCTTTAAGGTCACCCCATCCTTTACCCCAGTCACCCATTTTCTCTTATAAGAGCCCCCAATCACACAAAATAACACTTCCAGCTGGGAATCAAGTGTTCAACATATGAGTCTGTGAGGAATTCAGTGGTCTAGACATAGCTGCTGGTTTTATTGCATTATAAGAAGGGGCCACAGAGAATACAGTGGGGAGAGCATCTCTCCGGAATTGAGCTGCTTGATATGAATTCTTGTCTAAACTAATTCTGATTTGAGTTTAAATAAAGAGATTTCCTAGTCTGGTCAAGGTCATAATTTGCATATGGTATTAAAGAAGGCTCTCTGTGAATGGACAGACAACGAGGAAGATGAGTGAGGAACTGGTTGTTGTTTGTCTGATGAGGAAGAAGTGACATTAGGAGATGTTCAAGGTGTATCACCTATCAATGTCAATTAAAATAACAAAAGTGTTTGATTTGGCTTTCTTCATATAGATGTCAGGATGTCAGAGTGGGGACAAGACCAGAAACTTGCAGCTTCAATGGTCAGGGGCTTAACTCCTTAAAGTTTTGGCAAGTGTATCTAGTTCTAAGGAGAAAAGGAATAAGTTCCAGGGGCAGGAACATGGTCTCTTGACTAGAATGAGAGAGCAGCTAGACTTCAGAAATTGAAAATTCTATTTTTCAGGGAAAATTCAAGCATTTTCTCATGCATTTCTGGGCTAGAATTTAGGAAGTTAGCTAAAGAATAACAGAGTCTAGCATGAGCTTCAACCACAGGGAACTTGGGTCTCAGGGAAGGGAACCAATCATGGACCAGCTGATGATTTCCATTCAATGGGAGCCAGAGGGAAGGTGTGAGGTCTTCTGCATAGGACAGTGTCAGAGTCCAAGAGTGCCTGAAGTCAGGTGTAATGGCACACCTACAATCCCAGGACCTGGGAGACGGGTGCAAGAGGATTGTATATGAGTTTGAGGACAACCTGGGCTGGACAGTAAATTCCAAGCCAGGCTGGGCTCGAAAGAGAGACTCTGACAAGGAAAACAAAGCTAATGTAATAGCAATTAGTGAGAAAAGAGGCCATGAATTCAAAGGGGAGAGGAGAGGGCCATATGGGAGGACCTGTAGGGAGGAAAGGAGAAGAGGAAACATTGCAATTAAATAATTAAGTTACAATCTCAAAAATCTAAAATGCATTTTGATAAAAAAAAGTAAACAACATTCCAAAAAGCGAAAACCCAAACGACAAGACCAGGGCTTTTTGGGTATTGGACATAAAGTGCTTTATGTTCTGATTATGCCCATGAATGATGCTTTTAATTGTGCTTTATAAAAGAGTGAATTCTCTGCCTTGAGGCTGATACAAAATTCAGTAAAAGGTTGGAGAACTATAGATCTGATTGAGTCAGGAAAGCAGAGATAGGTGATATGAGCAACTACACACTAGACACAGAGACAAGAACGTCCTAGTACAATGACTCCAAGTGGCAGTTAAAGCAACATAGCCCTTACCCAGTGGAGAGCAGGCAGAACCAGTTCCATTCCTGTCCATTTTCACAACAACCTTTTCCTTCATTAATCCATCCAGTCCCCCACAAGACACTCTTCCCCAAGAGACAGGGAGGAGCGAATACTAGCATTTATGAGCATGTTTGGAGCTAAGGTCCTTGCACAGGTAATCAAGCTAACTGGATCATAGGGTGAGTGTTAACATACCATGACTGGTGTCCTTACATAAATGGGCCATTTGGACCCACAGACAAAAGATGCCATGAAGACAAATGGGAAGACACTAGTATAAGTCAAGGATGAGGTCAGGAACAGGTCCTTCCATCATGCTCCTCAGAAAGAGGTAACCTGCTGCTACTTTGATTTTGAATGTCTAGCTTCCAGCATGTGAGGTGGTACATGTCTGTCATTAAAGCCACCAGCTTGTGGTAGAGGTTGAAGCAACACTTGTGAGTCTGCCTCCTGGCCCTCATCCCTGCTTTCCCATGCCAAGAGCATGGGCCTTTTGCCTTTTACTCTTTTTCACGTTTTCTTACCCATCAGTTTCCCTTCAAAGTAAATATCCGAGTGACAATCAGCAGCAGGTCAGTGAGACAGCATATTAAGTAAGTACTGCTTAGCCACCAGGGAGCATTGAACCCAGGCAATCAGCACAGTAGACAAAACAAAACAAAGAACCAAAGACTTCAGTAGGACAAGAACATGCCTTGTATAGGTCTCTCTGGGGATTTAAAATCTATCCTTCATGGAATAAATGCATAAAACAATACTGTATCATGTCACTATCCTGTTACTGGTGTTTCGATATGTGGTGACATTCTTTTTGTTACTGTCCAGCTGAAGCAATCACTTAATCAACTTTCTTCTTGTTTATGAGTTTTGTGTTATGGAGCTGACATATGAAATTTCATGATGGGTTGGCCTATGGAGGCTTATCTTTTGTTTCTTTTTACCTGTAAATGTTACCATACTGTGGGGACATGTCACCTTGCTCTTGCTTCTTGCTCTTTCAGTGTTCTCAGTCCTATTCTTGTGCCTGGTAGGTGAGTTCACAGTGGCACTTCCTGGCTGAAGTTAGGTCTATTTTCCTATTGGTTCTGACCCTATAAATTATGGTGTTCCAAGTGACAGTCCCCCAGCACCTCCTTCATTCACTTTCCTTCTTCTGTTGTTGTTTCCTGGTGACAGCATCTCCTGTGGATGCAGAGAGAGATGCTGGGGTTTGATACGGCTCAAGAAATGTGGGGAGTGGTGTGTCCTTGAGGATTACCACCTCAGGAAAGGGGCTTGTTTACTTCCCTAGTGCAACACTTACCTTGTGGTTAGAGATGATGATGATGATGTTGTTGTTATGGCACTACATGCATTCCCTCCTTCTTTCTGGCACCAGCTATCATTTTCCTTTAAAAGAACCACCCTCTCTCTAGTCTCCAGGGTCAGTATAGGAGTGGGGAAAATAGAGCAGTAGTTGCAAAACACCACTTTCCCCAAAGTGCTGTCTTTTTACAATGTTAGATGCACAGGAGAAGTGGCCAAAAGGTATGGCTTTGCATAATCTTGAAGTTTCTGCTGATGGAGCCCAAGAATGAGTTTAATGTAACATTCTGTTGTCCTTCTTTGGAAGGGTCCCTCAGCATCAGAGAGGAGTCAAGAGGCTCTGGCAAGGTCAGAGCATTGACTGTGCCCCTGGTTGCATTCAAAGATGGGATGCAAGCCAGTATGAGCTTGGAGGCCCACATGAACTCCAAGATCCAGTTAGCTCTGGCAACACAATAAAAAACAGCCAAAGGGTAGGGAGAAATGAATCCTAATGATACTGTTCAAACCCTTGGATTAAGTTCTGCCTGAAATATGATCCTCATTTTAATTGCATTTCTGTCATCCAACTAAATTGTTTACTTGGGGGAAAAAGCCTTGGCTGGTAGGGTAGCTGGGGAGTGAATTATTTCTTCATCCTTTTTTGATTATTTTATTTCCTATGTTTCTGGATTGAAGGATGTGTGGGCTACTAGTTATTTCTCATTTCTCCTCTAACTCTCTTATAATTAGTCAAAATTTCTTATAAAATTTTACAGTGCAAAGATACTCATCCCCAGTTGTTTTTGTTGTTGCTGTTATTGTTGATGACGATGGATGATTGGCAGCTGGCCATGCTATAGGTTGGGCCAGTGGTGCTTATCATGTTCTCATCTTCTGAATCTTTCCCAGTCATCTCATCAGGCTCCCTTATTAACTTAGTGTCTTAGTTAGTGTTTCATTACTGTGAGGAGACACCATGACCATGGCAACTCTTATAAAAGACAAGATTTAACTGAGGCCAGCTTGTACTTTCAGAGGTTGAGTTTATTATCATTAAGGTGGGAGCATAGCAGCCTCCAGGCAGGAATGGTGCAGGAGGAGCTGAGAATTCTACATCTTCATCTAAAGGACACTAGGAAAAGACCGACTCTTCTACACTGGCTAGAGGTTCAAAACTCACCCCAAAAATGACAAGTTTCCTCCAACAAGGCCACACCTCCTAATACTGCCACTCCCTGGGCCAACCATATTCAAACCACCACAGGCAGCTTAAACTGATGATGTGGTTATCCTGCTACACGATAAAGAATCAGAAGTGAGCATGGTAGGCCTGGCAGAGGGTACTGTGATAGCACTGAGGACCTGGCTTCCTCTGACTTCTTGTTCAGGTATCTCAAGTGTGGGTTATCAACTTGAAGGTCTCAGGAGCTTGACAAAGAAATTCAGGTAGAAAAGGCAAAAGACCAAGGGAAAAAAATCACATTTAATACAGTAAGTCTTTTAATAATCTTTCCAGAAATCCTACAAAGGAGTCTGGGAAATATAATTTCTTAGTTAGGGGTCATGGATGGCCCAAATAGTACTCTGTTAGTGAGGAGTGTGGGGATGGGTATCGTCTGGGCCAGCTGGCAGCCTCATCTACAGGGAGAAGAGGCATTGAAAGTCTCATCTACACAGTACTTAACACTTTCTTAACACATCTAACAGTTTGCATTTGTTCTGTATGTTTTTGGCTGTTAATATTCTCTGTGATGTTTTTGGCAGGCCCTTCATCTCTTTTCTACAGTTCCCTGTTTTCTGAAGTCTCTACAGCTCATCCATACAGTTTTATTGAAAGTTCCAAATAGATTACGTGCTTCTCTTGGCAATAATAATATTATATATTATTATTATTATTAATGATATTATATATTATAATATGATAATATTTTATATATTTAGAACATGGCTGGACTAATGGTGTGCTAGAGGTAACTCTACTAGCCATAAGAAAAACTGACAATGACTTTCACATTTACTTATTAGGCATATGTGTGTGTGTGAACACATGTGCCATGGTGCATAGAGGCCACACAACTTGTGGGACTTGGTTCTCTCATTCCATTATATGAGTCCCCAAGATTGAACTCAGGCTATCAGGTTTAGTGGCAAGCTCCTTTGCTCACTGAGCAATCTAAACATTGCCAGCATTATAAACTACATAAATTTACAATAAAATAAATTACAGCCATAAGCACTATAATGTCATTTTCGTCAATGATAGACCATATATGGTAGCAATGCTATGGATTAGTGCATTTAGTGACACTGTAGCTATCTTACTTGGAGTAAAGACACTGCTATGCATTTCCCAGAATGCATTTCTAGCCTCTTCACAGAGAGTGCTGGGAATGAAGCAAAAGAACGAAGCTAGATTCCTCTCATCCTATATAGAGAACAATCTAATGTACGTAAAAGACTTTAATGAAGGACCCAAGACCTCAAAACTATTTAGAAAAATACACTGGGAAAACACTCCAGATATAGATGTACACACAAGGATTTTCTGAGAATGACTCCAAAGCTTAGAAAATAATACCAAGAATTGAAGAATAGGAACATGTGAATTAAAAAGCTTTTGCACAGAAAAGGAACAGTGAGACAGCTATCGTAATGGGAGAGAAATTCTCACTAGTAACACTTCTGACAAAATCCAGACTAAGCAAAAATCCAAAAAGGGCAAAAAGTAAAGCGTTAATAAAATAAATGGATAGCTCTTGAAGAATGAAGTGGACAAACCATGAAGCTGGTGAGCATGAGGAGATTTCAGTGTCTTCAGCCATCAGAGAGATGCAGATAAAGCTACATTAAAATGCCCTCTCATCCCAGTCAGAATGGCTACCATTGACAAAACGAACAATGCCAGACCTTGGGTGAGAAGTGCAGAGAGAGAAGCATTTGCACACTGCTGGTGGAAGTATAAATCAGTGCAGGAGCTATGAGAGTCAGCATGGCAGTTTTTCACAAATCAAACAGAAAAACCAAACCAAACCACAGAATTACCATATGACCCAGCCATTAGTTGTATATCCAAAAGAACCCTAAGTCAGCATACCACAGAGATTCCTGCACACCCGTGTTTATCACAACTCTTTTTATAGTAACTAGTTTATGGAGTTAGCCAGGTACCTGTTAAAGGAGGAATGGATATAGTTAAAGTAGTATATCTACACAGCTGAGTTTTATTCAGCCATAATGAAGAGTGAAATGATGTCATTTGCTGCAAGAAGGGACAGATGATTCTATCAAATAAAGTC
>NW_021604585.1:4673548-4677771 GCF_004785775.1 Grammomys surdaster | reverse complement strand
TCTATCTACTATCTATCTATCTATCTATCTATCTATCTATCTATCTATCTAATCTATCACCTATCTCTAGAATCTATCATTTATTTATCTATATTATCTATCTACTACCTATCTATCTAATCATCTATTCATATTATCTACTATCTATTTATCTATTAATTTATGTATTATATATCTTCTATCTATCTATCTATCTATCATCTATCTATCAATCTAATTTATCATTTATTTTTATGTTACCTATTTACTTCTATCTCTCTATCATCTATCTATTATCTATCATCTACTACCGATCTCTCTGTATCTATTTGTCATCATCATCATCACTATCAGTCTATTATCTGACATGAAAGTAAAAAAAGAATAAGGGAAGGGAAGATACCACGGGAGGAAAGGAAAGTGGGGCTTCCATATTGATTTCCAGGGTGGCCAGACCAGTTTACATGCCATCAGCAGTACATAAGAGAGAGAATGGAAAGGGTGGTCAAAACACATGATATATATGAACAAAGTTGTGAGAGTCTAGTACTACATAGGCTAACAGAAAATTAAATAAAAATTAAGATATAAACAGAATGCATCTCCATCTGTGAAGGTTTGAATGATAAAAGCCCCTCATAGGCTCAGATATTTGAGCATCACTTGGTTCCTCCTTGGTGTCACTATTTGGGGAGGTTTAGATGGTGCAGCCTTGATGAAGAAAGTACGTCACTGGTGGCAGGCCTTGAGAGGGCAAGCCTGTTTCTAGCTTGCTTTCTCTGAATGGTGCTTACCATTGAAGATATGACTTCTTAGCTTTCTCCTCCTGTGGCCCTGCCAGCCTGCTTCCGGGTCTCCTTGTTAGGTGAGACTCTTATTTGGAATGATAAGTCCAAAAAAATTCCTTTTATAAGTTACATTGGCTATGCTGTTTTTGTTTTTCCTCAGCAATAGAAAAGTGGCAATATACCATTAAGTTACATATGTCAACATATTAAAAACAAAGGTAGTAAATAGTCAAAAATCCATTCCTCATTCTTCTGCTCTGTTTTTATCTCTTCCCCTGAAGTCCTTGTGCTTACTTGAATCTGCATGGTGAAAATTCTGATGCGCAGCTGCTGTCTCTTCCCATTTTGTGTTCAGTGACATGTTAGTAGCTAGAAAGTCCTCTGCTGTCAGTGGTGACAACTTAAAAATTAGCAAGCACTACCAAACCATGAGGTACTGTTTTGCTGATTGTCTCTTTAGATCAGGAGTGTCCAACCCACAGCCCATGGGCCACATGTAGCTATGAATGCAGCCCAACAGGAAATGGCAAACTTTTACAAAGCATTATGAGTGGTGCGTGTGTGTGTGTTTAACTTGATTGTGTGGTTCTTGTTAAAATAACATGCAAAATAAGCATATGTAAACTTTCACAACCCATTGACCATGGGCTGGACACCCCTGAAAATGTAATGTGTAGTCAAAGACAATTCTTCTTTGACCAACTGGACCTAGAAAAGGAAAACAGGTTGGACACCTGATCTAGATGGCCTTTCTCTTCTCAGACACATGCATGCTTTCTGAGAGCAAATTAGATTCCCAGAAATAATGTTGTATAGTGAAAACCTGCGAAATAGAGTATCAATAATTAGATTATCATCTGCAGGACTCATGCTCTTACAACAAAACCTTTCACAGGATCGCACAGGAGATAGTATTCACATTTTCATTCCTTTCCATTCCCCTTGCATCTGTCCCTGAAGTGCCACTGAAGCTACAAAACCAAACAGGGACAAACAGCATGCTCTCATGAAGGAAACATTCACAGACAGAGTTGTAGGCCCTCTGGACTTCCTTAGCTTACTGGATGAGTTGATGCTGGCTTCCTTTCACACCCGCTAAGCTGTAGGAAGCTTAGTTTTCTGTCATACCGCTCTTCTTACTAAAACAATAAGCCATTTACACTTTATGTTCAGATCTTTGTTTCCTTGTGTCTTTAAGATGATATCTCATTACGTAGCTAGGTTGATTTGGAACTTCCCATCTTTCTGCCTCATCTCCGGAGGGCTGGAATTTTAAGTATGCACCACAGCACCTGGCTTCTGAGATTTTGTTTAGATTTGTGTGTGTGTGTGTTTGTGTGTGTGAATGAGTACTACATGTGTGTGCATGCCCACACAAGCCAGAAGAGGTCATTGCGTCCCTTGGAGGTGGAGTTGTGAATTGCCCAATGAGGGTGCTGGGAACCAGAGTTTGATTCTGTGGAAGATCAGAAATTGCCTTTAACCCACCGTCATCTCCCCAGCTCCAACTGTGACTGTAATAGAGGCTCAGTAAATGCTGCTGAAAAAAATAAAGGAGTAAAAGAATAACAGAGAATTCTTTTAGCAGCTTCTAGTACAACATTGGTGGCCATATTGTTTTGGGTCCTAGACAGCAATGGTGCCAAATTGCTCACACTATGGCTCAGAAAGCAGAGTGAGTGAGAGACTCAGGGACCATAATCTTCTTTTGTTTGTTTGTTTGTTTGTTTGTTTTTGTTTCCAGTGACCTAATGACTTCCCATGGAGCTCTGTTTTCCAAAGGTTCAGTCATTTCCCAGCAGTTCCATTGGGACTAAAGCTGAGGACCAAGTCTTTAGGTCATAGACTTTGGGAGACACTAGCTATCTATCCCAGAGCAATAAAGACATTGATGCTGATGGTGGTGATGGTGATGGTGATGTTAGTGATGCTGTTGGTAATGATAACATTGATGATGATCGTGGGGATGATGACAGTGATGGTGCTGATGGTGATTATGATGATGACCACGACCATTTTGAGCAAACATTGCTGGTTTTCTATCTGTTCTTTCTTTGTCCATACTTTTTCTCACTTCTCATAACCTCCCACTACTCATTGTTGGTAATACTCTGATTTTGTTTCCCTTTTTTGACAACTTAAGAAAAATGAACTTCTTCTAAGCTTCAGGGCCCTGGTTATTCCTGGTTTAGGTGAGTTATAGTGTCCCTGGTGATTTGCTAGATTTGAGTAGTATACATTACTCACTTTTGACCTATAAGAATCAGGATGATTCTACTTAGAAGTTTCTAGGAAAAGCTTCTCATGGATAAAAAGAGAGTTGGGGAGGCAGCATGCCTGTTATTGACTCTCTGTTGTCACCTGCCTGTCCGGTCTGAAATGGTCCAGGTATCTTGTGACTGCAGGAAGGGTATGGGACACCAAGAATGGCAGAGTAGAGAGAAGGAAAGAGCCCAGAGGCCTGAAGACGTTAAATAAGTGACCCAGAGATGCCCTATCCTTGAGCATCTAGTTGTGTGATATAATGAAATTCTTTATTGTTTAGGCTTCAGCCTGTTGGATCCTCTATTACTTCCATATAAAAGGATCTTAACTGATTTAACTCCTCTTCTATCATAAAGGTTACAAACCTGAAAAGCCACTCACTCATAAATATTAATGAAACTGGTACACGACAAGCATTGCTAGGTGTGGAGGATACAGTAGAGAGAAGGAAAGAAAAGGCTCTGGCAGCATGGGCTGTATTAGATTTGGAAACTCCATGGACAGAGCACAGTGCTGGGAACACTCAGGTAAGAGTAGATAGCAATGAAATTATGCATGGAACTGTAGGTCACATTGAATATTTTAAATTTTATCCTATAAAAGTTAAGACACATTGAAGAATTTAAAATGAGGTAGACATGGTCAGATTTACATTTTAAAAAGACACCCTGGCTACTTCATAGAAAAATCATTGCAGAAAGTCTAGCACAGAGAAAGAAAAGGCAGTTTCATAAAAGTCCATTGGGAGATGAAGTTGATTTTTTAAAAAATCAGCAGTCACAGAAATAGAGGTGATTATGTGACTTTGTTTATAATTTAACAGTGGAGTTATTAGGTATGATGGTCAATGAGACCCGTGTAGTGAGGGTAGAGTAAACCACAGAAGAGATAGCTATATTGTTTGAGATAAAGACCATTGAGAAGTTCCAAATGTTCAGCCAACTTCTTGAGTCTGACCACCCAAAATATGTTATTTCAGGATCTATGCTTATGGGATTTTAAGATGGTAGTGGCACATGCTTTTAATCCCAGCACTCAGGAGGCAGAGGCAGGCAGATCTCTCTGAGTTCAAAGATAGCCTGGTCTACAGAGTGAGTTCCAGGACAGCCAGTGCTACACAATGAAACCCTGTTTCAAAAGTAAAACAAGACAAGACAAGACAAGACAAGACAAGACAAGACAAGACAAGAC
>NW_021604585.1:4635308-4673538 GCF_004785775.1 Grammomys surdaster | reverse complement strand
ACAAGACAAGACAAGACAAGACAAGACAAGACAAGACAAGACAAGACAAAACAAAATGGGGAGCAGGGGAAATGGCTCAGCAGTTAAGAGCACTGACTGCTCTTCCAGAGGACCTGGGTTCAATTCTAGCATCCATATGACAGCCCACAATGTCTTTAACTCCAGTTCCAGTAGTCTGACACCTACACACAGACATACATGCAGGCGAACATCAATGCACATAAAAAATTAAGTAAAACAAAACAAAACAAAAAGGCCATCAAAAAACATAAAAAGGAGCAAACTGAATGAGGAGTTGTGTCTGGGCACCCAGTCTCATGTCAGGCTTCTAGTGATGTGGACTAACTTCAAAGCTTCTTCCTTTGGCAGAGCCTTCAAGAACACCCCTCATTTTACCTCTTTTACCTACCTTCATTAGCACAGTTCTAAACCAGGCTATTATATTTTATATAAATCAGTGTCACAGACTTCTATCATATTCTGGTGGAGATGCCAATAAGACAGTTGGGTATGGGGGCTAGGGACCAGGAAAGAGTCTAGGATTGCAAATATAAATTTATTTTAGAGTGAGTGACCAGGTGAGCAGCCAGGCAGGGGGTTTTAAGAAGAAAGAGCATGTGAAATGCTCAGAAGGCTGAGATGGCACTGCTTGGAAGACTAAGAAAACCAGCTAAACAATAGGAACTGCATAGAAATAGTCACATTAATCACTGGGGTAGAATTGAAGACTCAGACATAAGATGGACACTTGTGGACATGGTAAATAAGCTAGAAAGACAACATCTTCAACAAATGTTGCTGAACAAATCGGATGACTGCATGTAGAATAATGCAAATATGCCCATACTTATGGCCCTGCACATAACTCAACTCCTGATGAATCAAAGATTTCAATATAAGTCAAAGATTTCTATAAGATTCAATATGAATCTCATAGAAGAGAAAGTGGTGAATAGACTTGAACTCCTCGACATAAGAAAAGATATTCTGAACATAACATCAATAGTACAGGCACTAAGATCAACAATGAATAAATGGGACCCAAATTAATTAATTATTCTTCATTATTAATTAAACAATTAATAATGAAACTGAAAAGTATCTGCACAACAAAGAACACCATCATTTGAACAAATGACAGGCTACAGAATGGGAAAATATTTTTTATCAACTATATATCTGATAGAGGTTTAATATCCAAAGTATATATATATAAGCCAAAAAACTAGATATAAAGAAAACAAATAGCTCAATTAGAAATGGGGTGCAGAGCTTAAAAAATTCTCAAAGGAGAAGACTTAAATGTCTGAGAAGTACTTAAAGAAATGTTCAACATTCTTAGTCATCTGAGAAGTGCAAATGAAAATTACTTTGAGATTTCATTTTATACTGGTCAGAAAGGCTAAGATCAATAAAAAAAGTAATAGGTTATGCTGGTGAAGATGCAGAGTAAGGGGAATGCTTATCTGTTGTTGCTGGGATTATGAAATTGTACAGCCAGTATGGAAATCAATGTGGTGATTCCTCAGAAAGCTGGGAATAGATCTACCTCAAGATCCAGCTATATCACTCTTGAGCATATACCCAAAGGACACTTGACCAACCATGATTACTGCTGCTCTTTTTATAGTAGGTAGAAATTGGAAACAGACTAGGTGAGCCTCAACAGAAGAATGGATAAAGAAAATGTGGTATATTTACACAATGGAATATTACTCAGCTGTTAAAAATGAAATCATGCAATATGAAGGTAAATAGATGGAACTAGGCAAAAAAAAAATCATCTTGAGTGGGGTAATCCAGACCTCAAAAGACAAATGTGGACTGTATTCATTTATATGTCAGTATCAGCTGCTAACTCTTCAATAAGCAAGCTACAATCCATATAACCACAGAGGTTAGGTATAGAGTAAGGGGCAGTGTGTGAGTCAGATTTCTCTTGGAATGGGAAACAGAAGATAGAGTATGGATGGATGAGGAGGGGGAACTGCAACAGGAGTGTTTACTGGGAGAGTGAGGAAAGAGGGGACAAGGGAAGGAATGTGATGAGGGGCAGCCAAAACTAAGGGCCATTTAAGGGGTTTTATGGAAACCCCTACTAGCTTTCTAAAATATATACATATATGAAGGTGCTGTGAATGTAGTCACCAATTAATACGGGAGAGGTAACCCCAAATGGACATCTTTCATCACCATATAAGCCTCCAGTTCTGAGAGTGGGTTACATTTAATTGAGCTGTTGGTCAAAGGGGCTCCATGGAAAGTCCCAAACAACTTAGGCTATTGTCAAGAGTACTGGATACTTTCCACAAGCTGATAGTAAAGCCTCATTGCTGAAAACAACACCCACAGAACTCATTGACCATGGAGAAGTCAAGTTGGTGCCTACCTAGAGCCTTCACCTCTACTGACTAGTGTTCATGGTATTGAAAAGTACCCTAGATGTTAACAGGAGAAAGGAAACACCAATCCAACTACAATAGTGTCCCTTCTATCTACAATAGTGTCTTGCCTGCAAGATTTACTGGCTCACTAGTGGCACAAAGTTTGTAGGAGTAACCAAGCAATGTCTAACTAAATTTAAGAGTCACTCCATGAGCTAGAATCTATCCTCAATATTATTCAGGAAAAGCTAAACACTACTATTCTAAAAAAAAAAAAAAAAAAAAAAAACCATACCAAACTGAACCAAAAAACCAAAACCCCTAAATTCCCAAACAAACAATCTCCCCCAAAACAACAACAAAAATGTGGAGATAAAATGACTCCTATGACACTTTGCTATATTCATAGATCAGTGCCTTGCTCAGCCATCATCAGAGAAGACTCCCCCTGCTGTAGACAGGAACAGATACAGAGACCTACCACTGGAGAATGCAGAGTTAGAGATATTGGAACACTCAGTCCTAAATAAGATGTCTTCATCAATTCCCTCTCCTCAGAGTTCAGGGAATCCTGAAGAGCAGGCCACAGGAAGACTGTTAGAACCAGAGGGCATGGGGAACATCAAGGAAATAAGGCCTTCAAAATATATCAGGACAGATGCAAATATGAACTCACAGAGACTGTGGTAGCATGCAGAGCCTGCACAGTTCTGGACCAGATGGCGTCCCAGCACTGAGAGGGGAAGTAGACACAAGCCAGCATCCCTAACCCAGAAGCTATCTCCAACTGATGACCATTTGCAAACGAAAAATTAGTATCCTCAATGGAGTCCTATAGATCCAAAGTGACAAGTTCTCCATGACAGTCCAACAAGAGAACAACCCAGAGGAGTCCCAGTGAGAATCCAGTATTGATGTTGTAGCAGAAGCCAGAGACTTCAAACCAGACCAATAACTCATTGGAAAGAACATTTGCAAGTAAAGCTGTTTGGGCAAAAGGGTCTACTGTGTGACACACCACGCCATACTACAGCCTCCATGATGATATGTTTTTAAATTTAATTTTATTTGGTTTCATTTTTTGATTTCTTTGGGGGGAAGGTTGCAAGGGCAGAAGGTAGCTATGGAGGAATGGGGAGATGCACGGGCCTGGGGTGCATGATGTGAAATTCACAAAGAATCAATAAAAAGCTTTAAAAAGAGAGAACTAATATTAAGTATAGTTACTGAAGTAAACGTACAAATTAGATGAGGAATCTTTCAAGTCTTTAACAACAACAACACGCTGTATTATCATTTAGTCAATGGGGCATAGATACCTGCGGGCTGTGCATGTGGTTGGTGGTGGATGGGAAAGGCTCATGCTTAGAAGTTAGGCTGATTCAACTTACTGTTGCTCTTACACCCTACACACAGTCCTTAAGCGTATGGTGTAACTTGATTTGTTTGAGCTCACGTTGTTATAGAAATGATATGCCTTCCCTGTGAGAATTCCCGCTTCATATTAAGAGATTAATGAAGGAAGAATGCTTTAATAATAGTGCTGTGTCCATCTCTGGCTAATGCTTAAAGAAGAGCTGGCCTCGAATACAAGATTCTACTAACTTATATACACCTTACGCTTATGCATTTCACATACTCTGTCATCCTTAAATCTCTTTCAGGTCCTGGCCCCAGATTATATCTTGAGCAATTTAAACAGAGACAGGAGGCTGCAATTCTGGCAGCTAGGATCACAGCAAAGATATTGCCAGCATTAGTTTTTAAACACACTTGTGTTCTTTTTGAATAGTTATAACCCAGGGTCATGTTGCCCACCTGGAAGAATTGTGCTTTTCCTGGTAAGAATTCAGGGGACTGGCTTAATGGCAGACCAGGACTTAATGGCAGTTATGACCCTGCTCTGCCCGCTCGAGTGACCCCTTTGATGGGTGTTCTTTGAAATGGGGCTGGACCTAATGACTGCAAGTCAGGTTGTCTCTTGTTGTTGTGGGAATAGAGCCAAATTAGAGGTGAATCAACGTTAGCAGAGACTTTCTCAGCAATTCTAAACATCGATGATGGCACAGAATTTTCCTTCTCACAGTTTCTAATAAGTCTTGTTGGCACACCACTTATCCCTCAGTCCTATCAGAGGCAGCCCTACCTTTCACTAAGTTCTACTTCATATAAAGTGAAAGTCCCTAGGCAGGTTTATTAGTAATAAACTTTATAGCATCAGTTTTTATCAGTTCGAGCTTCCTCTGTATCAGTGTCTGGGGAAGAATGGCTGAGGATGAGAGAAACAAAAATTCAGGTTCAATAAATAATGACCAAGAACCAAGTTCACAGACTGGGGTCAGAAGGGCCCTGGCCTTTGAGATGCCTTCTTCTGTCAGGGCAGTAAGAAGGCATGCAAGCTCACTGCAGAGCAGCGTGGATGTGAAGTCAGGTGGCTTAGGTCCAGAAGATGTGGGGGGATGAAGATGTTCATCTGGTAGGGGGTGGGCGCCGAATGAGAGAGCAGAGAAAGCTGCTGCCTGCGTGGGAGTTTGTTGTCAGTGCAAAAGAAGAATAAAGGGCTGGACTATTTGGCAGCATGTGGTGGGATCCAAAAAGAACAGAGCTGGATCTAGAAGTAAAGCCAAGGCTTTCTCCTGGTCTGACAAATGAAGGTTCAGATCCAGGACAGATAGAACAAAGCTAATCTCTGCCAAATATTGTTTGGTTTTCTGATAAAAAAAATCACGACAGAAGAAATACCAGTTCATTCTTTCCAAAGGCCACACAGCATTATTGAAAGTGTTTGACACACAATTCTTCAGCTCTCAAAGCAGTCCAAGTTTCTGACTGCTCCCTTCCCCCACAGACCAGCACTGGGTTTCCTTGGTATATACAAAGCTCAATTGCCATTTTCTGTATCACAAAGGCGAATACAGACACCCAGAAAGAAGATTAAAAGTGTAGGTAATGAGGAGAGATTAATAGCCAGAGCAGGTAGCTGGGGCAGCTTTGTGGTAAGTGACCACTCTGTGTCATAGATGAGCACTGGCCAGAATCTGGCAGGAGACACGCTGCTTTCAGCTGGGCTGATAGTCAGCAAGCCGTCGTAGTGGTTTTATGATTGTTTATTAATTCCCCATCAAATCTGGATAATACTATAAGCACAAAGCAGCAAGCTTAAAATCAGAAAAAAAATGGAATTTACCCCCAAATCATGACAATGTACTTTGAAAGGTTTTATCAAAGCTCATCTTGTTTCTTAGGGGGAAAAGTGATGTTTATAAGGTAAACCCAAAATAGCATATTTTGTTAGTTTGAGAAAAAAAAACCAAGTTGGGGTAAGTGTCTAAAGACCTTACACTCATCAAACAACTCCTTCACTACCTATCAAGATTTTCCTGAGTCAGAGTGCGTTTGGAAGGGGATGGCCTTTGGGAACATGGTTTTATGCCACCTCCCTTTTCGACCTGTGTTTACAGTGAGTTTCATGGGCTGGCAGTCTACTGATGTGTATGCATGTGTGTGAGTGTGTTTAGAGCTTTTGTTAAATTGGATTTTTGTAGCAATCTTACAGGAGGATTTGTGGAATCCTTTCCAGATATGATAGTGCATTATTGAGAAAGCTTTGCCACTCATTCTTATCTGCGCAGGCAGAAGGGTCACAATGGATTGCATATGAGGATTAAAACCAGCCTGCCCTGGAGCAGAGTAAACTGAATGGATTACACAAAACATTTGAACAAATGCTGAGGTCCTGGCTGGCCTTTATCTAACACTGCTGAGAATTCACAGAAGTGTTCCGAGAACATCTTTTGGTGGGAAGCGGAAATCAGATAGGAAAATTCCCACAGTGCCAAGGCTTAACTGATGTTAAACATCATACACCGTTGTATAGTTGTGGCAACCACTTAGGTTCCCTTCCCCCTGTTAAGATCACTCTAGAGATATTAGCAGCTCCTCCTGTACCAGAGAAATTGAACTCCCAACATTCTGTGCTGTGTTTTCCTCTCAAAGGGGGTCCTCACCTTGTAAGTAGGAGCAGCCTAGCCCTGGGAGCTTCTGGAACTTCCTTTTGCTGGTACTTGGAGTGAGTGCATCAAAGCTTTGACTAGAATGACTGTATTTACACTCCAAGATGGTAAGACCTGAGACTTGTATTGCTGGCAACGTTGGGGGTTACTAAGGACAACTTTTGTTGCCTCCTTTTGAAGACAGAGATGGTTTTGTGCAATGAAAGTGTTTGTAAGTTATCAGTGGTAAGGATAAATAATCACATTTTATGTCGCAAGTAATTAAGGCACTATAAGGACCTATAAAAAACTTCAAATTACAACCAGCCACGTCTGACCCTGTAAGTGTGTAGAATAATTTATATAGGTGAGAGCAATAAGCTGCTAAGAGCGGATGAGGCAGAGGGGAAAAGAACAAGCTTGCTTTACAAGCCCCGTTCATTTAGAGAGGTATGTTAAGTTTTAGTAGCGGATAGATGAGATGGCTCAGCAGGTAAAGGCGCTTAAAGCTAAGCCTGATGATCTGAGTTCAAGCCCCAGGACCTGTGCTGTGGAAGAAAGAACCGACTCCCACAAGTTGACATTTGATCTTGCTGTGGCCCAGGTAGGCTAGCAAACATGTAGATAGATAGATAGATAGATAGATAGATAGATAGATGAATGTACGTTTTAGTCTGGGCTGGGAGATGGCTCCTGGATAAAGTGCTAACAGTACAAGTATAAAGGTGTCACTTAGGCTCCTCAGCATCCATGTAAAAGCGAGGCTGAGGAGCAGAGAAAGGGACAAGCTGGCTAGCTAGACTGCTGGGATTGAGCAAGCCATAATGGAGAGCCTCAATAAATAAAGTGGAGAGGAATCGAGGCAGACATTCAACATCAAATTTGGACCTCCATATGCATGCACACATGTGTACACTCCCACACATGAGCCCCCACACATGCAAACACATATACACGCATTCATGGACACCCCACATGCATGCATAGAGATTGTCCCAAGCCAAGCCACAGGGAGGAGACTGCTAACGTGCTCTGTGCATTATAGCGGGGAGGAGAATTTGCAGAGTATCCCAAGGGAGGAAAGTTTGAGAACCATAACAGCACAAAGTCTTTAGGGAATGATTAGTGTTCAAATTTGTTTCCCATGCATCACAAAACACTGAAACGTGGCACTAGCTTTGGCTTATACAAATGCTTGTCATAATCAACTTATAAAGAAATATGGTTTAATTGGCCTATGGTTTCAGAGCTCTCAGCCATTGCTGTGGGCGTCTGCTGGCTCATCATTGCAGGATTTGGTGCTGGAGCAAAGCTATTCATAGCAGAGAGGTGAAATAAAAAGAAAATGGAGAAGACTTGGCTCTAACAGACTGATCCAGCACTACTCCCATTAACCTAAAACCTCTAACAAGATGATGTCTCTTTCTGCCAGATCTTAATAGGACCAAGTTGGGAATTAAGCCCTTAACATATGGACCTTTGGGAGACACTTTAGTTATAAATTATAACAATCTTTATTCCTTATGTTTTGAGTAGATATCAAAAAAAGGGAAGAGATTCATTGTCTGCCCCAGAGCTGCCACAGAGTGACATGAAGAAGAGAACCCTTCTTTCCCATCATCCTGCCTGAGATCCAGCAATCCCCAGTGAGAGTGGCAAGGCCACCCATAGTGGGAGCTGTCCAGATGGCCACCTGTTGATCTCAGAGTGTGTCTCAACTGCACTTGACTGTGGATCCATGAGAAGTATTCTCTTTCTTCCCAGGTTCATGGATCAGCAGAACCAGTACCATCCAAATCAACATATGCCAAAGGTAGTCTGCAGAGTCAACATAATCCATGTTGAAGCAGTAACAACAATCTTTTGGAACCTAGAAGCACAATCTTAAAAGTCATAGGAAAGAAAAAAATACAGACCTAGGATTGCCAAAGAAACTGTGAACCAAAAAGAGAAAGGCGAGGATGGAGAGATGGCTCAGTGGTTAAGAGCTTGTACTCTTGTTGTGAAGGACCTGAGCTCAGCTCCCAGCACCCAGCTCATCCTATAACCTCAGCTCCAGGGAATATTACACGCTTTTCTGGCCACCATGGGCACCTGCACTAATACACCCCTCACAAATACACATAATAAAAAAATAAAAAAAGATTTCTTTTAGATTCTTTGGCCATGGTGGCATACTTCTATAATCTTAGCTCTTGGGAGGCAGTGGCACGGGAATTGCAAGTTCAAGGCCAGCCTCTGCTATTTAGTAAGTATGAGATTAGTCTTGACTATGTAACAAGACTATTTAAAAAATAACAATATCCCATTTTAAATTATATTACAACATCACAGCAACAAAGCCAGCATGACATTGTCACAGAAACAGATACTTGGGACAATGGAATTAAATAGA
Organism: Grammomys surdaster; assembly: GCF_004785775.1. Classification (NCBI taxonomy): domain Eukaryota; kingdom Metazoa; phylum Chordata; class Mammalia; order Rodentia; family Muridae; genus Grammomys; species Grammomys surdaster. The sequence goes on along the minus strand of NW_021604585.1, from coordinate 4,664,767 downwards.
GGATTCATAGTCACCTGAGTGTCAGCAAAGAACCAAATATATTTGCTGGGGATAAACATGCTACCCTGTAAACAAACGATGCAGAGACATGAATACCCATGTGTGGAAGACAGAAGTGATGTCCTCCTCACCTGATATGAAAACCCATCTAAGTGGATCCAAAACTTAAACACAGGATTAGAAAGTCTAAAAGCACAAGAGGGAACCCAAGGTCTAGGCAGGCACTTTCTGAACAGGACTTCAACAGTTCTCCAGACAAGAAGTGACAGATAGGATTGTGTTGGATTGAAAACAGGAAAGGGAGGAACCAAGACAGTGAACAGACAGACAGCTTACAGAATGGGAGGCAGATAGCCTACAGAATGGGAGACAGACAGCCTACAGAGTGTACATATATGTATGTGTGTGTATGTGAGGCAGTGGACCTTGAAAAGAAGCCTGGTCCTCAGTTGAGGTGCTTCGTCACTTCCCTACAGCCACCCCCATGGCAGCTTAGGATAAGTGCAGTCTAATACTCTGTGTCCTGCCTCCCCAAGTAGCTGTGTCCTGTGGTAGAGTGGACATGGGACCCATAACCCTACATGTATATGTGTGTGTGTGTATGTATGCATGTATATGTGTGTACATGTATGCATGTATATATGTATATATATGTGTATGTATGTGTGTATGCATGTATGTATATGTGTGTGTGTGTGCACGCACATGTATTATTCAGCAATAAAGAAGAACAAAACTGTGTTCACTGAAGAATGGATGAACTGAAGATCATCATGGTAAGTGCAATCACTCAGGCTCAGGAAGTTTCTAGTCAGTTCTCTCATGTGTGAAATTTACAATAATGGCATGGAAGTGTAAGGGGGACAGTTAGGGACAGGAAGGGGACTGTGAAGGAGAAGGAAGATCAAAGAGGGTAATGGGGGGATATGACCAATGTATGATGTTTCCATATCTGGAACTGTCACAGGGAAATGGATTCGTTAAACTTTTTATTGATTCTTTGTGAGTTTCCCATCATGCACCTCCATCCCACTCATCTCCTTGACCCTTCGTATCTGCCCTTTGACCTTGCAAACTTCTCCCAAAAGAAAAATGAAAAACAAAAATTAAAACATAAATAAAACAAAACGTAGAAATCATCTTGGAAGCTGCCGTGTCAGTGTGTATACCCTTTTGTCCACACATCCTTCCTTGCAAATGTTCATTGCAGTAAGTCAATGGTCTGGTTCGGGATTTCTGGCTTCTGCTGCACAATCAATACTGGATCCTTACTAGGACTCTCCTCAGTGGTCCTGATGTTGCCCTGTGTCCTGGAATCCTACAGCTTTGGATCAGCAGGACTGGCCCTTTCACATGCTCTAGTAGTTTACAGATGACGTAGATTTTGGGATGGGCCAACTCAAAGCCCTGGGTGGTAGCTGAGTTGGTCAACTCTTGTACCCACACCAGTAGGGCAAGCTTTCCAGCACTGCTCCAGCTAGCTCACCTAGTGTCATAGCAGACAGGGGACAGGTCACTACTTGTACCAGCAAAGCCAGCTCCTCTCCAGGCGTAGAGCCCACTCTCCCAAGTGCTGCAGCCTGTGAGGCACTGGGTCAGCTCTTCTGTTCTCACACCATCTGGGATGGCTCACCCATACCTTTACCTTAAGAGTCACCTCCACTGTGTTTCCCAGGCAAGGTGCAGGGCCCTGCTGCAGCTGGAGAGGTGCAGGGCCAGCTCTCCATCTCTCATTACCTCAGAGGCAGCTCTCTCGACTTCCACAGGTGAGGAGAGTCAAGGAAGGGAGGGCATTACCACCATAATCACCCCTATGTCCATACCACCTCACGGTAAACAAGTGGCTGGGCCACTTCTCCCGCCCTCACATCCTTGGGGATGAAGCTACACTGTGATGCCTAGATGAGGTACCAGTGAAGGGCAGGGCACGTTCTGTATAGCCCTTGGACATCTACATGGTCCTAGACAGTTCATGGTATGGACTTTACTGGTAGTATGAGCCACAGACATCAACACAGACCCCTGCTTCTGCATGGCCATGGACCCAGACGTAGTCCTCAGTGGCAGCAAAGGCTGGTAGTTCACTGGCCTCAGCTGGCTGGATTGGCTACTCCCAACAGGCTGTCATTCCTCTCCATCCTCGTATCTCCAGGTCCACCTCCCTTTATAATGCTCAAACTACTCTGCTTCTCTTGCCACCTGTCCACCACATATTTGTATGGTGTAATGGCTTTGGCTGTGGCTCAGCCATGGGGCTGGCAGACTCCTGAGTGTGGCCTCTGTGCCACATGGTCTGGTAGCAGACCTACCTCTAGGTGTCTACAGCTGCCTGAGCTGTGGCAGCAGGTGGGTCTCTTGGCAGGCCTCTGGGAGTCTTTCCCAGTAGTCCACTCCTCGTGATATGGTAGTGGGAGGGTCTCTGGATGTCATTTTCCTCCTGCTCTGTTATATGTGGTGGCAGGTGAGCCTCTAGATGTCCACTATACAGTGCCTACCTCTCTCTTCCAACGGTCTTAGGAGTCATCACTACAAATATAACAGTCCATAGCCCCTGGTATGACACATACTCTGCAACGCCTAATCAAAATATGATTTCCTTTAATCATTGCAGACTCACAGAAACTACACAAAGGTCTACACTGTCCTGAAGAGGATGGAGAGCATAGTATACTATAGTGTGTTGGTCACAGACTCACAGCCCAGTGTGTTGTACAAGCGGGTTCTGCCTCTGAGGTGATCCTCTGCACACCCATACCCTGGGCTGCCAAGCCCCCTCCACACAAACCTGTTCTCTACTCTTTCCAATGTCTCTTTAAGAACGATGGTTGGTTGGACCTCTCACCTTGCTTAAGGTGAGAGCTCTCCATGTGAACTCCTCAAGCTCAATGACCTTTTCATGACAGAAAGCATCTTCAGCTCCAATGTCAGCACACTCCTCAACTCATATCCCACCTCAGTGCAGCATATGACAAGTGTCTCTAAGCTGTATTTTATCCCACCATTCTCCACTTTATTCCCATGGGCATTCCACTCTCTTGCCCTACTGTGTGAGCCAACCTGTTGTGTCTCAGACCCACTCACCAACTCATCTCTCAAAGACAAGAATGCTGTGTTTGAATCCATGTCTTTGTAATTCATAATGTATCTTCTACACCTTTATTTCTTAGTAGGTCTCACTTAAGGAGCTCAGAACTAAGCCAGAGTTTCCACTGCTCTGTGGTACCACCCCATTCCCATCTTGTTTATCTTTACATCTTGCCAGGGGCTCAAATGGTTTAAAGAACTGGAATATTCATAGGGATGTGACTGATACATGTCCTAGAGACACAACTAGTATACATGTGGTCATTAAACTCTCGGGAATATCTCAATCAACAACAGTGTTTTTTTTTTTTTTTTTTTTTTTTTTCATGACCCAGTATCTGACCTCATCTTGCATTCTCAGCTCATTAGCAGCTTGCTCAGGAAAAGAAGAGCAATGTTTCTTTTCAAAGTGATCAGGACCATCCTCCTCCACTATTTCCATTTTAGTATAAACCCTAAAATGCAGTTAATCTATCATTATCATGGTTGTTTCAGGTCACAAGTAGAGAGGAAGTGAATACACATAAGTCTATGTGCATACACATGCATGTTTGGTTTCAGATACAGGGACAAGGGACTGGGGTGTGTATTTTACATATAAAAGCAGACCTGGCCTCCAGATTCTTCATGCCCTGCCCCCAGCCCTGAACTTTCCAGCCTAGGGTCTGGGCTGCCCTTCCCCCAGAGGCTCTTCCTTATACAATCCAGACAATTTAGGCACCTGCTCTCTCTTCTCCTTCTCTCTTCTCTCTCTGTGAGCTCATCCTTTCTCTCTTTCTCCCTGCCCCCGAACCCCTTCTCTCTTCTCATGGTAACTTCCCTTGTCTCAGTCTTTGGGACCATTGAACTCTGTCAAGAGCAGTTTCTCAATAAACTTGCATTTAATCTAATCTAATCTGACTTGAATTGGCTCATTTCACTAGTGATGGAGAAATAACTTAGCAATGTGTAATATTTGTGTATATATACATATACAAGTAATAGAATTATAAATTTTTTTTAAGATAGGGCCTTGCTACACAGCCCAGGCTGACCTTGAGCTCAGAGTTCTCTTGCCTCAGCCTCTCCAGTTCTGGGATTTCAGGCACACATATTTCCGTCCCACATTATAATGAATATTGTTGAATTGTTCTTTGATAACTCTTATGTGGCCTCTAATCCCTGTCACAAAAGTTAATCTTCTGATGGGTCTCATGACAAGTGCCTTTGAATATCTTCTACACATAGATAGGAGTTTTCAGAGACCCCCGAAGGTCAGCATTTGTCCTTATTAGAAAATCCACATTCAGTTATACTAGATATGTGGAATTTCTCACTGGGATGCTCTTGCCAGTATACAACCGTCTTAGACAGAGACAGAGCAGGAGGAAGGTATTTTCCCTCCCCCACAGATTCTGAATGTTCTCTAGGGTCAGCCTGGGAATGACCCCCTGAACAGGCAGCTGAAGATTACAAAATGGACAGATCCCCTTGTCATGCCCTGCCCTCCCAAGTCTAGACACTGTTAGAGCCTGGTACCCATTGCAACCTCAAATTTCAAATCTAAATTCATAGGGGTTTCTCAAGGTTTTGTTCTTCAAGTTTTTGTTAACCTCTTCCTGGGGTTGGAACACATCCAAACCTCCACTCAAGGACAAAAGAGCCAACACTCAGTGTGTCCCCTTCTCCTATCTCTTTGTAAATTCTCTGATTTGGCTTTGATGTAAGTTGGGCTATTAGATTTTCTGAGAACCCTGGTTACTCTGATTAAGCAAGAAGCGAGGGTGAGTGCAGATCAGAAGAAACTGCAGCAAGTGCCCATGCTGTATCTTGAAGAGAGGCCTCGAAACTTGTTTAATGACTGAATTAAAAAGTACTTACAGGTTGCTTGACAGAATAATTCCAGAAGTGATAAAGCTCCAGGCTCGAACTTAACTACACAGGATTGGCATCACCAGAATTATGGCATTACAGGCACTGCATCTTTTTAAGACCACCATAAAGTATTCTAGACTTCAGATAAGGTTCTGTCTGGAGAGAACACTAATCAAAGCTGTCACTGGAACATGCAAATTAGCTGTCTGCAGCGGTGGCAGAGGCAAAGAATGCCCGGCAAGTTGGCTGTCTTTCTTTTTGTAAGGGGAGGATTTGATCACCGGAAAGCTTCCGTGTGAAGGAAAACACTGTAACAGCAAATCATGTTTTTATGGGAAACAATGAGAAACCCATTCAATCTCGCTTAGCTGCAACATCAGCTTTTCTGTGCTACAGAACTTCCAAGTGTAATTACTGGGGCAAGCAAAGACAATGAATTTTAAAGAGGAAATCCGTACAGCCGAGACGAGCACACTCCCCGGCATTTCCTTGCTAAATGTAGTACACACCGTTGTTCTATCACATACATCCCTTTGCAAAGCTAAAGCTTAAAGCTCCAGTAATATTATGGTAAATTTAATATGCTCAGGGAATAATGATTTTTTCCTTACTGAGTATCTGTGATGGCCTTGTGGATGCTTTTCTCCTAGTAACTGATGACCTCTGTATTCTGTCATGCTAGTGTGTGTTTGTGTGTGTGTGTCCTCATGTGTGTGGGAGGGTGCACAATGTGCTCACACATGTAGAGGCCAGGGGTCAAGGCCAGGTTTCTTCCTCTATCACTTTCCACGTGATTATGTTTGTGTGTGTGTGTGTGTGTGTGTGAGAGAGAGAGAGAGAGAGAGGCACAGAGGATGAGAGGGGGTGTGGGTTGAGAGAGAGTTTGTGTGCACATGCATATGTGCATGTGGGTGCACATGTTATGACATGCATGTGGAGGTAAGAGAACAACATGTAGAAGTCTGTTTTATTCTTCCACTGTGTGAGTTTGGGGATTACATTTTATGTTGCTGGCATTGGTGACAGGCATCTTTATCCACTGAATATCTTGGTGGCCCGTCAACTCATTTTTCTTTTGTGGCAGGGTCTCTCCTGGAACATGGAGCTCAGTAACTCAGCTTGACTAGCTGGATGGCAAGCCCCATCTATCTCCCACACAGGGATCATAGCACACAGATTATAGGTACCTGCCACTGCACTTAGCTGGTTTGCATCGGTGCTAGATATTGAACTCAGCTTCTCTTGCTTGCAAGGAACACACTTTAATGATGAAGTTGTCTCCCCAGCTACATCAATGATACTTCTGTGTTTGTATTTGAGTGTTTATCCTATGATAATTTTGAAAAGAGGTCAGTGCATATGCCTTATATCCCATCCAGGCTTTTGAGTATATTTGGAAGACTACATAGGGAGTGAAATGTTTTCTGGATCTTTTACTGTCTGTATTAGACCACATGGAATGTGTATCATCTCGGTCAGACTCATTAACTCCTTGCACTGACACCTTTTCATCTGTAAAAGAGGAATTGTGGACTCCAGCCTACAGAGAGTGTGTCCAGAAGGTTAAAAAGGCCATGCCTATGAAAGTAGGGTTTTAAAGTTTGACGTGGAATGTGGACATGCTCAGTTTTAATTTATAACACAACAATATTATCAGACAAGTGTGTTCCCACCATTGCTGAGTGCTCTAGTGTTTACAATATCTCTACTAAGACATACTAGAATTGCTTTTCATTCCCAGGGTTTGCATCCATTCTAGGCAAGCACTCTACCACAGACTCACACCCTGAAACACTCTTTCCACTGGTTCATTTTGAGACTGTATCTTACTAAGTTGCCCAAGGCAGGCGTTGAGCTTATGATCCTCTCACCTCAACCTCCAGGCCTGTCTGCTCCATAAAGTCCGGACTTCCTTTTGTACCAAGATTCACTGTGATCAAAGCCCCTATTTCCTTGTAGATTTAACTTTCACAAGTTAACCTTCTTCCTTCTCCCAGATTTATTGATGAAGGGACTGAGGGAGAAGAAATGTAGACATTCAATCACTTACCCAGCAGTCTCTGCTGTCTGTGTCCCTCTTTGAAAATATTTTGTAAAGTAGTGATCTTCATGTTAATTAATTAATTAATTGTGTGTAAAATTTATCTGACTAGCTTGGCTTATCCTAGCATCAGGATTCCCGCTCGGACCCGAGACACTAGGACTACTCACCATCACCCAGACTTGCTTCACTTCCGTCTTTGTGGCTCAGCCCTCCAGGTAGTTGGGGTTCAGGTGTACCCCATCAATGTCACATCTGCCCTCATTTTTGGTTCCTGTGGTCCTTTCATGTTCCACATTCTCTTCTCCCTGTGGCTGGACTTCCAAGGGAAGGCACAGTGAACTGTTGTCAGTCATTGGGTTGGAAGCCGTGATTTCATTCATTCTTTGATTTATTAGTAGGAGTAATGGCCTTTAAAAAGACATCTCTACCACTCTGTTTTTATTCTGTTTGGTTGATGTCACTGTTTTCAGGAGCGCATTCTATGACTCCCGTGTGGGGTTGCAGTTTAGAGTTGAGAAGGCTGGGAGGCTGGGGTGGTGGGCTTTGTAATGACAGAGTCTCCATCTATCTTAGTTGCTTTACATTCGCCCTATCTAGAGTTCAACACAATTCATATGAACCTGGAAACACTGCCTGAACTAATGATTTATTGGGTCCTCTGAACAGTGCCACACTTAACTGAAAAATGAAGCACCTCCCAGGACCAACATACTCTCTCTCTATTCTATCTTCTATATTGTGACTTTGCAGAAAGGCTTCTCTTTAATCTCTTTGTGGGTAATATTGAAAGAGAAATTCCTTGTGTTACTGCTTGAATTTAAGAGATGTATATACTACGAGTGCCAAGTTGATGAAAAACGACCTCTTTGAATACATGTCTTAAAGCAAAATACCTCCGAGACAAATTCCTAAGAAAGACGCATTTCAAACTGAAACTTTTAATTCATTTTCACAGGAAAAGAGCCAGGGGTTATTTCCATGCCCCATCATTTTAGTCTGTGTTTCTAAACATTCTATGTGTCAGACCGGACACCTGCTATATGTTTTTGCCTTCATATGCTTTTCAATGTCTTTTTTGTTCAAATGCTAACTGGTGGTCTACCTACCTTAAGAATATCCCTGCCTTTGTGAGTATATAGAATTTTTTCTTCTTAGATGAAAGGTCTAACATTTACAGTATGCCTGCTATATACAGGTGCTATGCTTGATGTTTTATTGGTCCGACCTGTAGTGTGATATTATGAAGCAATGTGTTCTTATCTTAATCCTACAAATGAAAAAAACCAAAAACCAACCAACCAACCAAACAAAAAAACCCACCACCAACAAAAACCAAAACCAAAACCAAAAAAATGAACAACAGCAGCAGCAACAACAACAACAAAACACAACAAAGCAAGAGAACCAAATCCAATAGGGACCTTAGCATCTTACAGATTCATAGTAAGTAGAGTGACAAGACTTAGCTTTGAATTTGCATGCTGGGCTAAAGAAACATGGGATAAACCAAAGAGCTTGTTTTTCTTTGCTTTCTAACAGCTGCTGTAGAGTACTCCCTAGAGAAGGTATATGTGGGCTTCTTTCACATACCAAGCAGTTCTTGAGTAGATTCACCAACAGACATCATCTGGAGCTCTTCCAGTAGCCATATTCTGACACATGACCTGGAGATCATGTTCGATTCTACAGGCTTGAATTCTATAGGCTGCCCTCACCTCAGAAGCCATTTGAAAGCACAGGTTTTAGTAGTCTAGGTTTGTATCTGTATGTCAAATAGGTCACAGAGATATTGTCGGAATAAAATAAATAAAACATTTGAAAGTGATTTGTTACCTCTTCCATTCTTGTATTTCCTGAAAGGATCAATATGTTGAACAGTGCTTGAACTAATAAGTGAAATTATTTTGGTAAAGGAACTGAATTTCAGGATCTTGCTCATCTTGGGTTTATCATGAAGAGATCTGGGAAGAGACTAAGGCAACTTAACCATGAACTGAGGTCACTTTACAGACTTGAAGGGGCTCTTTGCTTCTTCACGGTTGTTATGTTCTCCCAGCCCATGGCATTTTGGTCCTATCTGAGGGTATTTTTGCATGTATGTGTGTATGTGTGTGTGTGTGTGTGTATGTGTGTGTGTTTGCATATATGTGGGCACATGTGTATGTGCTAATGCACATACGTATATGGGCATGTGCATGTGATGGCCTCAAGTCGACGCAAGTGTCTTCTTCCATCACTCTCCACTTTGTTTACAGAGTTAAGTTCTCTTGCTGAACCCGCAGTTCCCTCTCCAAAGTATTTTGTCTCATCGCACCACCAGTCCAAAGCCCACTGCGGCCCTTGTAAGATGTCATGGTTACATCCCAGCTGCTCTCACCGGCAGCTTCATTATCTTAATTCTACCTAGTTTGAATTTACAACAGAGTCAGTTTGGATCCACTCCTCCATTTGTTCCAGGTTAGACAAAAGTCTCTGAGCAAAGTATGGACTGATGCCTGTGTGCCAGGTGCATGCTCTATCCTATCGATTTTGGTCAGGAGTGCAGACTGGAAGGTGGAGAGAGACCCTGGAGGATGTAATGTGATCAGTTAGGCTTCAACATGAAATAACATGGAACATGACTAGTTTATGAATGGAATTGAGGTAGGCCAGGTGAGAAAGAAGAAATGGAGGCAAAGTACTTGGCTTGAGGCTGACTCAACTGCCTAGCCACGTTACAGCAAGATACTGATCATTGATAGTAAAAATCAAAGTATTCCAAACCAGGCAGGATCAGCCTGGATAAGCAAGTCTCACCAATCCTTTCTCCACGTTACCAGCCTTGCAAAATTGCCTGTTCCCATAGCGTATCTGATGCCACGACATACTCCGAAGCTCCACAGTATTGCAGAAAAAGAGAGCGACCCTTATTTGAGGAAGCCTCAGTTTGTTTTTTTAACCCCACCTTTCCTCCTGTGTCTTCTCTTATGAGCAATCCCCTCCTCCACTAACGAAGGTGCATCAAATGAGTTATTAAAAATCCCAGGAGCCATTAGTATCTCTTGACAAGTCAGGGTTCTTCTTGAGAAAGTGCTTCTGCGCTGCAGTAAAATCCCTTCTGATTCTGCATGTTGGTTTGTCCAGTCTCTCATTCATTTCTGACAGAAAAGTTGGTTCACCTGAGACCTCTTCAACCAAATAGAATGTCTGAGCACTCCGTTGGAATTTAGCTCGTGGATATATTGATATATAAATTCATTTCTTCTTCGTCAGTGGCCACAAATATGGCTTTCTTTGGGCCTAGTGACAAAATTTATGTGAAAAATGGAGGACCACACACAGGAACAGCAACAATGTTCTCTCAGAAAAAATGCTCTCTTTTGAAGTCTTTTTAGTCTCAGTTCATTCCAGCATGGTGAAAACTGTTTCTGTTCAAAGCCTGATAATTGTTGGTATAGCATGATTGAAATTATTTTTCTTCATAAAAGAAATACAGAATAAACCAATAAGCAAACTACAGAAACTAAAATAGTTGCAATCCTGCCATTGAGCATTATCACTCTACATATGTATAGACATATGTGTATGTACATATACATACACACACACATATATGCATATACATCCTTCCCTAAGGACGGATGTACTATAACATATGTAAATTGCTACCTTCACAAAAATGACATCATGCTGTTTATACATTTGTAGTCTTTTCACCTCACATTATTTCTGGAAATTATTTCATTTTTCTGAATGATTTAAAGAACATGTTTGTAATGGCTTGTTATAGTCAGAAAGTATGCCCTTTTCTATCAGGGGGCCTGTTGAATGTGGTTCCTATCACTGTGTGCTATATTGTAATGAGTCATTTTAGCTAAATATTTGTCAGACACCATAAATGCTCTATTAAAGTACCTCGTAGATTGAGTGATGTCTTGCTCAGTCCCCTCTGGGAAGATGAGCGTGTTCATTGTGTGGCTGTTTTATCTTAGCTGTAGTGTCTTAGAACTGCCCCCCTTTTACCAGTTAAATCTGATCTTGACCAATGGGAACCTGCTTGCACCAAAATGTTTCAACTCCAAGGTTTGAGGGTGGCTGAAACCAAAGACAATGTGGTACTTATGAGAGCATACCTTTTGATTCAAGGTGAGGATGGTTCTACAGAGGTAATTTAGACTCCAGAGTGCCTACAGTTCACACCAAGCTGGAGCCTTTCTTGACTGCCTCATCTTCCTTAAGAGCACCCCAGGAAGTTTTCCTCAAGAGCGTTCTCCCTTTACATTACAACATGTTTAAATCCCATGGTCTATTTCTAGGCCACAGACCTCATATACAAATGAACACCCAATGGCTATATAAGAGAAAGAACTTATGAGAGTTATTTTAAATTGTGTATTTACTAAAACAAAACGTTGCTGCTACTAGCTTCATAGGAGTATAAATCAAGGGTTTTAGAATAGTCACAGATACATCTATGCACCGCTGCAGTAAACACTTTCATATACCCTAAAGGAACATCCTGGACATTAGCTATTATCCTCCCCTATCTACCCCTCCAACTCTAATGTATCCCTAACTTAGTTTATTCTCTGGAGATTTGCTTAACTTGGATATGATAAATAGAATACAAAGTGAATGCTTGTGACAGGCTTCTTGTATTAACATCTTTGCATTTCACCTGTGTTACAGCAAGTGTCAGTAAGTCATTCCCCTTTATGGTCATATATTTCGTTGTATGTAAGATGATATGTTGTTTATCCACAGTCACAGTAACCTAAGCTGAGATGTCTTCCTTCCTGGGTCCCTGTTTGTAAATATTCAGTGGAACACTACTTATGTGTTTGGGAATGAAAAAATCTAAACAAAGCAGTTGTTCAGTATTCAGCTAACCAGGTCACCTTCCTTTTCTGATTCTGTACCCATCTTTTAAGAATCTCAGGTCTACATTCTTCTTGGGGAACACCGACCACTTACTTTAGAGCTGCTTGAAACATGAAGCGTTTACTTAAACTCTTCAAAAATTTAATGTATCTCATTCCATTCTTAACCACTACTCATCAACCTTTCTATCTTTGATTTCTGGTTTTAGTTCTTAGCTATTTTAATGATTCTATAGCAGTTGTGTGTCTCTGTGTGTGTGTGAACATGTTTTCATTTTCTTGATGTGTACCAAGGAGTTGGACTGCTACACCATATGAATCATATGAATCTATTTAGCTGTTTGAAAATCTCCTGGACAATGCTCCAAAGTGATTGTCTCATTTTTTATGCTACCTTCATGGGAAGGTGGTCATTGGCAGTCTCCTGGTGGCTTGCTGGCCAGGTAATCTAGTCTAAGTGGTGACTCCATAGTAATGACTTACTCTTGTTGAATTTTAGAAATTCTATGTATATTCTGGATACTAAAGCCTTACCAGACTTAAAGCTTTGCCACTGTTTTCTCTAAATATGTGGGCTGTCCCTTTTACTCTGTCAATAACATCTTGAAATGCATGTAAGTAGAAATGTATATGTTCTTGTATATGCAGTTATACATGGTGGAGGGGGAGTACATGTGTCAGTAGGTGGTTGTGTGTAGGCCAAAGGACCACTGAGTGTCATCCTCAGGATTGTCACCCACTTCTTTTGAGACAGGGTCTTTCATTGATATGTAGTCACTATTTAGGCTAGATTGGCTGGGCAGCAAGCCACCAGGAATCTGTCTATGACCACCTTCTCCGTACTAGGATTACCACTATATACCACTATATTCAGCATTTTTATGCAAGCTCTAGGGATCAAATTTAGGTTCTCATGCTTACAAGATGAGTAATTTATTGAGTGAGATATCTCTTAAGTCTGTTGCTAGTATCCTTTAATGTACAAAATTCAAATTTTTCCGAGTCCAGCTCTTCCCTTTATTTTAGTGATATTAGTGTCAGATTTAATGACTCACCATCAAATTCAATGTAATTATGTGTTTTTCTATTCTCCTCTAAGCATTTTCTACTTTTACGTTTAGGACTGGAGACATAGCTTAGTTGCACAGCACTTACATAGAAAGATATTACATTTGGGTATATAGTCCCTTTTGAGTCAATTTTTAATTCTCTTATGTAAAATTTCAACTTACTTCATTCACCTATGGATGTCTCAAGTATAATTCTTTTAACTTAATGGTTTTTCTGCATTGGATTGTCTTGAGACCTTGGTTAAGTCAACTTGACCATGTATGTGAAGATTCATTCTAGATTCTCTATTGGATTCTATTGGCATCAAGATCTGTTTTAAAATAAATACATCACAGTTCTGCTTACTGAGCCATAGTGAGTTTTAAGAGCAAAACAGTATGAATTCTTTTTTTTCAAGGTTGTTTTCATTAGAATTCTGATAGAGCTTATATTGAACCAGTAGATCTCTTTGGGTAGTATTGATAGACAATAAATCTTCCAATCTGTTACTATGAGATGTGTTTTTGTTTATTTATGACATGTTTAACTTTTTTCCAGAAATGATGACTAGTTTCCATTATTTAAATGCTTTTCTTCTTTGGTTAAGTAGACTCCTACGTGTATTATTCTTCTGACACTGCTGTAGCTACAGATGTGGTTTCCTTTCCTTTTCAGTTTGTTCATTGTTAGCATTAGTGATGCAGCAGACACATGTACTGACTTTGTATTTCACTCCTTTTCTGACTTAATTGACTAGCTCGAATGGTTTTTTTTTTGTGTGTGTGTGTGTGTGTGTTTCCACACATGAGCCATTATCTGTGAGCAGAGATAATTTTATTCCCTTCACTGTAGATTATATTTCTTGTTCTGAATATCCTGAGTTGCTCTGGCTAGAAGTTCAATATCACAATGAACAGAAATGGTAAAAATGAGTATCCTTGTCCTATTTCTTATCCCAAAGAAAAAGTTTTTCATCTCTCGCTATCCAGTTCTGGGAGCACAGTGAGTTTCTCATGTATATCATTTGTAAGTGCATACAATTTCTTTCAATTACTAGCTTATTGTTTGTTTGTCATGGAAGATTGTTGAATTGAGTCCATTTTTACCGCTTCAGTTGAAATGATCATGTTTTTATCTCCTTCTGCTAATAGAGTGTATTATATTGATTGTAAGTCTAATCTTGCTTGCATTCCATGAATAAGTTATACTCAGCTCTGCTGTGAAACTGTGTTTATACGCTCTGAATTCAATTTGCTGAAGATTTTTACATCCATGTTTCTGAGGGATATTCATCAGATTTTTTTTGTAGTATTTTTGCCTGTTTTTGGTATTAAGTTCTTTTGGAATGAATTACAAAGGGGCTTTCTTGCTCAGCGTTCTGGAAAAATTTGAGAAAGGTTTGTGTTCACTAAATGCTTGACAAGATTCACCACTGAAGCTATCAGGTCTAAGACTATTTTTCATTGGAGGATTTTTATTGGTTCAGTCTCCTTACTAGGTCTGTCTATATTCTCTCTTTCTTCATGAATTAGTTTTGAAAATACAGTCTAGTTTCCAGAAATTTCTTCACTTCGTATAGGTTATCCAGCTTGTTGCTAAGCAATTGTTCTTAGTACCCTTTTAAAATTCTTTTCTTCTTCTTTTGAGTTAGTTGTAATGTTTCATCTTCCATGAGTGGGGTTATTTACTTATTGACTGATTGATTGATTGATTTTACTTTTGGCTTAATTGATTTTCTCTAGTTTTTCTGTCTTTGTTCTAATTTTTATTATTTCATTCTCTTTGCTAGCTTTGGATTAATCTGTTTGTTTTCTACAGTCCCTTATATTGTAAAGTTATGCTACTAAGTGTCTTGTTTTTTGTTTTTTTTTTTCTTTTTTTTTTTTTATTGGATGTTTTATTTACATTTCATATGTTGTCCCCTTACCCCATCCCCCACCCACCCAGGAACCCCCAATCCCCTCACACCTCCTCCTTCTTCTTTGTGGATGTAACCTCTATCTACCCCCCCACTCCCACCTCCCCACCCTCAAAACTCCCACCCCCTGGGGCGTCCAGCCTTCATGAGGTCAAGGATCTCATCTTCCACCTGTGCCCAGCAGGGCCCTCCACTCTTATATATTCAGCTAAGGCCCTGGATCCCTCCATAAGTGCTCCCAGGCTGGTGGTTTAGACCCTGGGAGCTGTGGTTGGTTGGTATTGTTGCTCTCCTCATGGGGCCACAAATCCTTTTAGCTCCTTCAGTCTTCACTCTAACTCCTCCATTGAGAACCCCATGATCAGTTCAATGGCTAGTTGTGAGCATCTGCCTCTGAATATGTCAGACTCTTGAAGACCTCTGAGGAGACATCCATATCAGGCTCTTATCAGCATGCACTTCCTGACTTCCACATCAGCATCTACCTTTGGTGACTGCACATGGGATGGATACTCAGGTGGAAAGGTCTTCAGACGGCCCCTCCTTCAGTTTTTGTCCCTCGCTTTGTCTCCATATTTGCTCCCTTGAGTATTTTGTTGCTCCTTCTAAGAAGGACCGAATCACCCCCACTTGGTCTTCCTTCTTTATGGACTTCATGTGGCCTGTGAGTTGCATCTTGGGCATTTTAAGGTTCTGGGCTAATATCCAATAATCAGTGAGTGAATACCATGTGTATTCTTTTGTGATTGGCTTACTTCACTCAGTATGATAATTTCTAGTTCCATCCATTTACCTAGGAACCTCTCAAATTCATTGTTTTTAATAGCTGAGTAATACTCCATTGTGTAAATATACCACATTTTTTTAATCCATTCCTCAGTTGAAGGACATCTGGGTTCTTTCCAGCTCCTGGCTATTATAAATAAGGCTGCTATGAACATAGTTGAGCATATGTCCTTATTATATGTTCGAGCACCTTCTGGGTATATGCCTAGGAGTGGTATAGCTGGATCCTCGGGTAATGCTATGTCCAATTTTCTGAGGAACCGCCACACTGATTTCCAAAGTGGTTGCACCATCTTGCAGTCCCACCAACAATGGAGGAGTGTTCCTCTTTCTCCACACCCTCGCCAGCATCTACTATCACCTGAGTTTTTAATCTTAGCCATTCTGACTGGTGTGAGATGGAATCTCAGGGTTGTTTTGATTTGCATTTCCCTGATGACTAAGGATGCCGAGCATTTCTTTAGGTGCTTCTCGGCCATTCGAGTTTCTTCTGTTGAAAATTCTTTGTTAAGCTCTATACCCCATTTTTTAATAGGGTAATTTGGTTGCCTGGAGTCTAATTTCTTGAGTTCTTTGTATATATTGGATATTAGCCCTCTATCAGATGAAGGATTGGTAAAGATCTTTTCCCAATTTGTTGGTTGTCGTTTTGTCCTATTGACAGTGTCCTTTGCCTTACAGAAACTTTGCAATTTTATGAAGTCCCATTTGTCAATTCTCGATCTTAGAGCATATGCCATTGGAGTTCTGTTCAGGAACTTTTCCCCTGTGCCCAAGTATTCGAGGCTTTTCCCCACCTTCTCTTCTATTAGTTTCAGTGTATCTGGTTTTATGTGGAGGTCCTTTATCCACTTAGATTTGAGCTTTGTACAAGGGGATAAGAATGGATCAATTTTCATTCTTCTACATGTTGTCCTCCAGTTGAACCAGCACCATTTGTTGAAAATGCTGTCCTTTTTCCACTGGACAGTTTTAGCTCCTTTGTCAAAGATCAAGTGACCATAGGAGTGTGGGTTCATTTCTGGGTCTTCAATTCTATTCCACTGATCTTCCTGCCTGTCTCTGTACCAATACCAGGTAGTTTTTATCACTATTGCTCTGTAGTACAGCTTGAGGTCAGGGATGGTGATTCCTCCAGAAGTTCTTTTATTGTTGAGAATAGTTTTCGCTATCCTGGGTTTTTTTTATTCCATAT
The DNA here is from genome assembly GCF_004785775.1 of Grammomys surdaster. Taxonomy (NCBI): domain Eukaryota; kingdom Metazoa; phylum Chordata; class Mammalia; order Rodentia; family Muridae; genus Grammomys; species Grammomys surdaster. The sequence goes on along the minus strand of NW_021604585.1, from coordinate 4,647,977 downwards.
GAATTTGAGAATTTCCTTTTCTAACTCTGTGAAGAATTGAGTTGGGATTTTAATGGGGATTGCATTGAATCTGTAGATTGCTTTTGGCAAGATGGCCATTTTTATTATATTAATCCTGCCAATCCATGAGCATGGGAGATCTTTCCATCTTCTGAGATCTTCTTCAATTTCTTTCTTCAGAGACTTGAAGTTCTTGTCATACAGGTCTTTCACTTGCTTGGTTAGATTCACACCAAGGTATTTTATATTATTTGCAACTATTGTGAAGGGTGTCATTTCCCTAATTTCTTTTTCAGTCTGTTTATCTTTCATGTAGAGGAAGGCTACTGATTTGTTTGAGTTGATTTTATAACCAGCCACTTTGCTGAAGTTGTTTATCAGGTTTAGGAGTTCTCTGGTGGAAGTTTGGGGGTCACTTAAGTATACTATCATATCATCTGCAAATAGCGATATTTTGACTTCTTCCTTTCCTATTTGTATCCCTTTGACTTCTTTTTGTTGTCTAATTGCTCTGGCTAAGACTTCCAGTACTATATTGAATAGGTAGGGGGAGAGTGGGCAGCCTTGTCTAGTCCCTGATCTTAGTGGGATTGCTTCAAGTTTCTCTCCATTTAGCTTGATGTTGGCTACTGGTTTGCTGTAAATTGCTTTTACTATGTTTAGGTAGGGGCCTTGAATTCCTGATCTTTCCAAGACTTTTATCATGAAGGGATGTTGAATTTTGTCAAATGCTTTCTCAGCATCTAGTGAGATAATCATATGGTTTTTTTCTTTAAGTTTGTTTATATAGTGGATTACATTGATGGATTTCCGAATATTGAACCATCCCTGCATTCCTGGGATAAAACCTACTTGATCATGATGGATGATTGTTTTGATGTGGTCTTGGATTCGGTTTGCTAGAATTTTATTGAGTATTTTTGCATCGATGTTCATAAGGGAGATTGGTCTGAAGTTCTCTTTCTTTGTTGGGTCCTTGTGGGGTTTGGGAATGAGTGTAATTGTAGCTTCATAGAACGAATTGGGTAGTGTTCCTTCTGTCTCTATTTTGTGGAATAGTTTGAAGAGAATTGGTATTAGGTCTTCCTTGAAGGTCTGATAGAATTCAGCACTAAAACCATCTGGTCCTGGGCTTTTTTTAGTGGGGAGACTTTTAATGACTGCTGCTATTTCCTGAGGGGTTATGGGACTATTTAGATGGTTTATCTGCTCCTGGTTTAATTTTGGTACCTGGTATCTGTCTAGGAAATTGTCCATTTCATCCAGGTTTTCCAGTTTTGTTGAGTATAGGCCTTTGTAGTAGGATCTGATGATTTTTTTAATTTCTTCCGTTTCTGTTGTTATGTCTCCCTTTTCAGTTCTGATTTTATTAATTTGGATACTCTCTCTGTGCCCTCTGGTTAATCTGGCTAACGGTTTATCTATCTTGTTGATTTTCTCAAAGAACCAACTCCTGGTTTTATTGATATTTTGTATTGTTCTTTCAGTTTCTATTTGGTTGATTTCAGCCCTGAGTTTGATTATTTCCTGCCTTCTACTCCTCCTGGGTGTATTTGCTTCTTTTTGTTCTAGGGCTTTTAGTTGTGCAGTCAACTTGTTAGTGTGTGCTCTTTCCAGTTTCTTTTTGTAGGCACTTAGAGCTATGAGTTTTCCTCTTAGCACTGCCTTCATGGAGTCCCACAAGTTTTGGTATGATGTGTCCTCATTTTCATTGAAATCTAAAAAGTCTTTAATTTCTTTCTTTATTTCTTCCTTGACCAAGTCATCATTGAGTAGAGAGTTGTTCAGTTTCCATGTGCACATGGGTTTTCCATTGGTTTTGTCATTATTAAAGACCAGTCTTATTCCATGGTCATCTGATAAGAGGCAAGGGATTATTTCAATCTTTTTGTATCTGTAGAGGCTTGTTTTGTGACCAATTATATGGTCTATTTTGGAGAAGGTACCATGAGGTGCTGAGAAAAAGGTATATTCTTTTGTTTTAGGATGAAATGTTCTATAGATGTCTGTTAAGTCCATTCGGTTCATAACTTCTGTTAATGTCAAAGTGTCTCGGTTTAGTTTCTGTTTCCATGATCTGTCCATTGCTGAGAGTGGGGTGTTGAAATCCCCCACTATTATTGTGTGAGGTGTAATGTGTGTTTTGAGCTTTAGTAAAGTTTCTTTTATGTATGTAGGTGCCCTTGCATTTGGGGCATAGATGTTCAGAATTGAGAGTTCACCTTGGTAGCTTTTTCCTTTGATGAGTATGAAGTGTCCTTCCTTATCTTTTTTGATTAATTTTGGATGAAAGTCGATTTTATTTGATATTAGAATGGCTACTCCAGCTTGTTTCTTGGGACCATTGGCTTGGAAAATTGTTTTCCACCCTTTTATTCTGAGGTAGTGTCTGTCTTTGTCACTGAGGTGTGTTTCTTGTATGCAGCAAAATTCTGGGTCTTGTTTGTGTATCCAGCCTGCTAGTCTGCGTCTTTTTATTGGGGAATTGAGACCATTGATGTTAAGAGATATTAAGGAAAAATGATTGTGGCTTCCTGTTATTTTTGTTATTAGAGGTAAAGTTATGTTTGTATAGTTATCTTCTTTTGGGGTTGTTGGAAGATTACTTCCTTGCTTTTTCTAGGTTGTAGTTTCCCTCCTTGTGTTGGCGTTTTCCATCCATTATCCTTTGAAGTGCTGGGTTTGTGGGAAGATATTGTGCAAATTTGGTTTTGTCATGGAATATCTTGGTTTCACCATCTATATTGATTGAGAGTTTTGCTGGGTATAGTAATCTGGGCTGGCAATTGTGTTCTCTTAGGGTCTGTATGATGTCAGTCCAGGCTCTTCTGGCTTTTATAGTCTCTGGTGAGAAGTCTGGTGTAATTCTTATAGGTCTGCCTTTATATGTTACTTGACCTTTTTCCCTTACTGCTTTTAGTATTTTTTCTTTGTTTTGTGCATCTGATGTTTTGATTATTATGTGACGGGAGGTATTTCTTTTCTGGTCTAGTCTATTTGGTGTTCTGTAGGCTTCTTGTATGTTTATGGGCTTCTTGTTCTTTAGGTTAGGGAAATTTTCCTCAATGATTTTGTTGAAGATATTTACTGGCCCTTTAAGTTGGGAATCTTCATTCTCATCTATACCTATTATCCTTAGGTTTGGTCTTCTCATTGTGTCCTGAATTTCCTGGATGTTTTGAGTTAGGAGTTTTTTGCTTTTTTCATTTTCTTTGACAACTGTGTCAATATTTTCCACCGTATCTTCTGCATTTGAGATTCTCTCTTCTATCTCTTGTATTCGGTTGGTGATGCTTGCGTCTGTGACTCCTGATCTCTTTCTTAGGTTTTCTATCTCCATGGTTGTCTCCCTTTGAACTTTCTTTATTGTTTCTATTTCCAGTTTCAGATCCTGAATGTTTTTGTTTAATTCCTTCTTTGTGTTTTCTTGCATTTCTTTAAGGGATTTCTGTGATTCCTCTTTAAGGGCTTCTATCTGTTTACTTGTACTCTCCTGTATTTCTTTAAGGGAGTTACTTAATTCCTTCTTATAATCCTCTATCATCATCATGAGAAGTGATTTTAATTCTGAATCCTGCTTTTCAGGTGTGAAGGGGTGTTCAGGGCTTGCTATATTGGGAGAACTGGGCACTGATGATGCCAAGAAACTTTGGTTTCTGTTGCTTATGTTCTTGCGCTTGCCTTTCGCCATCTGGGTAACTCTAGTGGTACCTGCCCTCTCTGTGTAAGATTGGAATCTGTATTTCCAGTTATCTTGCTTATTGCAGAGCTCCTCGGAGTCCAGAGGTCTCTGTGGTCTTATGCCCCTAATCTCCCGGGTGGAAGAACTCCTGGGACTCAGGCCACCTCTTGGATCTGGTAATCCTTCTGTTCTGAGTGCAGTGGCTCCTCGGCTGCTCTGAGTGCAGTGGGTTCTCGATGACTCAGGATTCAGTTTCAGCTGCTCTGAGTGCAGTGGCTCCTAGATGACTCAGGATTCAGTTTCTCCATAGGACAGGAGCAGACCAACTCTGTGTCAGCTGCTCTGAGTGCAGTGGCTCCAGCTGCTCTGAGTGCAGTGGGTCCCTGATGACTCAGAATTCAGTTTCAGCTGCTCTGAGTGTAGTGACTTCTCGATGACTCAGGATTCAGTTTCTCCACAGGACAGGAGCAGACCTACTCTGTGTCTGCTCCAGTCCCAGGGACCAGGCAGGGGCCGAAGGGAAGTGGAATTCCGGAAGGGCAGGGTTTGGGTAGCTGCTGTGCCCTAGATGTCCCTGGCTCCCAGATGTATTTCTGGGGCTTAGGGAGTGAGATGGAGTTCTTACCAGCTGCTCTGAGTGCAGTGGCTCCTGGATGACTCAGGATTCAGTTTCTCCACAGGACAGGAGCAGACCGACTCTGTGTCTGCTCCAGTCCAAGGGACCAGGCAGGGGCCGAAGGGCAAGTGTCTTGTTTTTAAGAAGTGTTTTTATAGTTACAATTCCTTCCCTTGGCATTGTTTTCTGGTATCTCACAAGCTTTGATATGGTGTGCTTTTGTTTAGTTTATGACTTAAAATTGAAAAGCCCCCCATGGGGGTCATATGTATACTTACATAAAGTTCATAGTTTTTTAAAAATATAAACTCAATACAAATTCTTTATTAAAAATATGTATTGCACATACTTTCTCTGGCATGTGGCATGTCTAATCACTTGATCAATAGTATCTAATGAAAAAATTTTAATTTTGATAGTCATTTAAAATGAGATTTACTTCTTGTCCCATAGTGCCCCATACCATATCCAACTTCAAAGCCCAGTCAGCCAGAATATCCTGTGCTCTTGTTCTGGCACAGCGTGGCCTTATCATTGTCCCCACCGTCATCACCATTAATAGTATCAATCATCATCATCATCATCATCATCATCATCACCATCATCATCACCATCATCAGCATCATCACCATCATCATCATCATCATCATCATCATCGTCATTTTGTGTATTTGTGTGTGCACACATGTAGGTTCAAGTGTCTGTGGAGGTCAAAAGATGGTATCAGATCTCTTGGAGCTGGAGTGACAGATAGCTGTGAGCCACCCAACATGGGTGTTGGGAATGGAAGTTTGGGTGTCTGCTAGAAAAGCAAACACTCTTAACTACTGAACTGTGTCTTCAGTCCCTGTTAAAGTCAAGTTTAACATTATATTCATAGCAACTTCTTGTCAGAGAAACTTTTGCTTGTTTTTATATTTCAGATAAATTCTCCATTTTTTTTTTTTTTAGTAGAGCTTTATACTTAAGCCGTGTTTCATTTCAAGTTAAATGTGAGATGTGGGTTGAGGGTTAAGTTTTTTAGGAATATGGATACACACACACACACACACACACACAAGCACACACACGCATGTACACACACATACAATTTCAAAGTTTCTTTTTTCTCATTGGTTTACTTCATATCTTGGCTGAAAATCAGATAATCACACAGTTTTGGCTATACTTCTGTGATATGTATTTGTAGTCCTCTATTGGTTTATACTTAAGTATCACAGTCTTGAGAGTATGACTACAGTAGGCCTTTATTTTTCGTACTTTGAGCTCTACGAGTTAATTTTTTCTTTTCACATAAACTTTAGAACCGCCCTTCAGCTCTTCAAAGCACTTTCTGACATTACGATAGAAATGATGTTGAATGACTAGTTAATTAGCATATCTGTGAATGTCACTGCCAGTGCACACACATTGTATACTGCCCCATTTATTTAGAACTATTTAGTGTTGCTATCATTTTATAGAGTTATCGTGAGTATCTCATCTGTTTATGCCTATTTTTATTACCAGTTTTGATGTTGTAAATTATATTAAAAACATCTTTTAATGGTTCACTGCTAATACATTCATTTATTTATGTGTATTGACTTTCTATTCTGAGAATATAAGGATAGAAAAATCATTAGCATTTATATAAAGCATCCCTCAGTCTTGAAGAGAGACTGTTTTATTGTGTTATGATTTGATTCTGAATTGTCCCCCAAAGGTTCATGTATTGAATGCTCAGTCCCCAGCAGTCAATCTTTTGAATGCTATGGTGCCTTTAGGAGATGATTCCTTGCTTGTAAAAGCAGGCCAGTCGAGGCAGGCCTTGGAAGGGTAAATCCATCCCGGTTCTTCTCTAGTGTTCTTACTTTCTTATCTGCCTCCATGTGAAGTATTCTGCCGTATGCTTGCACTGCCCCAGTTCCAACATGCTTTCCCTGCTCGAATGGACTGGTCTTGAAATCATGAGCTGAAATGAACTCTCCCTGGTCACAGTGATGCAATAGCAATGTGATGACATCTTCCTTTCCAGTCTTACATTTGCCATTCATGTCTATTCTCACTGGCTACCACTCCATACAGTGATGAGTTGAAGGAGTGAGAGAGGATACACTTGTCTTGTTCTTCCTCTTAGGAACAAAATGCTCAGTATGTTACAGTTGCGCATGATGATATACCTAAGTCTTTCTTAGCTTTTCAATATGTTAAAAATTCTCCTTTTTGATGAGCCTAGTCCTGAAATGACCTGATGTGCAAGGGCAGGGTGATACCCAGGGTGGGTTCTACCTTCTCAGAGGATAAGGGAGGGGGAACAGGGAAGGATCTGAGTGATGGAGTACTGGGAGGAGAGGTGGGGCTGACGTTGGGATGTAAAGTGGATAAATAAGTTCCATTCCTCTTTCTAATTCTCCAACCTTTATTTTTGATTATTTTCTGGGTGTTGAATTTGGTTATATGCTTTTCTGTGTTAATTTCAATGGTTATTATATCAACACTTCTTTATTCTTGAACATGATGAATTCTATCAGGTGATTGTCACATGCCAAATGAAGTTTCATTCCTGCGGTTACCTCTGTCTGACCACACCTAGTTTTCTTTTTCTGTCCCTGTAGATGCTACTTGTTAGCATTTCCTTGAGCAATCTTGGAAAAGCATCCCTGAAGATGAGCGTCCTGAGAGCTTCTTAAAAGGGAAATTTGTGGCCTTCAATAATATAGATTTGTAATGCTTACAGCTAATGAATTGAAAAGGGAGGCGATGTATTACAAGTTTTGACAAACTTGTATCGACTTCCGAGCAGTCCACAAATCATCTGCTGCAGATTGTCGTGTGGCCACACCCACCAGGCTGAGGCTAGCAGTTGGCAGATGGTTTTGGTGTTCTTTTATGTAGCAAGTTGCTTTAAGCCAAGGTTGTAGCAAGTTGCTTTAAGCCAAGTTAACACATTTCTTTTATTAATAAACTGCTCTGCTAATCTTGCCTTTTGGATACTGAAATTGTCTTTTAAATATAAATACCTTCAAAAGCTAAGAAGGTTGATCGTCACAGTTGTTTATTTAAACTCACCGGGTGTAGTGATTTCTTGGTTTTGGGTCTTGTGTCCTTGTCTCGTCTGCGGAGTCTTCTTGATTTTGCCTGTTCTAAATCAGGCCTCACATTTATAATAATAAAGTTGCTGGGGTGACCTTTATGCCCAAAATATCTTTGTTTTTCCTGGAGTCTGGAGTGGCCAATACGATTCTCTCCTTCCCTTCACTCTTATGAAGGAAAGGATGTAAGAATAATTATTCTTGCTTGGCATTCTTGAAATTTTCATTAATTTAAAGCAGTTGTGAGAGCGCTTCTGTTTACCAGACTTAAGATAAAGGAGCAGCACACGAAAGCAATAAACCAAAACGGAACTCCAGTCTTCCTAGCGCATTTGTGTACAAATAAGATGTTAATATGAATATTTTCAATGGTTGTGTATCTTCCACAGTAAAACAAACTGGCTTTCTGTACAAACACTGACAGAGTATCTTCAAGCAGGTTTTGTTTCTAGGTTTAAATACTCTTGCCAGTCAAGTCTAATCATAATACAGTTTGTAGAAGAAGGTAGAAATTTAGCAGTCTTCTCATTTTCTGTAATAATCTTTCTCCAACATAACCAGTAGCTAAATCTGTGTAAAATTGATTATGTCATGTCATATAGCTCAGCAGATAATCCTTCTCTTCTTTATTTCAATATTGTAAGATACTAAAATGAATTAAAATAGTCTGAATTAAAATAGACTTTTTTGAGGGAGAGGCAATATTTTTATTTAATAAACAATAATTACATATATTTATGAGGCATGATGTGATTTGAATCACTTATATAATACAGAATGATCAAAGTGGACCAATTAACAGCCAACACTTAATTTTTTCTATTTCTTTGAGATGAGAATATTTCAAGTTCTCGTTTTAGTCATTTTTGAGATACATGGTTTAGTGCTAACCTTTCCCAGCTGCAAAGATCAACACTTTATGTTTGTCTCAAGGGTTCTGGTTTAAGAGTATAGTCTGGAGTGTGTAATAGCCAAGGAAATGAAATGAAGGAACACAGCAGGTTCCCTCTCACCGTGCCGTGATGAAGTAAGGCACATGCAGGTGTTCCTGCCTTCCCAGGTGCCCAGCTTAAGTCACCAAGTCAGGGAGCATACTTCTGGAGGACTCTCAGCCTGGCTTCTGAGTTGTCTTGGCTGAGGTCCAATCAGAGAGAGGTGGGGAGGCATTACTAACCCTGTTCGGATTGTAGACCTGTTACAAGCAAATTAAATGTTGTCTTAAGCTACTAAATCAGAAGTAATTTGTTGTGTAGCCATGGTAACTGTAATAGACTTTAGTTCTGAAATGCGCTAGTGGAAACAGATAATACAAGGAATGCACTTCCGTGGTGTTAGAGATAACATAACTGCCAGATGACTGAGTTCGGAGTTTTAGAACTTTTTGATTCATAAAAAGAAACCAACATCTGTTTCCAGGCTTTCTTCCAAGATTATTAATGAAGAATCACTTAGATTTCAAGAGCCACTGGTGGCAGTGAGTGCTAGTGTGTGTGTGTATTACATGCATATATATATACATATACATATATATATATATATGTATATGTATATATATATATGTATATGTATATATATATGCATGTATGCATGTATGGAGACCAGAGGTTACCAGTAGGTGTCTTCTTCAATTGATTTCCACATCATCATCATTATCATCATCATCATCATCATCATCATCATTATTTAGACTGGGGCTCTCACTGAATAGGGCTATCACCAAATCACCTAGAGTGACTGGCTAGACAGCCTCAAGGGTCTTCTTGTCTCTGCCTCCCTAATGCTGGCATTATAGGTGTCAATAACCACGACTGTATTTTTATGTGTGTGCTGGGGATTAGGACTCACGTCTTTATGCTTTACTGAATGAGGTACTTTCCCAACCACCAGTACTATTATTTTAATTTTACAGATGAGGACTATGTGGCTACTTAGGAAGCAAGCAATAGACCTTGGATTCAGCCACATGGTCTGGCTCCTTGGCTACCATCTTCGCTGCGTTCTGTCTTTCCACAGAAAACGTAACTCTGAGATATTGCTGGAGATTTTAAAAAGAAGCTTCACATTGTAAAAATGTTGAATGCTATTTTGGACTTATTTCTTAAGCTCTGATTTCTTTTCAGCTATCTACCTTCTGGGGCTGCATTATCTTAGTTTTAAAACAGGCACCAATGGCATTTATTAGTTGTGTAACTTGCTTTCACTATTTCTGGGAATTTGTAATCCCACTAAGGGGGAATTTTGTTAAATGCTGGTGGCTGAAATTACCACGACATTGCTCAACAGTGAAGGCAGCAAGCACAGCAGAATAATTTCGGTTTCTGTAAGCACACCCTTATTATCATACCATCTATGCAAGGAACTGTAGCAGAGAGTTGGAGCATGGTAAAGAAGAGTGTCTGGTACATCATGAGATCAAACACATGAATGTGATAGTTCTACCCTGCAATATTGCCCCACCCCTTAACCTCTGCCTACATGAACTGATTAATGCTGGACTACTTCTGCGGCCGTTACATTAAAAGAATTATCATTTTGTCTGCTAATATGTCAGAGGTCGACACTTCATAGTTGGCAGAAACTTCTGCATTTGAAAACTTCCAGTAATTGCTGAATGTTCCTGACAGCATCCATCCAAAACTCTGCAGTTTGCTCTCCAAGTTCCAAAGCAGAAGAGGAACGTGGTATGATTGTTTACTCTTTGCTCTTTTGCAAAGGGAAGCACATGATCTTGTGTTGCTAACATGCAGGCTAGCTGAGAACACAGAGCAGAGTGCGCCCATGCCTTCTGCTCAGAATGTGTTACCTGGTTCCTTCTCATTTCCACATGGATTCCTCCAAAACAGAGATACTATAAGCAGTGATAATAACAACACAGCTTAAATCCTGCCAGGTTAGACTCACTTGGCCCCAGGCTTATTTGAAAAGATGTAAAATACCCAACGCTGTAAGAGTTCCCTCTCCTTCTATCATGGAGGCGACTTATCCAGTTTTATTTCTGCTTGTTCTCATTCTGCCCACATCCTGCCTTTGACATCACAAACACTGATACCCAGAATCTTACTGTTCTCTTCCTCCCTTGTTTTATGCCTTGATATTACTTTCATCCTAGCTCACAATACAAAACAATCTTTGTATTATTGTGATAATGCAATAATATATATATATAAATATATATAAATATATATATATATATATATATGTGTGTGTGTGTGTGTGTGTGTGTGTGTGTGTGTGTGTGTATCCCAGAATTAGGGGTGGACTACTTTCCTATATATTGTCTGTCAGGGAGACTCTTTTGTACCCCCAAACAGTGCAGACTATACCACTGCTATTAGTTGTATACTGAAATGAATGGTAAGATCCTATTCTTGAAATTGCCAGATACTTTGGTCATAGGAGATAAAGAAATCAAGCTGAAACGTGGCAAGAAGCTGCTTCCCTGTTGGCTAGCCACCATATGGCTAGTAGGGGCTATGCTGGCTGCTGGAGGAGAATCTGTATCAACAGTCTTACTTAGCACAGCAGTACTGACCAGCCATGCAAGATGATTCCACTGCAACAGCAGAAAGTCAGCTGTGGAATAGTACAGTGGTTTCTGATTGGGTTTGATGCCTGCGTTACAGGAAAGACTCCACATCTGGGTTGTAAACCTGGTCAAAGATCGTGGCTACAGATGCTATAGGCTCAAGAGGGAAAGCTATTACTGTTGCTATTGTTAATGGACATAATGTGTTTATCAAATTGCCTTCTAAATAACTCTCTATGTCTGTGCCTGCAGATTAGTGATGCCATCATCTTTGGGCCAAGAAACTTTTTTTTAAAGAAGTGGTCAGTGGTGACTGCAAATTCATAACTGGTCAAAGCACAAAGATAGTTACATGTCTGTTGAATGTCCAACTATAAATCAGACCTCTACATTATCTTGTTCAAGGCTCTGAGAACACCAGGGCAGGAAGGAGAAAGAAAGGAAGAGATGAGAGAATTGCAGGGAGTGGATGATGATTTATGAACATGGCATGACCATTGCACACTTGAACTCATGGTGCTTGTGATTGCCTGTCCAGGATCTCGAGATTGGGCCTGTTGACATCCAGTCATGGAATAAGGACTCCATCCCTCCATGAGGACTTAGAGGCAGCTAATGGTTACTGGGATAGACATTTTCTCTACTGATGTAGCCACTGGCAAAGTACCAGTGCTCCTGTAAACACCCTAATGAAATTCTCTCTCTCTCTCTCTCTCTCTCTCTCTGTCTCTCTCTCTCTCTGTCTCTCTCTCTCTTCTCTCTCTCTCTCTCTCTCTCTCTCTCTCTCTCTCTCATCCCTTTCTCTCACTCACTTACCCATGCACATGCACACACACATGTACACATACCATGAGAGTAGAAGGAGAAGGGGCTGGTGGAGAAGGAGAAGGGAACTAGAGGTAGTGGGTGAGGGACAAGAAAGGCCCTCACCCTGTACTTTGACTACCTTGCCATGATGTAGGCATCATTTTAACTGCACTGTTGTACTCAGGATGAAGAGGCTTGCATTTGTCATTGGTTCAGGAGGCCCACATGGAAGCCTCTAAGAGATTCATTCCTAGGGAAGAAACAGTTCCAAAACCAGTTCCTAGTGAGACTTGTAGGACTGGAGCCCGTTCCCTTCCTGGACTCCCAATCATTGCCTTCTCTCCTTAAATTTTATTTTCTGTTTTCTTCCATAGGAAACTCAAGTGGATTTTCAGCACTCCTGAATAAAGTGAGTAAATTTTATGCACATTATACATGCAAAAATTTAAAAATCTTATGAGTGGTCTCAGCATTTTAACCCTTGATTTTATTTAAGCCTAATATCTAAGTTCAGGTTTCTATTGCTGTGATAAAATACCATGACTCAAAGCAACTTGGGAAAGTAAGGGTTTATTTCATCTTCTAACTCTTAGGCCAAACTCCACCACAGATGGAAATTGGGACAGGAACTCAAGGCAAAAGCCTGGATGCTAGAGGTGATACAGATGCCATGGAGAGATGCTGCTTACTGGCTTGCTCCCTGTGGCTTTCTCAGCTTGCTTTTTATACTACCCTAAGGTTGGGTGTCCCTAATCCTATCTAACCAGTGTTCGCATAAAAAAAGAGGAGATCGAGGCATTGTTATGTATGGAATAAAGACCATATGAAGACAGGAAGAAGTGACCATCTAAATTTGTGTGCATATGTGCTTGTGCACACGTGCACGGGCACACACACACACACACACACACACAGAGAGAGAGAGAGAGAGAGAGAGAGAGAGAGAGAGAGAGAGAGAGAGAGA
>NW_021604585.1:4633986-4635298 GCF_004785775.1 Grammomys surdaster | reverse complement strand
AGAGAGAGAGAGAGAGAGAGAGAGAGAGAGAGAGAGAGAGAGAGAGAAAATGTTCAAATCCCAGACAATTTAATCAATGACTCCCAGCTTTCAGAATGATGAAGAATTACAGTTGTGTTGTCAGACTCCTGGTTTCCGGAATCCTGTGATGGAAGTCCTAGCAAACTGATTCAGTCCACCACAAATGTCTGTTTAAAGTGAGGGCATTTCCTTATGTACAAGTTCCAGACTAAAATAGATTCATTTATATTTTCCCATCACTTAAGAAGAACCTGGCCCAGAGTAGATGTGTGGGCGACGTTTGTTCATTTGAACAGTAAACACAAACTATGTTTTGCTCACTGCAGTAGCAGGGCAGCTGGCTGCCCGCCTGACTGGTTACCACCTGAAGTTTCCAGTCTGTTGTTTGGTTGGTTCTGTCTATGAAAATAGCCCTTTTTGTTCTTTTCTAATCTAAAAGCAGAAGTGAAAATATATACATCTAAAAAAATGTGTGTTCATTGTAAAAGAAATCTGCTAATGCACTAAAGTATGGGACAGAATAAGTCACCCAGAACATCCTCCCCTAGGAAGCACCATTCGTATTTTTTGTGTATATGCTATTTTTAAGGTAGTTATATTATTAATGTTATCAGTGTCATTCTCCCTAATCAAAAATGCCATGTATGTTGTAGCATATATAACTTTGATGGATATTACAGTGGTAAATTTTCATGCACGGTTTGAGCTCACAGAGAAGTAAGCTCTGGAATTGGAGTTTGGCCCTCCTATTGCAGACCCAAGCATATTTATTTCAAAGTGTCCCCCAAGGCCACTTGTCTGAGGATAGGCCACTCCCTCCTCCCAGACTCAGTGACTGGGAGAAGAGCATTAAACAGCTTAAGAGTAAAAGCATTGTACCCTTGAGGAACAGCTAGAAGGCAAAGTAGTCCACCAGATGGTACTATTGTCTACCCTACAATACGAAAGTGCCTGGCATGGGAAAGCAAAGCACAAAGAGCAGCCATGAAACACTCCTCCATGGAGAGGAAAGCTCAACTGGGAACTCTAGTGTACTACTCTGACTTCCTAGTCTGTTTCTACTGGATGCTGTGAATGCCAGGTTTTGATCACATTATATCTATCTATTTCTGACTTAGAAGCCTCACCTTAAGGGACATTGTTCTGCCCGGGACTCTATCTGGACTCTATCTGGTTGCCTTCCAGGGGTTTCCCCAGTAAATTTCTGCTGGATATTTTGAGCACCTGCTCTGATAATGTTTTGCTCTATCTATCTATCTATCTATCTATCTATCTATCTATCTATCTATCT
>NW_021604585.1:4631180-4633976 GCF_004785775.1 Grammomys surdaster | reverse complement strand
CCATCTATCCCCCATCCATCCATCTGTCCATCTAATATCTATCTATCCATCCATCTATCCCCCCATCCATCCATCTGTCCATCTAATATCTATCTATCTATCTATCTATCTATCTATCTATCTATCTACCTACCTATCCACCTACCTACCTACCTATTTCTTCCTATTTATTCTTTACATTGGCTTGCTTTATGATGAATATCTTTATTCACCCAAAACCAAAAAATACAGCTACCATTGATCATTCTGTGGACCATACAAACATAGTAATATGCTTTTCCAATATGAATTACTGTAGCTATATTTTCATATTAGAAATTAAAATAAATGTAGATTTGTATTAGTGATTTCAAGTAGTTGAATTACATTTCAGATACTTAGCTCAGCCTCTACTAATGAATAGTTTGGATTGTTTCTGTTGACTTCCTAATGTAAAACATTTCATGAAGATTTGCTCTCTTTGTTATGGTTGTCTCATTTTCCTTATTTTTTTCCCAATAACTTTCATTTGCTAAAGATGGTTGGAACCATGCACTCTGTCATACACGTAGGCAGCTGTGGAACTGAGACTATAGATAAGGATAATGTAGAATTTTCCTCTTTGAGACACATCTGTCTGCCTCTCTGTTGACCTCTAGACTCAAACACCGAACTGCCTTGGCCATATCAAATTCAAGATGTCCAAACCCCAGTTCTTGGTGTCTCTGCTGGAACGTGACTTTCACTAGTTGGTCTTTCTAATGTCAGCCCATACTGACACTGTTCATCCAGTTGCTGAAGTCAGGAGAGGAGAGTGGGCAAGTGAAACCCGAGGAACTCCTTTGCCATCACTTTCCACAGTGATTTGGATTCTGTCAGAGACTTTGATGATTTTATTTCTAAGATGCATCTCCAAGAGTCCAATAGACCAAGAGTCTTGTAGACTATTTCAGATTGCTCTTTCTCTCCTGACATGCCATCACTGACTTCTCTAACTTTCTGAATGTTTATTTTCTTTTAGGATCATACATGTACTTTAAACAAAACCTTTTCTCTGACTTTTGTTTATACACCCAAGACTCTTTGATCTACTTAAAACAATTGTGTGTCTGTGTGTCCATGCCATGATATGCATGTGAGAGGCAGAGGACAACGTTTGGGAGTGGGTTCTTTCCTGCCACCATGGGAGCTGGGGATCCAACTCCAGCTGTCAGGCTGCAAAGGCAGCTGGCTTTACCCTCCGAGTCATCTGCCAGCCCCGAGATACCTGTTCTTGTGTGCATCCTTTTGGAAGTGGGATTTATTTTGTCCTGAAGACTCCTACAGTCACAGACGACACTGGCTTTATTTCTCTCAATTGTGGTATGTGGTATGGACAGTCTCCATCACATTCTCATGCAAAGGATGTTCTTGCAGTGGAAGACGTTTTGGACCAATTTTAAAGCTATAACAGGGCTTTTTACTGCAAACGGAATGCAGCATAATTGTCTTTTGTGATCAAAATCTTCTTTGGGATGACTTTTTAAATGTACAATTTAGTTTGCTTCAAGGTTACGACTAGAATTTCACAACGATGGAACTTTTCTGGAGGTTGAAAGCTGCTCTCTGGAGCTCATGTCCCCAGACCCCCTAGACACTTTTTGTGCGTTCACATAAATGATATATATATAAAACATTGTTCTGCCTGCATGCCAGAAGAGGGCACTAAATTTTATTACAGATGGTTGTGAGCCATCATGTGGTTACTGAGAATTGAACTTAGGATCAACAGCCAGCACTCTTAACCTCTGAGCCATCTCTCCAGCTCTGTATTTATATGTTCCTTAATCAAATACTTTCTTTTTTCTTTCCCCTCTTAACTCTTCCCACATACCCCACCCCCTTGCTCTCTCTCTCAATTTCATGACCGTTTTTTCTTTGTTATTACACTCCCTACTCATTCCTAAATATATAAATATAATGTGCTCAGTCCTTAAAATGTTACGTGTGTGTGTGTGTGTACATACATACATGAGATTTCAGAAATGACCACTTGGTATTAGATAACCATTTGGGAATCTCTTAGGAGAAGAGTATTTCTCATCTTAGTTGCCTCTAGATCTCGTCTAGGGTTGGGGACCCTTGAGTCTTCCTTCTGTGTCAGCATGTTTATTGGCATCATCCTTCTTTAGGTCTTGTTTACGCAGACATGTGGTTAGGACTACATGGGTGTAGCTTGTCTGGCAATTTAAGCACATAGAATCTTACAACAGCAGACTTTCTGCTTTTCTGATACTTATATCATTTCTGCTCCATTTTCCAAGGTTTTCCCTGAGACTTAGGTGTGGGGGTTATGGTCTAGATATATCAGTTGGGGATGGGCACCGTATGATCCCTTGCTTTCAGGATTTTGATCATTTGTGATTTTTTTCTGTGATGGTCTCTGTCTCAGGAAAACCATTCTTCATACAGGTATTGACTAGAGCTCTGACCAAAGTCAAGGTCTTTCTCTGAACTAATATTAAGTTGTTGGGAATTGTTGTAGTTTGAGTCTGGAATGCTTTCCTTCCAAAGGCTCCTGTGTTAAAGTATAGCTTATGGATCGGCATTCTTAGGAGGTGGTGGCAACTCTAATTGGTGTGACCTATGGGAAAATCTTCCAGTCTTTAGTGGTGAGGAGGGCAGAGGGTTCCTAGATCTCCGGCCTTTTTTTTCTCTTTTCTCCCCAGATGATGAACAGCTCTGCTCAATTACTAGCTCTCAGCTACAGTCTACTGCCTTGCTACATGTCCCAAACCAATGGGGCTAATTCATCCTGAATTCAAACCCTGTAGTTGT
>NW_021604585.1:4598609-4631080 GCF_004785775.1 Grammomys surdaster | reverse complement strand
TTCTTTCTCTCTCTCTCTCTCTCTCTCTCTCTCTCTCTCTCTCTCTTTCTTTCTTTCTTTCTTCCTTTCCTTTCATTTTTTATAAATTGCTTCTGGTTCTTCTTACAGTTAAAACAGCTAACACAACACTAGAGAAACTTCTTTTTGCATTGGGATAGCTAAATTCAGAAGTGATGAATCTGGACAGTGGTGTATACATAAGTATCTGACAGTTGCTTCTCAAGAGAATGAATGTATATTTACCCATGCATGTATTTAAATTTATTATAAATTCTGATTAAAATATGCATATCACACAATTTTCAAGTAATACATAAAATATTTCATACTTCTTCACATTTTATCTTGCTCAAAATGGCTAAGAATTTCGGTTCAGAAAACAGAATCTGTGGGCATCTGGTCCTGGCTATGTCACGCACCAGCTTTGTGACCCTCTGTCTGATACTTTCTGCCTCAGTTTCATTTTTGGTTCAATGGAGATAGTTTAAGTATGTACTGTAGTGCTCAGTGAACAGTAAACATTTGTTCAATTAAATCGAATCTCACTTTCTTGTGATGAAGTGAGAAAATGCATGTGAAGTACTCAGAACAGTCTCCAGTGCCTGATGAGAATGGACATAGCCTATTAAATAAGACATTTTTCATTGTTCATTTTTCAGTTCCCTCTGTGTTCTGGGTTTCAAACTCCAAAGCTGAGAAGAGATGAGCTCCAAACTGAGGAGTGGCACACAGGAGGTGATGCTCACAGGTGACAGTAAATAAGGAAGGGGGACATATCATGCTTTGAAACATTGGCTCTGCACCTGCAAAGGGTACAGTACCTAACTCTTCCAATGCTGGACTTTTCTCTCCTCAGGCATCATGTTTCTCACTTAGGCCCCGATTTCTTTTATCACTTTCTTACCTGAAGCAGGCCTTTCATTGTCTACCGAATAGTGCCCAGCCCTCCTGAATGAGCCAGATGAGGCCCCTGTCTCTCTCTTTCCCATTTCCTTTTGTTACATTCAAAATGTTACTTACCACAAACCTTCCCATCTTTATAGTTTGACCTTTTTTTTCTAGTTTTTTTTTCAGCTTAGAAATCTCCTTTCTTCTTCCCCTTGAGGTACAAACAGAGGCTAAAATCCAGCCCACATTTTCTTGTTCTCTAGTGCATCCTGAGTTAGCCATCCCTTGCCTGCAGATGCTTCTTTTCCACAGGGGAAAAGACATTTCTGGGAAGAGCTACAAGGTTTCAGCTATCTCTCCTCATCAACAGGGAAGAAGATGCTTCGATAGAGAAATCACAGGGTAGCTCTAAGAGAAGATGGATAGAAGTGGGTTTTTTTTTTTGCCAAGTCTTGGATAGTACAAAGCAACCTCTTGGAGGACCCCTAGCCTAAGAGCCGAAGAAATGTTGCAGATACTATAGGAAGGTGTGTGTGTGTGTGTGTGTGTGTGTGTGTGTGTGAACCAGAACATGCTAAGTATAAGAAGGAAGAGTGAAGACATGGATTCTAAGTGGAATCTTAAGAGCTGAGACTGGATAGATGGGCAAGCATGAGTCAGGCACAGAAGGATGAGAAAAGACTTGGAGAGGGTTTTGGGGTGTCACCCAAAGCCAAAGAGAATCTTGGATGTATTTAAGCAATGGGGTGACATATGCAGATCTGTGAATCCATGAAGAAGAAAGACTTATGGCAATAGCTCCAGAGTAGGGTGAAGAATGAGTAGAAATGGATCTTGGAGTTGTCCTGGAGGATGATGGGAAGCAGGAAGAACATGTAGAAGATTGTTGCAAGAATCCAAGTGAAAGATTATGGGTCCTGCTTAAGCAGTGTCAGTGGAGGAGGTGAGGAGTGGGCATTGTCTGGAGAGCTTTGGGAGGTGAGGGATGCACAGAAGTCACTGATTTGGATTACAGAGTGGGTGGAGGAGGCATCCCTCACTCCTGGGACGGAAATAGCAGCAGGAAAGTTTGTGTGGGCGGTAAGATGATTCATTTATTTTGGGTAGGCTGAACTGGGGATCCCTGTGGAACTGGCAGATGGAGAACTTCAGCTAGTGCTTAAGTACAATGGGTTGTCTATACTGTAGGCAGGAGCTCTGCACATGAAGATTTAGAAACTTGTGGATTTGTGGACACTGTGTCTCTCACATCAGGGTTAGGAAGGACAATCTCTGCCATGTAACACACTAACACACATACAGCCAAGTGTGCCAATAGTCACAGTAAATGGGATGAAGAAGGATCACAGATGACCAACTGACAATTTCGGTCTGGTTTTTATGAAAACTGAATTTTTGACAAATTTATAAGAAAGATTTTGGGATATAAAACAGAATTTTCTATTTTATAAGTCTGGGTATAAGGTTGTTCCATGTGCTATTTTAATATAAATAATAGTGGTAAGTTGTCATGTGTATTTTGAGAGTGGACTTCTGGGACCACGTTGAGCTTTCTTGTCTTAGACTTGAACATATTTATCATAAGTGTCCTCTAAACTCCTTGTCCTTGGTAGGGTGCCACCTTGACCCTGTAACAAGAAGAAAGAAAAAAGCAAATAGCTAAGAATATTAAAAACAGCCAGATGGTGATGGCCCATGCCTTTAATCCTAGCACTTGGGAGGCAGAGGCAGGTGGATCTCTGAGTTTGAGGCCAGCCGGGTCTACAGAGTGAGTTCTAGGGAAGCCAAGGCTACACAACAAAACCCTGACTCAAAAATCCAAGTAAATAAAATAAAAATATTGTACCCCCGAGAACAGTCAGAATGTAAAACATTTCCAACACAGGCTACAGTTATTTATCCTGTGGTATGAAAATCCCTGTAGTGGGAATGAGAAGGTAAATGTTCATCCATGGAGAAGACCTTTGCCCCCAAACCTTGCTACTTATTAATTTATATTTATTTGCTGTGCCAATCAGGCTACTCTAGTAATTTCTGCTAGATGTACTAAGTACCCAGTTTGGTGATGTTAACTATCTGATACTTTATCCCTTATCATTCTCCAGACAAACAATTGTTGTGTATAAATATTATATTAACATAGAATGTAGGCATTATTCCCAGTTTACAGGCAGGGAGATTCTGATACAGGTAGGTTTGATAAAATATTAGAGTCACACAATATTTAAAACTGGTCAGATAAAATGGGGAGAATACTTCTGAAGGAGAGGAGTGGTAAAAAGGCCAACTGCCAGAGGCAAATAAAGTAATAAGTGTGGAAATCTCCTCACTGGGTTTGACATATAAAGCAATTAGCCATGGGGTGGAGACATTTCAAGGGATGGTACAGTAGGGGTCAGCTTATGGGTGGGTTAAGAGGGACCAGGACACAAGAAATAGTGTACTTTCTACTGCCTACTCTTTTGAGAGTGATCAGCTAGCAAGGTTTGGGAAAGAGAGAAAGCTAATGACACAGAAAGCTAAGGGGGGAAAACAGTAAATGTCGAGGACCTCAGTGTGATGAGTGAGGGAAAGGGTGGAGAAAGCCATTGTAGAGTGCTGAAGGCACTGGCAACTAGAGACGGGCAGGCAGATTGGACTGGATCGATAGGGTTGAGTTAGGAGGCTTTGAGTTTTCAGTGCATGAGTCTGGAAGGACATGTGGGTCTCCACTGAGGTGCTCTGTAGCTGTGAGTATGGGAAGACTCAGTGTTGAGCTTGTTCAGCTGGTGCAACCAAAGACCAGATCCTTAGGAGCTGAAGAAGATCTTGTCACATTGTTCAGATCCTAGGGGTCCTCACAGAGTGAAGCATCACCTTAGGTAGGCATCCTCAACCTTGATGTACATTGGAATCACCTAGGGAAGATTATAAAGGAATTTATGTCTGTGTCTCACCATCAGGAATTAGAACTTACCTGGTCTATGCCATGGCCTAAACTTTCGGATATTTTTATGAACTACTCAGGTGATCTTTAAATGTAGACAAGGTTGAAAAGTATTGTTCTCCTTTTCTTTTTCCACTCCTAAAGCAAATCCAGAATGTTTGCCAGCAGAAGACAGTCACAGACTGTAGAATCCCAGTGCCTTATTTATTTCCTGTTTATGTAAGGCTGCAGATGTAGGCTCTGTGCTTGGACAGTTGTTGCATTTCCTGAGTTCTTCAGTCACAGAGGCATCAGAGGAGGAACATGGGAAATGGAGTCCTGGTTCTTATTTGCTCTTACCCAGAAGCCATACCCAAATATACCTTCCTTATATTTCAGTGATCAGCTCTATTGGCCTGACTACACCAATTTCAAGGAGGAAGAAAAGGCAGCACATTGTCCGCAAAAGCCGGAGCGATCACCACCCAGAGCTTCTAATGCAAAGGAAAATGGAAGGCTGGCATCTTTACTCTCACACACACGCAGTGCTTTTTACCTGCTTATCTACATTTGGTTAACTTAGGTGGGAAAGATGTTTCAAGATGTGAGCAGCACCTTTCCATGGGCTGGGGTCCTAGACTGAATAAAAAGAGAAAGCAAGCTGATCCAAACCCTCTGCCTCTTGGTGGTGAATGCAGTGTAAGCAGCCACTTCAAGCTCCTGATACCACGACTTTCCTCCATGGCAGACTGCGAGCCAAAATAAACTCATTCTCCCTTAAGTTGTTTTTGTCAGGGCATTTTGTCACATCAATGATGAAAATAGGTAATACACATATCATATGTTTTAATAGCATCAACTTAGAGCACATTTTATCCTCACAAAAATCTTGTTAAATAAGTCTTTTAGTGCTCTCTCTCTCTCTCTCTCTCTCTCTCTCTCTCTCTCTCTCTTTTCATAATGGGCTAGTCCAGAAGACAGTCAAAATGAAGAAAAGCATCATTTCTGTAGGGAGTGGTGTTTGGGCCATTTGTACACAAGGACTCTAGCAATATGACTTCTAGAAAACTGAAATGTAATTACTGATACCATCACATATGCTACGTTAGAAAAGAATTCCTTTATAGTAAGAATTCTTTAGGGGACTAGGAGTGACTCTAAATCATCACTAGCTAATAAATTAATTTCTAAGCCTCTCCTGTTACATTGTTTCCTATTAAACTGGAACACGCCTACAGTTGACCCCAGAAACAGCAGAGCGTGTAGGGGTTGGAACTCTTGTTTCTCACAGACAACACCTTTCTAATCACCATATGGCAAGACACAGGAGACTAAGTACAAGAGGTTATGCTCTGAAGTGAAATTTTGGTTATAAAATAAACAAAGAGAAACCCTTTGTGTGACATTGCAGTCTTTAAAAATCCCAACTTTCTCACCTGTTCATTCCTGTGGTTTGGTCACAACATATGGACTCTGTCTGCAAAACCCTTTGAAAGTGCTGTATTGGCAGCTTGCTGCAGTCTGCCGGGACACTCCTTAGGGCCAGGCAGTCCATCTGCTGCTGCTGCTGCTGCTGCTGCTGCTGCTGCTGCTGCTGCTGCTGCTGCCGCTGCCACTGCCTCCACAGCCCCTTTCTCTGCTTGGCTTTCTTCCACTGTGATTTGATTGGGAGCTGTTGCAAGTTGTTGCTAGGAGTTCCTCTTTCCCATAGCTGTGAGTGAGGGCCATAAAGATGACGGGATGCTGTTGGTTGTTGCCACACAAATCCAAGCTCAGATTGTTATTTATAAGGAGCCCTGGTTATGGGTGGGAGATCCTATTATAGTTTCTCCCCCAAGTGCTCTAAAGCACCGTGTCCTCTTGATTAGGTCACTTCATCTTTCTAGGTATCAGTTTTTGCCTGATGAAAATCTAAACTGGAAGATAAGGGAAGTATAACCAAATGCTCTGACATTTTGTCAAAGTTCCATACAGTCATTAAGATAAGCCAACAGAGTAATGCTATCCAGAAATTAAGGATAAGGAAGAAAAGAAGCATGCCATTTTCATTAAAGCTGTGGATGGAAATAAATGGGGGGCATTCTACAGTGATTGTGTGACTTTGTCTTAATGGAGTCCAAAAGAGTTTCCTCTTTGGGAAGTGTGAACTAATACACCCACAGAGAAATGATTAGGAACAGAGATATTTATATTAGATAGGAAACACTGGAAAGCTGAGACTTCAAATCAATACCCAGAGTCGAATGTGGGCAACTGAGGATGTGCGAAAGAACATATAGGCTGGACATATTCCCTGTCAACGTTGATGGTAGAATTGCCGTGTCATGCTACAAGTCAAGGATTGAAACCTTGCAATCCAGATGTACGTATTTTCAAGCATTAGGTCTGTATAGTCACCACTCCAGCCGACAGCTGAATGATCTGGGATCCTTTGAGCACAGGTCACAGAAGACATAGCAGAGGGTGGGGTGGGGGCAGGGGAAAGTGAAGTTTGTGTTTAAAATTGGGATGGTAAGTGCTGGGTCTGGTGTCAAGTCCTTGTTATTCCTGTTGCCCAACCCAAAGGATGTATATCCTCGGACGCATTACTGACTACAGCCTGTGGCAAGCTCTGTGCATAGATTCAATCTGTGCTAAAGTTCCTTGTTGTTTAACTGAGGGCACCCGGATGTGTTGAGGCATTTTATCTGTAAGAGGATAAACTGCTTTAGATGGAAGGCTGGAATAAAGCAGCATTAGTCTACAGTGTCTTCATTCCCCCCCCAGAAGGAATCTCCACAGACCCAACTAACTTTTTGCTACATGTTCACCTTTTAGATTTCTGCAGTGTC
Source organism: Grammomys surdaster (assembly GCF_004785775.1). Lineage (NCBI taxonomy): Eukaryota > Metazoa > Chordata > Mammalia > Rodentia > Muridae > Grammomys > Grammomys surdaster. Next base: position 4,624,456 of record NW_021604585.1, on the reverse strand, counting down.
CCTGGCTCTGGGTGGGCAGTGGAAATTTTAGAGGAGAGAAAAATTACTCTAGGGTGAAACCTGGATCCTGGCTTTACATTTAACTTTCTGCCAGAGACAGAGATAGATAGATAGAGGGACAGATAGAGTGACAGACAGAGACAGACAGACACAGACAGACAGACAGACAGACACACACAGAAAGAGAGAGAGAGAGAGAGAGAGAGAGAGAGAGAGAGAGAGAGAGAGAGAGCTTTAAAGGCCAGTGAATGGGAACACAACGGAGGAGTATTTTAAAGTCATGGGCCCCTAGGTAGCAGGTAGATATTGCTGCTCTTGCTCTGAGCATCCCTTCTGCTTTAGGAGTCTTGACAGGCATCATTTCCACAAAGATTACCTCGCTAGGCATAGCCTGACCCCAGCAACCAAGTTCAACTAACCTTTTCTTTTTACTCCCCTCACCGCCCCGTGTTTCATGGCCTTTTCTGTTCCCAGAGGGTTCTTGTCTCCACAGACCAAGGTGGGGTCTCCTAAAGGGAAGTTTAGGTTTGCCCTAAGCTTGTGGCTTGTGCATCATATTTAGACAGAAGGCTTATTACCAACAGACTGTCAGACGCCATCCTCAGAGTCCTTAGCACCCCCACTTAGAGATAAGGCCCCCAAATTTGCTCCTCAAGAGTCCTGGGGGGGGATGCTGATGCTGTAGCCTGGAGGCGAAGACAATGCCTTCCATGAAAGGAGGGGCTGCTGCGCTCCTTGGGCTCCCCCTTTCTTTTCATGTCTTCCAGTCCCTTTCTTACTTGTGAAATTTTCTCTTTTGTGTGACTGCCCCCTGCTTTTGGACCGCTTTTAACAGTCCCACTCCAGTCAGGGTCCTGAACATATAGGAGGGCGGCCTCTCCCCAGCCTCACGCAGCTTCCTTCTCTCAGCTTGTACCACTTTCCCACGCAAAAGCGTGACGGTTGCTTTCGCTCTAGGACTCCCGTCATCAAGTGAACTCTTTTTTTTTTTCAAGTTTGGGTAGGGGGATCAGGCTTCCTGTTCTACTGTACTTAGCAGCCCTGGAGCAGCTCTCCAGAGGTTGTGTAGAAGCCAACCTCCCTCCCCAGCACCCTGCGCGCCAAATCCAGCCTGGGGCGCAGGGCCATTCCGGGTGCCAGCTCTGCTCTCATATTCCATTTGGCTTCTGCTCCAGATAGTGAGGTTTCTCAGGGTGTCGAAAGCTCATGTCGAGGCTTCAGGCGCCAGAGCCCTGAGGGGGGCGGTAGCAGCGTCAGGTGGCTGCTCCCGGTCCCTGAGCGCCACCCAGTCACTTCCTACTCGGCGCATAGCCTGGGCTAGAGCAGGAGCCTTCTTGCACCTCGGCCCCAAGACCCGAGTCCGCCGGAGGTGCTGCGGTTTGGGACGGTGGCAGCGAGAGAAGCTGAGATGTGACCCCCTTCTCCTGATATTGCCATTGCCCTCTCTGGTGCCTGCCTCTGCGAACAACAGTCCGCACCAGCCAGCGAGCACTTGTCTGGATCTTCGTGGAGAAAAGAGCAACCACTGGGCGCTCGCAAAGCCTGGGCAGAAGTTTGGCTTGCCCTGGCAGCTGTGAAGTAGCTGCGTGAGAAGGGTGGGCTAGGAGACCGAGGGAGCCGAGAGCTAAGGAATGGGGTCTTAGCCTGCGCTAGGGTTGGGGAGAGAGAAGTCGAGTTGTTTCTCGCTCTCTCCCAGAGCCCGGGCGCGGGGCAGAGGGAGAAATGCTGAGCCCGCGTCCGGGTTCCTGCCTCCCCGGCAGCATCTTCAGCAGCAGCCTCAGCATCAGCACCGGCGGGACAGCGACAGCGGGGGCGGCGCAGGCGCACTGTGCCCGGCGGAGCCTGCAGTTCCCCAGCCCCGTGTGCGGCACCGCCACAGTCTGGGCAGCGGCGGCCGGGGGAGCGCTACTACCATGAACTGCTTGGTCCTCCTTCCCAGAGCTGCTCATCCGGGTCGGGCTGGAGACACACTCAGGGGACCCCGCCGCCGCCGCCGCGCCCCCTTTTCTTTCGGCTCCATCTCCACTACCTTTTCCTCCTCTTCTTCCACCTTTTCTTCCTGCTTCCCCCCCTCCCCCGCCGCGGATCCTGGCCGCTGCTTTCCAGACCCAGGATGCCGGGGGGCAAGAGAGGGCTGGTGGCTCCGCAGAACACATTTTTGGAGAACATCGTCAGGCGCTCCAGTGGTAAGGAGAGTTGCAGTTCAGAACATTCCCCACCTTCATCCCGCCCACGGCGCCCCCGTCCTGCCCATCCCATCCCATCCCTCTCCTAAGGGGGGAGGGGGTGTAGGCAGTAGTACCTGGTGGCTTAGGGTGGGTGGGGGCCATGAAGGAGGTGGTGGAGGGATGTAAGTTTCATCTGTTTCCTAAGAGAGATGTACCACCTCCCACCTGTCCAGACCTTATAGTAGGAGCTAGGAAAGGGGGGTGGGTAGAGCAGAGGTCCAACAGAATAGGTTTGAATTTCACTTTGATGATGAATCTCTCCTTGTCCCATCGCTTCATAAACAGGCTACAAGCGCTGACCAAATTCTTAGAGCCAGTTTTTGGAGGAAGCTTTCCTTTTAAGTTGGGAATGATTGGAAAAGTGGCCACTTCATCAAATTTAAGTCACTAGGATGGCTTTTGGACCCACTGTGCACATCTGAAAGTACCCTGCCTTAGGGCGAGTAGTCGGAATTGAACCCTAGATAGTCAGTCAGTGCTTGGAAAACGGGAAGGCAGTTACTCGGATCAAATTTGTGTTTAAAGTTTCACGTTTTATTTGCTTTCTTCATTGCGTGTTGGTTTATAGGTTACATCTTGCCTACTGCACTTGATCAGGAGAAGGACAGAAACAAAGCCATAGTTTCTGTGCTTTCAGAGCACTTGGGAAACAGATTTGAACAATATCACTTTGTCTTGCTCTCGAACATTAAGGCATCCTGCCTCTGAAGTGTCTTTAAAATGCCATCCATTTATGTGTGGTCAGATTATAAAAATTTGATCTACTGGGTTTATGCATTTTTAGTTGTTTTTAAAAAAACCTCTTTTCTATAATTTTTCAACTTTATAATCAAACTATATGGACTATCATTTAAGGGTTTCTCTTCAGAGCCCCTTTCTGGAGAACCATGAGAAAGATAATTCTGCACATGGATTTGAGTAGGAAAACAGTGGGAAGATTCTGCGAGGTTCTGTGATTATTTGTTCTGTCAATCGCTCATGGTGTATTTGGAGGCCTTACACAGCAGGTACAGTGAGGGTCACTTGTATGGATATGTGGCTAAGATCTTTATGTGGCCGTGTGTTAGAGAGGCACACAAAAATGATAGCAAACAACAGGACACAGATTGGTAGCTTAGACAACACCACTCCTTGGATTAGCATCTCTTTGGAAACTAGGCTTGAAATTGCATCCTTGGAATTGCAATAATATTAGGTGTCTTCTTTAGATGTTCACCTTGGAGTTTGGTTAGGAGCCTTGTGAGTCTTTCTTCCATGATAGTCAGTGTGTGATTCTGTGTAAGTCTAGAGCAGCAGTGACACATTTGGATTAAAAAAAATAGCTTATAGTACTGCACAGTCATTTTAATCCTGTAGTATTTTTAGCTACGCTAGTGTGAGGTTCATATGCACTTTCAGTTTTTATAACAATATAAATTAAAATAGAGGCACATAATGGCATGAAACATCTATATTAACCAACTGGCTTCTTTTATGAATATCTTATACAGATCTAGGATACAGGGAACATTACTGTTAAGACTATCAATTCCTGGGTGGAATTTAAAGGTTACTGGAATCAGCTATTTACAGGGTCATGGTGATTTTTTCCAAACTTCTCATCTTCTTGATTTATTCTACTTCATAGTTTGGTTTTTGAGAGGAGTTTTCGAGGAAGCCCTTAGAAAACCAGACCCATAGGCTCCCTGCCACTCTCCAGGGTGAAAAGGGAGATGCTGAGAGGTCCTGGATTGAAGTTTAATCATTGTAGCAGTATCGGTCACAACTTTCTCAGATTGGACCCAAGCTGAGATGGTCATAGAATACGTTTCTGTCAAATGTGTCTTGAAATGCAGATTTACGTCATGTGCATCAGATCTGTCTCCTCCCCTTGTCTCCACCTTTTGTCAACCGCCGAACATAAAATATTTTATCTTATTTCCACTCTGAGATTAGAATGGTTTCATTAACTTAGTGCTTCTTTCCCTCGTTAACAGCAAGGATGATGAGATTTACCTGCTTTGACACTTAGGAAGTCCACCTTTCATTGTCTATGCCCAACTTTAGTTGTCGGACAAAAACATTGGGATTTTTTTGGGAATGTGTTCGAGATTTGGGAACTATGCATGTCTGTCTATATGTAGTAAGCACTGAAAGGTCTCAGCAAGTACCTGGATTGAGAATTGTGGTCTGTGATTGTCTAGCCATTTATGGGGGAGGGCCTTCCAGCTGTCATTTCTACCTGATTTGGCAGAGAAATTGAAAAAATTCACCCTAAGAGGTTGTTTAATTAAGAGTAACAGATAAAGTTCCCTCCAAGATTCTCATAGATAGATCAGGTTTGTCACACTGAAGATTTAATCATTCACCAACTTCATACCATTGGAAAGGCACTGCTGGCAGGACTTTAGTTGAAGAAGTCAAGGAAGCAGCCTTCCCGGTTGATTTAAGAACTCAAGAAACAGAGGCTGCATTTATATTGATGAGCTCCCTTACTCCTACAATATCATTTTCTTCTGAAAGGATTAGATCTTGAGCCGAGTCAAATAAACATGTGTGCAGGAAGAGGCAGAGATGACATGAAAGGCTACGGACGAACAGTGGACAGACATCCACCCAGACATAGAGGTGGACACGGGAGGCGAAAAAAGTGCACAATTCACACAGAATGACAGAGATGGAGAGAAAACCAAAACCACGCACACCCACAGACAGAGACACACAGTCACACATAGACACTGAGACACATGTACATACAAAGACACAGATATACACATGAGAGAGAGGGAGAGAGAGGGGGGCACAGGAGAGGGAGGGAGGGAGTGAAGGAGAGAGGGAGAGGGAGCATATCAAACATTTGTTTTTGTCCATGGGTAGCTTGTGACTTGAAAGCCCAGGCGGCTAGGAATCTATCTACCAGACAACTTTTCGGTAATGCAGACCCAATGAGCAAGGGGAATGCCATATCTGCACAGAGATTTTAAAGCTCAAGATTTTATAATCAAACTCTGAAGTCCTTATCTGCAGTTTCTAGGGGACAGTGCCACCATCCACGTTCTGACTGGCCATGGTGGCCTCTCTGCTGCTGGTTTACTCTCTGGTTTTTCCTCCTTATTTAGTTGAGTGCTTTAGGCCAGAATTGCAAATTGTCAGTGGTGACTATAGCTATAAAATAAAGCAAAGTGAGCCATTGTGTAGGGTGGATACGTATACAATTTTTTGGCCAACTCAAAATAGGAGGAGCAAGGAATTCTCCCCCCAAGTTTTAAGATTAACGACTTGATAAAATAGATAAAAGGACTATGATAATCCTTAACTTGTTAAAACACGGAGAGCAAATTATTTTTGCAAAAATTTGTAAAGGTCAAAGTATAAAGACAACAGGAATGTTTAGGTAAGCATTAAAAATAGATTTTTGATTTTGACTGACATATTTATAGGCTGTGGTGTAGCATTTCAGTACTTGGGTACAATGTAGAATGTTCAGATTAAAGAAAGTGAAAGTCAGGAAGTGCATGCTGATAAGAGCCTGATATGGATGTCTCCTCAGAGGTCTTCAAGAGTCTGACATACTCAGAGGCAGATGCTCACAACTAGCCATTGAACTGATCATGGGGTTCTCAATGGAGGAGTTAGAGTGAAAACTGAAGGAGCTGAAAGGGTTTGTGGCCCCATGAGGAGAGCAACAATACTAACCAACCAGAGCTCCCAGGGTCTAAACCACCAGCCTGGGAGCACTTAGGGAGGGATCCAGGGCTTTAGCTGAATATGTAAGAGTGGAGGGCCCTGCTGGGCACAGGTGGAAGAAGAGAACCTTGACCTCATGAAGGCTGGATGCCCCAGGGGGTGGGAATTTTGAGGGTGAGGAGGTGGGAGTAGGGGGGGATAGATAGAGGTTACATCCACAGAGAAGAAGGAGGAGGGGTGAGGGGATAGGGGGTTCCTGGGTGGGTGGGGGATGGGGTAAGGGGACAACATATGAAATGTAAATAAAACATCCAATAGAAAAATCAAAAAAAAGAAAAAAAAGAAAATGGCATATCTACCTCCTTGAACAATTATTATTGCTTTGCCTTAGAAACAGTCCTACTGGTTGGTCTGAAATATCAGATTGTTAACCGTAGTGAAGTTTAAGTATAGATTTGGCTATTTGGATCAAAATAAACTACAAAGAAGGGAGGACTTGAGAACTGTGGTCAAGTTCACGACACCAGAGCAGCGCCATAATAGAAGGCCTGTTTCCTTAGTAGCTATGGATCAGATCAGTGCTTGGCCCCATAAGGAGCTCTTCCCTCTTTATGTGGTGGGTGTTCGTGCAAGCTATTTGTTAGTAAAAACTAGGTTGTAAAGAGATGTAAAATTGCAGGTAGAGTTAAGTACTTGAGAGACTTTTAGATGGAATATAAGTTTCAAAAGACAAAAATAATATTAAAGCACTCCTTGTTCCCATCCTTGTGGACAGCATATTTCACCTGTGTGTTCTTCCTGAATCCCTAATGAGCATCTAGCTATGGGTAGTTTGGGTGATGGTAAAGTAGATTGCTCTTTTTGAAAAATTATAAATTCAAATCAATATTTTTGATGTGAAGTTATCCACTAATATTAAAATACTAGTAAAATTAAGGAGTTCTTTCTTTTCTGAAAATCTAGAAGTGTTATTTTTCTTTTTGGAGGAGAAGGACTAAGGAAAGAAGAAAGCAGAGAAGAGAGTGCTTTAGTAGCGACTCGGCTTTCAAGAGGTCCTCAGGTGCTTCACTTTTCCATTTGTCTAGAGACGGCAGGCTGCACAGGCACTTCCTTTACTCTGTCACCTCTTCCTTGTAAAATGATTCCAAAGATTGTTTTCATGCTGTACCTGATATTTAGAAACAAGGTGGTATTAACAGAAACCCCCGGGGGGAAGAAACAGTGATCTTGGTATCAAAACAAAACAGGAAAAACAACTTAATTGCCACCCAACCTGAAAGGAACAGTGTTAGGCAAACAGGTTTTGTTGGCGATGTTATAAAGTTACTGATATATATATTTCCTTGAATGGCTTTCTGTTACAATTAAGACACTGTTCAGGAAATATTGATAAAACCACATATTGGTTTTGAAGGATCGGTTTACCCAAGTCTTATAATGTACCTACCACTTTAATGTTTAAAATATCAAAGAGGTTGAAATTATACTGACCGCTTCCTAAATTATATTGACGAATAACCAAGAACATCATCCATTTCTGAGTCCGCACCACATTACATAATGAGCCTGTGTGCAGTGCTGGCTAAGGGCTGCTCCCCCTGCACGCTCCTGCTCCCCCTGCACGCTCCTGCTCCCCCTGCACGCTCCTGCTCCCCCCTGCACGCTCCTGCTCCCCCTGCATGCTCCTGCTCCCCCTGCATGCTCTTGCCTTCACTAGTGTCTATCTTTTTGTTGGATTCCAGAAGTAGAATGTCTAAGAAATCCATTTATTTCACCCTCTTTCAGGCATTCTTCTAAAAAAATAATCCATTATAATTTTAATAGAAGGCAGTAGTAATTGGTAATGACTGAGTGGATTTCTACTCTGAAGCTCTAGCAATCAGTCAACACTGGTCTTGAGCTTTCATTGTGATGCTCTCTCGAAGGAGCTGTGGTCCGCACTCCCCAGAGTGAGCCTAGGGAGAGGTTGTGTGGCCACCAAGTTCGGTGGTTACCATTTACCACAAGAGGTCACTGTAGGTTCCACCACAATTAGTGATTAGATTAAATAGTCAGCTTCTTTCCTTTTTTCTCTCTTCTCCCTCAATCATGATGGGGCAGGGGAGGGGAATCTACATAGTGTTTGTGCATAAAAGGAAATACACAAAACATAAGGCAAACAAGAAAGCCCAGTGAAACAAGGTACTTATTAAAAGTTTATTTAAATTGGTGGCAATTGTTTTAAGACTAAACAAATATGATAGCAGTAAAATAGTAACTACTAACATGTGATATTGGCTAATCATACATCATGAATAGTTATAATGTGGCATTCATAATATGTGGTTTAGACTAGTAGTGAATTTATACCATCAAATGAAAATTTAATTATAGCACACGTTTTCAGTGTAATGGCAACATATGTGAAATACAAAGTTTTCAGAAAAGTTCCATGTGTATAATAGTTTAATCCCAGGGAGATGGCTGCATATTTACTATTTCAGCAGAATTTTTCCCAAACAGATGTTTTTATGTAATTTATGTTAGACTTGAGGTAGAGGCAGTTGTAACTGCACTTTACTGAAGGAGAGGGCACAGATTTAGAGTTATTTCCATATGTATGTGTAATTCTAGCCTTTTGATGTTTCCCAAAATTTGAAAATAAAGTTCAAAGCTAAAATAAATTATCTTCAAAGTTCCCCAGGTTGTTAAACTCTGAGAGGCATGGTTAGAAATGTATTACTCTGAGAGGTTCAGTTTCCTGTTGATTAACATGTACTATCAGTGGTGTAAGAGGCCAGACCTAGAAATATTTGATCAAGTTAAGGCTGCTATGACTATTACCATAATAAATTAGTATGTTAGACATTGCCTTAGCATTTGGCTACATGTTGATACTCAGACCTAACATCTGTAGTGATACATTTGCCTGAAGTGTAGGCAATACTTTTGTAATATACTAAGTTTTTCTATGGAAAGAAACAAATCAATGGACAAAATATCATAAACATGAACAAATGGTTTAAAAGCAATTTGAAATTTAACTAAAAATGATTTTTTGGTCCAATCAGAGAAATATCACTATTAAATGTAATGAAAGTCTTACGAGCTCTTTGAGAAGTAAGCGGTTTGAGATCTGAGCTTCAAAGCCGACTCCTAGAGGTGTCTGGCTAGAATGCTGTATATATAGGATCATGAAGTGTTGGGACATTAGGGCACCTCCTTGAGGATGCGGGTTACACCTGCACCCCATCTCTTCCCTATCTCCCTGTGCAGTACACAGAAAAGGTTGGTTGAGTAAGTGCAATTTGATTTTGGCTCCTAAAGTAACCAAGTTCAAAATTGATTCTTCCAAACAGCTCTGATTATGTCTGTGAAGGGAATTGGCTAAATGATTATGTAGCTGAAGGTGTTTATTTACTCACTGTGTGTATCTAGCACAGTCATATAGCACGGGGTGCCTCAGCGGAGCCCATGAGAGCCGGAGCCCATGAGAGCATGCTTGCATCCTAGTTCAAGTTGATGTACAAACAAAACATTCTCTATCATTTTCATTTTAACCTCCAGGGGCTAAAATGCTGGACTAATTTATATTTTAATAAGTGTTTATCAATTTTCATACTCTAATTAAATTATTTTCAACAACTTTGCAGTGAGAACTTATTGATCTTTGAAAGTAAGTTTTGTCTTTGGAAATTAGTCCTTGCCTGTTTAACAGAGTTTTACTGATGGTCAAAGCAGCTTACAGTCCAGCAAGCCAGTTGCTGATTGCCAAATGTAACTAAATATTGATCAACTGACTTGCATTGTAGGGAAAGGTTATCTTTTCTCCCAGTCCTTTCTGTCTATGCAATTCCTTTTACTTGGATAAATTAAAGCAGAAATAGCTCATTTTTTATATCTTATAACATTATAAGGATAGTAGGGCTCTGCATTGGGGACTAGACAGTCTGAAGGTAAGTTCCCTAAAGACAGTTACTACCTCTCTGCTTGACCTTCATGCAGTTTATGGTGAATTATTCAATGACAGAACAGAATCTTACTGAATATCTACTATGTGCTAGAAAGTGACGCAGAACAATGTCATGGTGATGTTTCTCTTTATGTACATGTTATTATGACATAATCGTCTTACCTACACCTTGTATCCTCACAGGTAACAACAGGACCTGACTTACATAGGTAGAATGATGGTTAAATATGTGCCAAATGCAAGGACAGCATTGAGCCCTTGGAAAACCGTGCATTGGTGCTGCCAGTTATTAGTTGTTTAAATCTTTGGATACCCCAGTTGTGGTTGATGTCTTCAGTTTTGAATTGCTGTTTCTGTCTAAATCTCTTTGCAACAGAGAATTTCCAGCTCCTGAGCATTCCTCTCATCTGAGTGCTTTCCTTTGGATTGTTACGGCCTGTGAGACTTCAGACACTATCTCCTCATCCCATCCTCTTCACACACAGATTCTGCTTCCTTTCATGGTTTTATGTTTTTCTCTCTTCCTTTACTAGATCCCATCTCCGTCCCCTCCTCCTTTTTTCTCCTGCCTGGTCCTTAGTGAGTCATGTTCTTCCCTCCATCTCCCCTCTGCTCTTCCTCATCCCACTTTCCAGAGCAGTCTTGTCTGAAGTCAGGGTTTGGCCTCTGTCTTTGTCTTGTATGGGCTGTGGCATCTGGAGTTTCTCTTCTTGTTCTTTTCACATGTCATCTAAACTGTGGCCTGACTTGGGTTTATTTACTTTTCATGTCAAAAATCCATCAATTTTCCGTGGCATTTCATCATGACAGTCTGAGATCACTTATACACTTTTGTCCTGTCTAGAAATCTTAGGTTTGTATTTGCCTTCTTACTTGATACAAAGCAGCTTTACTCCCCAAAGAACAAGATAAAGCCTAAGGGGTAAGGATTTTGCCACCCATTTCTCTTGCTGCTCCTAAAGATGCTGTGTGCACAGGCTGTGAACTTGGGGGCCTCACTGAATAGACTCAGACCACAGCCAACTCTTATGTGCTCAACATACAGAAATACAATGCCCAAAGGAGAATCAGCCTCATTAGCTGAGCTCGGAAACAGCTCAGCTTCCGGGAGTGAGGACCAAATTAGGGAGACTCTCTCATCCATACCCAAAACAACCTGTCTCAGCTGAGAGAACAGTCTTCAGGATAGCTGATAATTTTATGAAACTCTGCTGGGTGTTTCCAGAGCTTTCAGCCTTCTCCTCTGGCTCCGTCTCCCCATCATTCCCTGGCCTCACTTCTCACTGCCGCAGCAAAGCTTTTCAGAGTTTTAACTTGGGCCTGGAAGGGCTGCTGAGGAGATGAGGGCAGGGGGACTCACAGGTCCCAGATATTACACTGTACCTCATAGATACAGCTTAATACAGACTTGCTTTTCATAATTTTTTTTGATAAGGTAGAATATGGAAGACTTTTCTACCCTTTTGTGACCCAATGAGGGCACAACATTAAATAACTGGAAGCCTCTAAGGTCATCAACTGATCTTTAAAGTATTGGTCTCAGTTGATCAAGAGTTCCCTAATGTAGAGACAAACTCCAACAGACAGATGAACAAACAAGACACCGGAGTACCACCTTGCAACCTCCAAACCACACATTGCTTAGAGTAAAGGAAGAGTCAGCTTAGTCAGTACCTGGACATGCTCTGTGAAGACAGCACACACCAGGGACTCCAATCTCTGTGTAACCGGTCCTGTGAAAATGTCCCAGGGAGGAAAATGAGTTGAACTTGTAGATAAGAGTCTTTCCCTTAGACAACCAGCTCAGTGGTTCTCAACCTTCCTAATGCTGCAACCCTCTGGTACAGTTCCTAATGTTGTGGTGACCCTCCCCGCAACCAGAAAATGATTTTCGTTGCTACTTCATAACTGTAATTTTCCTACTGTTATAAACCATAATGTAAATAACTGATATGCAAGGGCTGGAGAGATGGCTTAGCAGTGGCTGCTCTTCCAGAGGATCCAAGTTCAATTCCCAGCACCCACATGGCAGCTTACAACTGTCTGTAATTCCAGTTCCAGAGGATGTGGTACTCTTACCAGATATACATGCATTCGAAACACCAAAGCACATTATCTGATATGCAGATGGTTTTAGGCAACCCCTGTGAAAGAGTCACTCAATGTCCAAAGGGGTCATGACCTCCAGGTTGAGAACCACTGAATTAACTCCTGTTCCATAGAACATAGAATGGAAAATACAGGAAACTGAAACAAACAAAATAAAACAACAACTTTTCATCTGAAAAGAGGAAGCTTAAGTTGAGAAAATGCCTCCATCAGGTTGGCCTACAAGCACATCTGTTGCGACATTTTCTTGATTAATGATTGATAAAGGAGACCCAGCCCACTGGGAGCACTGAAACCCCTGGGCAGGAGGTCCTATGAAGTAAAAGCAAGGTAGCTGAATGGGAGTCTGGAGAACAAGCCAGTGAGCAGTGCTCTTCTGTGATCTCTGCTTCAGTTCCTGTCTCCAGGTTCCTGCCTTGAGTTCCTGCTCTGATTTCCTTTCAGGATTAACTGTAAGCTGTAAGCTGAAGTAAACCCTTTCCTCCCTGAATTGCTTTTGATCCTGGTGTTTATTACAGCATAGAACCAAACTAAGATATCTTCTTTTTTCCTTTTTCCCTTTCTTCTTCTTCCCTCCCTCCTTCCCTCCCTCCTTCCCTCCTTCCTTCCCTCCCTCCTTCCCTCCTTCCCTCCTTCCTTCCCTCCTTTTTCTTTTCTTTTAACCATGTGTCCAAGTGAGATTGGTTTTAGCTGAAATTCTTCATTAGGTTTCCTGCTGTTGATGTTTGATTGTCTTAAAAGGTTAACTTTCAAGAAAGCATATAATCTCTTCAGGAAAGATTTTTGTAAAAACAATGTTTATTTTGTAGACATCAAAATGAGGCCTGAGTATCAAATAAGTAACACATTTCTCTCCCAGCAAACACATCTGGACTGGTTTAGCTCTTATTCCCCAAGATTATATAACTAGTGGATGTCTAAAGCTTTAGGTATTTTAAGACATTTCATTGGGATAGGATTCAGTAACAAGCTGTCATTAACTACCTCAAGGTGAATGTTTCATGTTTTGTAAGTCAATGGATCATGCAGGCAATCTTGGCAGCTGTGTTTTGTGCTAATGATTCTGACCAGCATAGTTCTTAGAAATAGATCTCATGAGCAAAACAGTCCTATTAAAAGTGGAAACTGGGAAGGAGTCATGGCCCAGTGAGTAAAGTACTTGCTCTACAGGCGTAAGGATCTGAGGTTGGGTCTCCAGCACCCAGAGAGAAGTGAGCATGGCTGTGTATCTGTAATCCCAGTACTGGGAGAAAGCAGATGCTGGTGAGGTTGATGGTTAACCAGTCTAGAGAAACAGCAAGCAGCTTCAATGAGAGACCCCATCTCGACAACAGAAGGTGGAGAGAGATAAAAGAAGGCATGTGACATTCATCTCTGGCTTCAACATGCACACGTTTGGGTGCACACCTGTGCACACATACATATAACACGCACAAGTACCAATTTAACGTCTGAGTTTTTTTCTCTTGGTGGAAAAAATATTCTCGGTAAGAGTTCTATTCTTTCCAACAGTGGATTTTCAGGACTAGATGTTGAAATAGCTCCTGCTTTCTGATCCACATTGGCTAAGTGAAGAATGATGAAGTTAACACCATCAAAGAAGCACAGAAACTTGAAAATGTACCTTTGATCTTGAAGGAGATGAAACGTGGAGGCATATTTTTATCTTTGATGACAGCTGAACACGTTTGAATAAATTAACAGGTTTTTTTTGCATATTCCAAACTCCCACAGTGATGGTCTGCTTAATGTTGCCAATAGTATTAGATAATAATTAGTCTCAGTTTGGAACATATGAAGTGCATGTGTTTATACACTGTCTGTATTGTTATAGAATTGTAGGAAAAGGTGTATTTTGTAAGGAAGTAAAAGAGACCAGTCTTTTGTAAAAGTGGGAAATGCATGTACCAGAAATCAACACTGTAGATGGGGACATTACACATAAATAATTTATGCCTTTTATAAGCCATATGTATCAAGATTTTGTTTAACCCAAATAAAATGTGCTATGTATGCTTCAGGGACTTTTCTGTTACTGCCACATGAAACTTAAAAATGTCTATAAATATCATTCACCCAGAAGACAAGCTCAGAAAAGTAACATTGGCTCCCTGACTCAGGTTCACAAGTTTTCAGATGCTATTCAGAGTGTGGAAAGTCTGCTTAAGTTTGCTTATTATCATATTAATTATTGTTAGTAATATAGTTTTTTCAAGAAATACGCCTAGCTGAGTTCTCATATACTTTCTAGATAAAATCTAAACATTACTTTATAATTGTAATTACTTTGTGACTGTCTTAATAGGAATAGAAATGCGTATTTGATTCTCCCAGCAAAGATTGATGTGTTATATTGTGATGTACCTTGACTTCAGGGATCTCAGGGACTGGAAGTGGGGAGCAGCTGTGCAGCAAACACACAAAGAACAACTACCTCAAAACTATGGCCTGAGTTTTGAAGGAAAAGGAGAGAGTGCCGAGGTCCCAAGTATCAGGGACTAATTTTGATTGGAAGGCAATGAGGTAACTGGGAAGAAGATTATTGTAGGCAGAGGAAACAGGCAAACATTCCCAAGGAGAGAAAACGGAAATGTATGGGTGCATCTGTGAAGCTATAGACGGATGACAGTGGGCAACATGAGGAGAAAGAGCAGTTGGAGGCTATGTAAATCCACCCCCCTCCTGCCCCAGGTCTCCTGAACACTGGGCTGCTTGTCTGAAGATTGTGAAGGGGCAGATACATGATCATTGCAATGGCTCATGGAAGAAAGGATGGTGGTTTGGCTTGGGAGAGTAAAAGTTGTACACTTTATCCACAGAGCCATTTCCCCAGCTAAAATGTGATGGACCCACATAGACATACAGAAAGCATCTGAGAAGTCAAGAAAGCTAGCCTACTCACTGCCCCAACGATTCCCATAATGATAACTTTTGTTTGTCATGATAAGAGCTAAACTGTCTTAGCAATCTCAGCCTGCTGTACAGCATCAGTACTCCTGTCTTTATGACATACCTTAGACATCTGGGCTTGTTCATCTTCTATGGCTCCAAGTTTGTTCCCTTCAATCTACTTCTCTGTCCTGATTCCATTGTTAATGTCCTGGCATTTCCCGAGCCAAAACAGTAGCATGATAGAACGTCAAATGTTGTTGGAGTAGCCCAGAAGAAAGCCATTTTCACCCACCTGAACTTCTGTAGAAAAGAAGAAGTTGCCCAACATGACTTTATGGCATTTTCCTGACAGCTTATGACCTCTCCTCTTTCAGAGCTTTCTGTCAGCATGGGTTTCTGATCTCCTTATAGATGGGATTAATATGTAGGAGGGTGAACTCCAGTATAGTTATCTTCCTATCTCCTGAAGAAGTCATTCTGTGAAGAAATGCTTCTTGATGCTAAAACGAAGCCAAACAAAGTAAGAGCTCAATGCAGCTGAGAAACAGGAATAGAACAGAGAGTTGCAGCGAGTGATGCCTGCTTCTGTCCTTTCCTGGTACCAGGCTCCATTTGCCTGTGTTTACCAGCCGAGTCCTATAACTTTCCTGGACTGCTTTTCTATCTGTAGAAAAGGAAGGAGAAGGTATGCAAGACAGACGCAACATTACTCTTAGGGATCATCCTAGGTTCTTTTCAAACCACAGGTCCTGGTGCAGAAGGTCTAGGGTGGGTCTCAGATGCTGTGTTGCTTCTACCAGGTGATTCTGGTGTGGGCTCGTGAGAGATAAGGGCTCAGATCAAAGTGTCCCAGACATTGTTGAGCAGGAGACTTATCTCCTGAGCTGTATTTTTTTTTTTCATTCTACCCTTAGGGAGTCCATTCAGTGCATCTACATTAGAATCTCGCAATCTCTTCTTTTGACACTTGTATTAAGATTCTATTGCAGCTGCCAGCATTCAGGAATAACTACACTAGCTAGATGAGTGAGTGTAGCTCCATCCTGGGTACACACTGGAACCACTTGAGAAGATTTAAAAATAAATAGCAGTGTTTGGAGGTTCCTTTCCTGACCAACTAAATTAGAAACTCCAGGGCATGAGAACCAGAATGACAACCCTTATGCTCCTAACTTGAAGGTCCTTGACTCAAAGTGGATCGAGACTGAGTGGATCAAGCGATCAAGTGTGATCACGGTCTCTACTGAGACTTGCAGTTCTTCATACTTGCTTTTAACTGATAAATTATGTGGATGTATTTGTGGGACCAATATGTTGTCTTGATGCATGTATGCACTGTAGGGTGATCAAATCAATCTAATGACTGTCCATCACAGCAAATATGTGCCTTCTCTTTGGGATAAGAACATCAAAATTCTACTCTTTTACTAAATTGGAAAAGAACAGTGCTATTAGCTCATCTTGCAACAAAGCACCAGAAACTACAGTCCCTGTGCCCACTTCCTGTGCTCTTTTGCTCACCTCTTTCCCCTTTTCAGGCTCTGAACATTTTTTCTCTCCTTTTCTATCCAAAGTTTTTCAGATTTCTTGTGACCCTAAGAAACCATTTTGAATCAAGTATTTGGATTTTAAGTTTCTAGTGCTTGAAAGTAAGTTAACTGTTTTGTTTCACATCTATCTTTACCTAGGTTGTACTTTCAAGCCCCAAGCCTTTGTAGAAATCTGTCCAAGCACTTGCGGATGCACAAAATTGTAGCTTCTGAAATCCCAGCCTCGTGGTTGACAATCACACCTGACTCATAGGCATGTTACAAGAACCATATTTGTGTATTTGAGCCTTCTGGAAGTGACATTTTGTAAACACCTTGAAGAGACGGAATAGCCTGCATACCAAGGGAAGTTCAATATTCTGGAATCCATGGCTTTGTGTGCTACAAAAGTGAGGACACACTAGAGCTAGACTCGCTGTCAAGACTGGCTGCTGCTGCTGCTGACAATGATGATCACTTAGAATTCTGGGAAATTTTCTTAACCATATCATGCTGAAGACAGTCTAGGATAATCCCACCTTCTAGATTCTAACTTATCTCCTTTGCAGTGAGCTAATTTATACTCAAATTTCCTTCACCCACTCTGCTTTAAAGCTGAAAGAAACTAAACATTTCTGGGAAGTAATTTTAATTAGATTTTCTCCTGTTCTTAATATTTATTAATGATATAGCATTTCTCATTTGTTAAAACAAGAAACGTATGACTTCAAGGAGACAGTAATACGAACATTGTCTATACACAGAATGTTTTGCCTAACACATATGCAAATTTATAAAATGGGCTCAGCAAATTCTAACTTAGCTGTGTTTAGTTTTCACTTTCTATTTACTTGTAATTTACCTCTGCCTGATACAAATGTCCAGGTTTCAGTTTGTAGGTCCAACATGAAGAAGTGTTTTTTTTTTTGTTGTTGTTGTTGTTCTGTGCTTGCACACACGGGTGCTCACCCTCACCCCCAAACACACTGTTAGCTGTCTCTGCACTTACAGCACAGTTGGAAAAAAAAATCTTGCAAATAGTACACTATAATATTTTATGAAGATTTTTTTGCTCTAATAGTTTATGAAGATTTTGCTTACATTGCTCTTTATTAGTCTCCATAATTACACAGAGGGGTGCTTATAACTATTGCTAATTTGTATATGTAGAAACTGAGACTTTAATTGAAATCCCCAGGTCTTTAGTGTTACTCGCTCAGTAACGTTGAGCATCAGTCTGGACGTGGCCAACGGGACTTTGATTTTTGTGAAAGTTTACCAGATGATGACTTCTTATATGAGCAATATGGCAAATTTGTTCAATTATGTTTTTTAAATAAAATAGTCAGAAATGAGAGTAAGAGTTCTTACAGTTGTCCTCCATAAGGGCCAGCGTCATATCATTGAGATCCAGCAGGAGGGACAGGAAATGGCATAGTCTAATTACTTTACTCTCATAGTCTAAATGGCTAGTTTCAAGTTTGAAGCCCAAAGAGGAACAGAAGATACATCTCCAAGACTATTTTAAAAGCTTATGACAGCCTTTAAAATTCTGAGTTATTAGTTCTGATTGGCTGTGTAAGCAAACACTAGTGTATACCCAGGGAATATCTAACTCTCCATATTGAGTGTTATTGATGTAACTCAGTAGATATTTTAAAAATGGATTTGAAACAATGTAAAAATGTCCATTGACCAGTTTTGGTTGGAACTTCTATTTTTGCTTCCGTGAACAACTCTGCCTCCATACCACTAAAAGGAATAGGCCTTCCCTGCCGGAGTTGCTTTTGATTGTCTCTTTCATCTGTAATCTATCTGCTTTTCCATCTAAAGCAAAAAAGTGACTTCGCTTCCCCCAGAAAGAGTTTGATTATGCACATGCCTCAGCCAAGAGTTAGATCTTGTAGCTGGTGAATCAGGAAGATGGGAACAGAGATGCTTCCTTGGTTAAATGTATGGGATGCAACATCAGAACAACATCCCGGGTTAGATGTAAGGGATGCAGCATCAGAACAACGCATCACTGAGCGAGGGTCCTGCTTTTGTTGATTGTTTTGTTATCTCATGAGATGCTGGTGAATGTGTGAAGCACACCAGCCCCTGGTGGGGACTGATGGCTGCCCTGCTGAGCTACAGTCTTCGAGATGGTCCCATTGAAGAGCAGTGGAAAGCCACTGAGCAGCAGCAGGAAGATAGGCAGAGCCAAAATGGAACAAGCAGAGCTCTGCTTCTAAACCTAACAGATGTTTTGAAACAAGACTCTTCATGATGTAGGGAGGTCTGCAAAGCCTTCGGAGGGTTGCATAAGGCAGGCTTTCCATCGATTCGGTGAAGTTTAGGACACTTCAAAATTGAAACAGATTATAAAATAGTACATGTCATTGAGTAAGTGTTGTTTAAGAAATTTTGGGGGGCTGTGCCTTTGTGTGCACACACATTTCTTGTGCGTTTCTTTCAGTGAACTCCCATTTACAAAAGCTGCTTTCTAAGCAGTTTCTGGGAGGAAAAAAAGCCCAGCTGAGCAAGCATGTTAGAGTTTCAACCTTTCTTCTTCTCTTTTTAAAGCACATGGGATCCTTGTTCCCAGGGCATTGGGAATTCTTTCGATCAACAAGTAATATATTATATTGCAAATTTAAAAAGTTTTTAAATAAGCAATTAAAGATATACATTTTGTATCTATTTATGGTTAATAATATGATGTTTTAGTATGTGAGTGTATTGTAGAGAAGCTAATCGAGCTACTTAACACATGTACTATACCTCATATCTTTTTTGTTATCGAGAATAAAATCTACTCCCTTGTGACTTCAAATATACAATATATTGCTGTAACTATAGTTGCCATGGAAACTGTAGTTCTCTCAAACTTACAATTGCCAACTAGTTTTATGTCCTTTGATTATATCCGTCCAGTTCCCCTACCCTTCAGTCCCTGGTAACTTAGCACCATTTTTTGTTCTCTCTGTTTTGTGTATTTCAATTTTATATTTTATATGTAAATGGAATCTATGTAATATGTAAATGCAAAGACAAATGCAGTATTGGTCTTTGGCTTATTTTGCTTAATGTGATGCCACCAAAGCTCACCCATATTTTTGCCAGTGACAGGGCTCTCTGTTTTTGAAGAATGCACACTTTTCCATTTTACATATATAATATGTTTTGTTCAGCCTCTTGTATATGGTGTGCAAATAGAGGGTGTGTATGAGTGGTGGAATGTGTGTGGTCCTCAGTGAATAGAGGAAGATAGGGTTGAGGGATAGAGGAAGCAGAGTTGAGGGTCTCTTAAGTGTTTGATAGGCAAAGGATTGCAGAAGTATGAGTAAAGAGTTAGCATTGCCAGTGAGCATATGGAATTGATAAAGAAACTAATGTGAAACCAACAGTGTGGACTTTAGGAATAAGCATCAATACGCTTATATTAGAGGGAGGGGTGCTTATAAGCCTGGGGTTAGATTTGAGATCTGATGATGTAAGCATCTCGGCTTTCTGAGCTGTCTGAAGAGACATGGGGTTTCAAGAAGATGAGTTGATGTTGGTTTGAATATGAGACTGAAATTTAGGAAGAATTGCAGCCACATGGCTTACCACGACTTTCAGATACCATGCATGATTAGATAGATTAGACAGGGTAGCCTAACCTGGGCTAAGAGAGAAAAAGACATCATTTTTGACAGTTATAATCGATGCCCTGTATAAATGAAAACACCACACTCTTAAAGAGGAATTTAAGCTTTCTGACTCATCTTGGCCGGAAGCAGCTAATCTTCATCATGCTAGCTGCGTTCTCCGAGGGATACTGTTAACTGTTCTCGTAATGAAGACTTAACTCAAATGTCAGTGTTTAAAAAAAAATGCACCAAAGGGAGAGGAGTATCTATTATCCTTTCATGTTTTCCGAGCTTATGTGCAGTTAAGTGTTCTTTAATGTACAGTGTGATCAGTTTGGACAAATGTTCACATGTGTACCTCAACATAGGGAGCACGTTCATCTCCCAGAAAGTTGTTATTATCATCATTTATTTATTATTTATTTATTTACATCCCAGATGTTACCCCCTTCCAGTCCCCCCTGGTGGAGTTCCTCCCCCCTCTCTCCTCCTCTTTGGCTCTCCCTGTATCTCCCCCTTTCCCCCTGTGCATCAAGTCTCTGCAGGATTAGGCACATCCTCTCCCACTGAAGCCAGACATAGCAGCCCCTCAAAAGTTATTATTATTATTTTTCCTTCCTGTAGTCCCTCCATTCCTTTCAGAAATCATTGTAGGTAATTAGCATAATCATTACCTTAAGCTCCATCACAACCAGTGAGAAGGAAATGCTGTGTGGCTCCCTGTCGCCACTGCCATTGTCACCGTAGCTTTGTCTATATTTACGTTTTATATGGATGATATTTTTTCTGCCATCATTCTATCTATCTATCTATCTATCTATCTATCTATCTATCTATCTATCATCTATCTATCTATCTATCTATCTATCTATCTATCTATAGATATATATGTATGCATAAGTTAACCTACACCGTGGCACACACCAGAAGCTTGTTCCATTATAGACTGAAGCAGTGTTCCTTATATAAATTTGACCCCATTTAAAATCCATTTTTGATTGGCATTCTTTCCAGTGTTTGGCTACCTGAATGAATCTGATATGAATGGTTTTCTTTCCTTTTTTAATGTTTTTTTTCCTTTTGTTCATGTGAGTTTTCATTGTACTTGAGTAAACAAGTAAGATGGGCTTTTTGGGTTACAGATGTATATTTAACTTTACAAGAAATTGTGCTTGAAACTGCTCGTAACATTATTTCTTTTGTTTGTTTGTTTTTTGTTTTGTTTTTTCAGTTTTTTTCTTTTTTTTATAATTCATTTTTCTCAAATTGTAATTCATTCACACAGGGGTTATAAACACAGAAAGGCAGGATGTGGGGAAGGGAATGACACTGGAGTGTGGGTGATCTGGGGAATACAGATATCATCAGAACCGGGTATCGGCTGGGTGAAGGTTCAGGGGACAATTCACTATGACTCTGCCTATGCCTTATCTAAGTTGGTATTATCTGCCCAGGCTACCTATTTACAGGGTCTATGACTACTCAGGCTGGTAAATTTCCACAAAAGCTGCCTGTTTACATTAGCTTATAGCCATCTGTTTCAATGTTTTTCCACTGAGACCCAAGACTTGGTGTTAGTATACATGTATGACAAACCTATTGCTGATTTTAGGCCTATGGCTGATTTTAGGCCTTCAGTGGGTAAGCAGGGCTGCCCCTGACATTTCCTCCCTTCTCTAAGTATAGAAGGGCTGTGGCAATTCTAAACTTGCGAAGGCGGGGATAGAGGCCTGACCTCCAGTATTTGAAGGGGACCTTGTTATGGCTCCCATCCCCCTGTCGTTGTCCAGTGAGGCATGAGGGCCATACCCGTCCCAATGTCTTTTTCCTGGAGAGGGGATACTTTTGACATCAACCCCTATGCAGTCAGGCTTGTCCCTCAGGGAACCCAGATAGATATTTTTATCTTTTTTTTTTATATTCCCTTGCAGTGCTTAGCCTCGCAGCCTAAGCAAGAATTCAGATCGCCTGACAGAGGGGGTTCTGGGTGGCACCTCTCTGCTTAGTCTAGGGGCAGAAGTCCCCCCTTTTAGGTTGGGTGGAGATGGGTTTTGGAAACATCCTGTATAAAGTAACAACCTCATCTTGAGTCTCGTGGTCCTCTATAGCTAACTTATGATAATGTATCTGAGTAGGTTTTGCTACCAAATTATTTATCTGTTGTATCACAGAGTTAGTCCGCCTATTTGAGGGTCAGGGACCAGCAGAAAAAAGCAAAAAGAACCCAAATAATGGTCCCAAGATGGGAGGAAATAGGGTTGACAACCTTGGAGAGGCTGCAAACCAATTCTTGTACCAGCCTTCATCTGTCTCTTTCTCTCTCTGATTTTTCTCAGGGCCTTCACTACCTGTTTCATGCTCTCTTTAACCCTCCTTGTCTTGTCTATGTAAAGGCAACCTTCTTCTTTAAGGGCTGTACACAGTCAAGAGCTGTACACAGCCTTTTCTATTGTAAATCAAGTCCAATAAGGATCTTTGCGATTTTAGGGGGTTTCTTCAGACAGCGAAACGAGGGATTTCTTCCGATTAGTGATGTCAATCTCTAGCTGTTTGATGTTCTTGTCAGTGGCCCTTCAAAGGTCTGAGTAGTATAAGTTCGGAGGCCAGCATCTGGATTAGAACTTCTAACAGCAGACGTCACGGGTGATTCATTTTTACCTGGGATGCTGCCTGAGTTAAAGCTCCTGGGAGTCCCTCTTTCTCTCGGTTTTCTGGGTTGGGTGCTGAGCTGCCGCCTGTGACCTGCTCTATGCTCAGGCCCAGACCAGAAGTCCCGTAACATTATTTCTTATAACATCTTATATTTATATCTAGGTCCAGTGGTCCCATATTCTTACCAGTAATGCTAATATTAGTTAGCCTTTGTAGTTATTCTGGTGGATGAGTGCTGGGCTGTCACTGTGATATTAGTCTGTACCGTCTTCACGTCTTGTGAATGGGACCATATGCTATTGGCTGTGGCACACCTTGAGACACCCATTCAAATTATCTCCCTAGCATTTTGCAAGAATTCTGGGTTGACATCAGGTATCAATATTATAAATATTTTTTTCCTAGATTGTAGGTTTCCATTTTATTTTCTCAACAATGTTCTTGGATGAGGGTTTGATTTGCATCTTGAATGTGCCCAATTTATCAATACGTTCTTTTATGTTGATTACTATGAGTTTTATATGATAAACTCTTGTATTCCTCAAGATTGCTAAATTTCCTCTTGTGTTTTTTTCCCTGTATTTTTTTTTTAATTTATGACTTTCATTTTTGTTATGAGATCTATGACCTTTTACCTTTTAGCCTTATATGACCTGGCTCCATCACCCCATCAACTGTCCCTTCTGGGAGTCTTTTCAGGGAGGACAGCTAAAAAGGCCCCTCTTTTCTAAAGGATTTGTCTTTCTTCAATTTCTACCCAGTTTTGGTCATGATTTCTCTCCAAAGGCATTTCTCATACATCATCTTGGACTTGATTTAGTATCTGTTCTCTAGATCGTTTTGATGGTTGCTTTAATATGTACTTAATATGTGAACTTGATAAGAGCAGCACAGAGTATGTTCTTTTACCTTTTCTTCCACTCTGAAACCTGACTCAGAGGTCCGCCTTTTGCATAGCAATGATCACTTAGCAAATGTTGACTTACATTGTTGGTTTTGGGAGTACCAATTCTGAGTCAGGATTTCAAACCTGTCATTTACAATTTACTTTCTATTTTTAGATTCTACCTGAAGAGGAGACCAAAGGAGATTATTTTATAGTAGATTTTAAAAGTAGAGTACTCTTTTTACTTTTAAAGTTCTTTTTAAGATGTTTATTTAAAATAGTTTCCATTTGTATGTTATTATTATTTTAATTCATTTTCACTTTATTATCGTGAGACCATTAACATAGTTAAAGTCACAGCCTAAAACTGTTGTTTTTTTTCAACCACAGTTAATACCCAAATATACTTTTTTGAACTAATTTTACGCCTAAAACAAACCTATTTTTCTGTGTAAAATAGAGCAGCAATATAAACTACATATATTTGCTAGGTTCTATGCCACACGTAGAACTGATAGATTTGCATACCTTTTGATATTTGATAGATTTTGGATGACTTTTATTTCCAAAGAGGACTCATTAATGCTTTTTTAGATCAGATTTTTTCAAGATCAAGTAACATAACAAACAAAGAATTTGTCCCATCAAATCTTATTTGTATTAATAGCATTTTTGGAGAAACATACTCAGCTTGTCTCTGTTATAACTTCACTTAATTTGTGAAAAAGAGACTTCAGCCTATTTAATAAATGAAGTCAGACATGTTTAGTCATCAGTACTACTGGCCACCAAGCACACTCTTCTTCCTTTAGACACTTGACTGCAAAGAGGCGCCATTCATTGTGTTTAGTGGGGATTTTGGCTTGTGATATAAAGCTTGGTGTTATTGCAGAGGTCATTGGTCACCATGTGGCTTATTGCACACATTATATTATTTGTCTCACACCTACAGCCATTGCGTCTGCTCGTCTTATAAAATTTTCTTTTTTGATCATTTGAAAGACAAAGGTTGTTCGATAAACTAAATAATTCTCTTTCTTCTTTAGAATCAAGTTTCTTACTGGGAAACGCCCAAATTGTGGACTGGCCTGTAGTTTATAGTAATGACGGTTTTTGTAAACTCTCTGGATATCATCGAGCTGACGTCATGCAGAAAAGCAGCACTTGCAGGTAAGTGGATCGAACAACTTTGAAATCTTTTCCAAATATGAACAAAATTCTGAGATTGATGAGAGATTTGTGTTTACTTATGACAGGGTGAAAATATGTGTGAATTCATTGTGAATAGCAAATATGAATTTTAGGAGCTGATTCTGGTAACTTTTGCAATGGAAGACTTTTGCTTATATATGAATTAATTTGCTCATTAAAATTTTTTGTCACCTACAATGAGCCAGCAGGCTGCACAGATTGTGAGTGATCAGAGGAGTAGTCAGTATTATGGAGCCACTGATGACATTGATATCTCTGGAGCAATTAAAATAGTCTCTAACAAAATAGAAAACATGACCCATCCAAGTGGAGCATAGTTCACAAGAATGAAAAAGAACAAAAACGAAGCCTATCAATTACACCGAGCCAATCACATGCCTTTATAGTGTTGATATAGTCAACCTAGCTGTTTATTTTGTTTTATGTAAAACAGAATTTGACATTATATTAGTTATGACAACTTTAAAAATAGCCATATCTGCTAGATTATGGAAAATTGTGATAAAAGGGGATCATAAAACAAGCAAGCAAACAAACAAAGAAACCTATGTATAAGGAACTACTTTAGAATCTAAAACTTTTCCACCATATTTCAGTAAGGACAGATGGGACCCCACCCCCATCCCCTGCCACCACTTTAGATTTTCTTTAAATTTCTCACTTAACTAAGTGTTGGAGTCAAATTATTTTGGAACTGTAAAGGATCTGGACTTTTCTTTCTGGTTCAAATTCTAAGAAAACATAGAGGGTGCTATGTTAAGGGACTTGGCCAGAGAAGCAGAGAGATTTCTGGGTTTTTTCCCAACCCACTTATACTGAGATACAGTGTGTGTGTGTGTGTGTGTGTGTGTGTGTGTGTGTGTGATCATGCATGCATGTGCTATATATGTGAATGATCTGCATCTTCATGAAGTCTAAATCTGACACTACACAGAAAAACTTAAATAACCTTTGCAAAACACATTCTAGCACTCTTAAACCAGTTGAACTGTAGTCAGCCAAAATGGGTATGCAGGGCCAGTAGTTGGCAAGTTAAGCCAGAAGCTTAGATGATTTTAATGTTTATCAAGGATTGAGAAACAATCTGTTCACACTTCCTCACCCCCC
>NW_021604585.1:4592322-4598209 GCF_004785775.1 Grammomys surdaster | reverse complement strand
CTCTTTCTTTCTTTCTTTCTTTCTTTCTTTCTTTCTTTCTTTCTTTCTTTCTTTCTTTTCTTCTTTTTTCTTGTGACAAGGTCTTTCATTGAACTAGAAACTCACTGTTTCAGTTAGGCTACCTGGCCAATGAGCTCCTGAGCTCTGCTTGTCTTTGTCCTTTAACAATGGGGTTACTGATGTGGGCACCTATACCTAACACTTACATGGGAGCTGGGGAAATCCTTGGTGTTCTTGCTCACTAAATCGTCTCACCAGCTCTCCCTGGGGGTGTTTATTCCTATTGCTTTAGTTGTTTTTGAGAAGATGGGCTATTGCTATCTGAATCTCTCTTCTCCCCGTGTCCCTGCCCAATCTCTGCAGTTTTTAGAGAGAGAGTTTCCCTATGTAGCCCTGACTATACTGGAACTCACTCTGTAGGTCAGGATGGCCTTGAACTCAGGGATTCACTTGCCTCTGCCTCTCCAGTGCTAGAATTAAAGGTGTGAACCACCATGTCTAGTGCTATTGGGATATCTCTTAAAATTTGCCTACCTTCTTGTGTCCATATGCTTGTCCTACCCCATGACGTTTTATTTGGTAAATGTAGGGTTTTTATTTTTCTACAGGCAAAGGCATAAAAATGCTTATTCATCACATTTATGCATTTTTTGATGTTCTAAAAAGAGTTCCTTCATGTCACTAGTACAATGTGTTTGTCCTATCTCATGATATTTTATTTGGTAAATAGTTTTTTTCAATAGACAAATGCACAAAAATGCTTGTGCATCATATTTATACATTTTATTTTGTTCTAAAAGAGTTACTTTTTCCTTCATATCACTAGTATTAAAAGAAGTGCATTGAAAATAGGGATTCCATCATTTACTTTAAAAAGATTGTATTTTTTAAAATAATTTATTTATTTTTTCTCAAATCATAGTTCATTCACACAGGGGTTATAAACACAGAAAGGCAGGATGTGGGGAAGGGGATGACACTGGAGTGTGGGTGTTGAGGGGGAATACAGATATCTTTCCTAACCGGGTATCAGCTGGGTGAAGATTCAGGGTACAGGTCATTATGACTCTGCCTATGACTCACTTGTCCTTATCTAAGTTGGTATTGTCTGCCAAGGTTACCTATTTACAAGGTCTATGACTACTCAGGCTTGTAAATTTCCATAAAAGCTGCCTGTTTACAATAGCTTATAGCCTTCTGTTTCAATGTTTTTTTTTACAGAGACCCAAGACTTGGTGTTAGTATACATGTATGACAGGCCTATTGCTGATTTTAGGCCTATGGCTGATTTTAGGCCTTCAGTGTGTAAACTGTGAAACAACAGATAAATAATTTAGAAGCAAAACCTATTCAGAAACATTATCATAAGTTAGCTATGGAGGACCACGAGACTCAAGATGAGGTTGTTACTTTATCTAGGATGCTCCCAAAACCCATCTCCACCCAACTGTATTTTGTTTTATATTATCTATCTATCCATCCATCCATCTATCATCAATTGATAATTCTTTTTGCCTATCTATCTATCTATCTATCTATCTATCTATCTATCTATCTATTGCTTATCTAATTATTTTGTGTGTATGTTCAATGTGTCATGGCATGATTATGGAGGTCAAGGTACAACATGTGCAAATTGGCTCCCTCCTTCCACCATGTAAACTCTGGGAATTGAACTCAGGTAGTCAGGCTTAACAACATGTGACCTTCCTCACCAAGTCATCTCACCAGCCCACACTGACTTTTGAATGCACTATTTACAGAATACAAGAGTGCTTATTTATCTGTCTTTGTTAAATTATATAGTTCTCCTTTACAGTAAATTCTAACAAAGCTCTCCCATGCTCCTGCAAAGCATTCTTTTATTTATGGCATGTTATCCCAAGTGTTAGAGCGTTCCAAGAAATTTGGGGTGATTCGAACTTTTCTATTGTGAGACAAAGTGAGCATGTCTTCTCTCAAGTCTCCCATATCACTGAGAGACACACTTTCAGAAATGGCTGGGTTTTGAATAAATAGTCTATACGCACTTGTACACTAAATATGAAATGTGCTTTGCTTATCTAAAAACTGCAGCCATTACAGAGTACAGGGATACAGTAGCTGATGAATGAACAGACTATAACCCAGCCCTGACAGCTTTCATTGGAAGCATGATTGTATAAATACTATTCCATTTTAAACTTTCTCTTTCCTCTTTAAATAAAAAAACAAGCAAACAGACAGACAGACAAACAAAAACTTTACCCATTTTGTGTTGACTGCACCATTATTTGGAAAAGTGAAGGCCTAGAAATAATCAGAATATTCAGTTGTAGGAAATTTGTTTATAACTATTATCACAAAACCCTAATTTCCTAGACCATATATGTTGAGAGCACAAAAGTCAACAAAGCAAATAACAAATTTCAGGACCGAAAAGAAGACCACAACCAACCAACCCATATATGTATTAAACAGGATCTATTCTGTGAGTTTATTTTTCATAATATGTAGATTTCTCCCCCTATTTCTTGAGTAATTTTATAAAATCTTTTGGACATGAGATGCAAGGAGACAGAGGAAGGGAAGAAGAGAATTGCACCCAGATTTAGAAACATAAGGTTGGTGTTACAGGTCACTACATTATCGGCAGTGATTCCAGAATCACTGAATTGAATGTTCTGATCAGTCACTTGGCACAGCAAAGGGCTTTGAAAAGAAATCAAACAATTTTACTGATTTTGAATCTGTGCAATTATTTTTACGAATCTTTAAAATTAGCATACAAAGGAATGGGATTCATTATGCCATTTTCACAAATTTATATCACTGTGCTTTATTTTTTTACTTATTCACTTTATATCCAGTTCACTGCCCCTCTTCTGCTCACCTCACAATCCTTCCCTGCATCTCCCCTCCTTTTCTCCTATGAGCAGGTGCCCCCCCCACATATCTCCCCACCCTGGCAAGTCTCTGGGAGGCTAGGCACATCCTCTCTTACTGAGGGCAGACAAGGCAGCCCAGCTAGAAGAACATATCCCACGAACAGCCAACAAGTTTTGGGTTAGCCCTCATTCCAGTTGTTTTGGACTCATGTGAAGACCAAGCTGCATATTTGCTACATATGTGCAGGTAGGCCTAGATTCAGCTCATGTATGTTCTTTGGTTGGTGGTTCAGTTTCTGAAAGCCCCAAAAGTCCAGGTTGGTTTATAATGTTAGTCTTCCTGTGGAGTTCCTATCTCCTTTAGGCCTGCAATCCTTCCTCCTATTCTTCTTTAAGAGTCCCCAAGCTCCATTCAATGTTTGGCTGTGGGTGTCTGCATCTGTCTGAGTCAGCTGCTTCGGGGAGGACTGTCATGCTAGACTCCTTGGTTTTGCTTATGGGATGGGTCTCAAGTTGGGCCAATTATTGGTTGGCCATTCCCTCAGGCTCTGCTCCATTCCTCTTCCCTTTGTTCTTCCTCTCCCATTGTCCTCTCTCACCTCTCCACCTCCTCCTCGGTGGTCCTC
Organism: Grammomys surdaster; assembly: GCF_004785775.1. NCBI lineage: Eukaryota > Metazoa > Chordata > Mammalia > Rodentia > Muridae > Grammomys > Grammomys surdaster. The sequence continues at coordinate 4,594,716 of NW_021604585.1, read as the reverse complement.
TTCCTCAGACAGTCCTCCCTCATGATTTCAGGTCACATGTATTCCACAACCTCTCTGTTCAATACAAGAAAGAAAAGAATCAATGAATAAACAGTATCACTAAATCTGGAAAGAAAGATGACATAAGAGAAAAGAAACAGTATATGATATACATGGCATGTATTATTAGATTATTTGAATTGAAGCCTGTAGAATTAGGATGATGATGAGAAAAATAGTGGCCCATCATAATCTTAGACCATTCAAATGCAAATTACTCTATGGGAAATTTTTTTAAAATGTCAAATTGTGTTTTTTCAATCAAGAGACTGAGATTTATTTCTTTTATCTTTTTAAGTTTTTTCATCTTTTGCCCAATGTCTTCTGCACTGAACTGAATCAAATTAAACTCAGTTCTCAGCTTGTGACAGCATGGCCATATCAGCATCTTTATTTTTTCAAAGGTTTCCTTTCATCCTCCCTTTGTGCTCATCTTCTTCCTATGCTTACATTGGATGCGCACAGTGTGTCCTGCGAGTGCCTTCCCCACTCATTTGATTCTTGAGCTGGAGTGGCTTTCGGTATGTCCATTCCTAAGACCTTCAGGATTGCACTATGAAGCACTATTGGTGATTCTGAGCATCTTCTTCTTCATTATAACTTGGAGACCTCTTTAGGCTTCTATGTCACATTTCATTCATTGGGATTGACTGCAGTTGAGTGACTGTCGCAGCAGCCTTCCTTTCATTTGTCCATTCTACCCATAACGTCGAACTTCCCATATGATATTCAATTTCCCATACTTTATGCCTGAAACTAATTGGAGATGAGCAACTTTATATATCACAGCCTTGTGTGAGAAATACTTTGTCTCTGAGGCAGAAAGCATATGGATGGAAGTAGTATAATATGCAAATTCTTTAAAGGACCCCTCACTTTGCTGCCCAGAGAGCCCTTCTAGCTTCATAGTCCCCAGCCATAGTTGAGGCTCCTGGTTTCTGCATCCTTGTTGTGCTCTAACACACAACACTCTCTTATTTTTGTTTTCACCAGAGTAAAATAAAAAGAATATTCTATGACATATCAGGATTTTAAGGAATTTCCAACTTATTTTGTTTTATAATTTAGTCATTGAATTTCTAAGCATCAGATTGTTTGCTGTATGTTGGTAGACACCAAAAGTATTGGTTGTTCAAATGATGATAGGTTTTAGGGGAAGAAGTTCTGACATTCAAAACCTCCTGTCAGGGCTTAGGTGGGGACTACTACAGCCTCTATTTCCCTTTAGCCTGAAACTTTGGAGAAATCTGTTCTGCTTTTATTTCTGGGAGAGTAGGGGCAGAAGAGCAATTATGTAGGCTAGGCAGGGGGCTTGAGGAGCAGACAGATGCTTTCAAAACTACTGTCATGCATTGGAAGGCCATTGCAAATCCTTACCCAAGTCATCAAATTGGACAGCAAAGCAGAGATGTTAAGAAGCAGACTATGAAATTCCACCAGCTGTTTTCTCCACACAAGAGTGCAGCAGACATGATGGTTGAAAATCAGTGGGTTCCATTTGGATGATGCCTCTGCTTCTCATGGAACCACTGATGAAAACTGTCGGGGGGAAGAGGCACCCCAGCACCGTAGAACTCCTAAATTGGGGTGCCTGTTACTATTCTGATTTCCCTCAATTACCTGCCATGGATCTAATATTTATGACCCTGTCTAAATTCTTTTAAGGCAATATAAATAAATGGGTTATAAAAACCATTTTGTTAAGATCTACTGTATAAAGCAATGCCTTTAAATTCTTTCTAAATGACATCTTTCAGATTCCAAAGATGATGATTTTGTTTGAGTTTTCAACTTCCTCCCTTAATTCTCTCTCAGGATTTTTTTTTCTACTTCTTTGACTACACATCTCAGTCTGTACTCCACCCCAACTCTGCAGTTGCAACCATTCCCAAGCTGAACGCTGTGTTTAGCCACAGCATAACTCACTCTGTGTTGATTCTTCAGTGAAGCATTTGCTGGAATGTGAATTGGTCTGCACATGTTGATCTTTCTGAGTCGTGACTATATGCTTGTGATGCATTTGTCTAGGACCATTGCTGGCCAGTGGAAAAGCAAGATGGGTTGATGGAGCTCATGATTAGGTTATTATTTATTTATTTATTTATTTATTTATTTTTAAGAGTTACAAAGTTCTTTTCTCTGTTGGAAGTCTATCAACTAGATAGAGTTATCTTAGTTGTTGAATATAATGAGGACTGGTTATGAGAGGAGAAGACAGAATGCAAGAATAAAGAACTGCTGGGAGCCAAAGCCAGATTTCTCAAAAATGTCCTTGGACAGACGTAAATGGAAGATAAGCAGATGCCAAGTCAAGCCTGGTCAAGCCTGGTCAAGCCTGGTCAAGCCTGGTCAAGC
>NW_021604585.1:4566908-4592312 GCF_004785775.1 Grammomys surdaster | reverse complement strand
GTCAAGCCTGGTCAAGCCTGGTCAAGCCTGGTCAAGCCTGGTCAAGCCTGGACTAATTTTGAAGAGAACTTATCCTCTCGATTTAAAGTTCAAATCTTATCACCAAGTTCAAATCTTATACAGGAGCAGACTGGGCTAAGAGGTTCGCTTCAACCTCACGGGTTCACACAAGAGGAAGTCACCCAACATTGTGTGTCTCTCTGTAAGCTACACTGGCTCCATCTATTAGCAAACATGACCCAATTTGCATTCGTGAATGTGGCAAAGCAAGGAAGGAGAGCTGACCTGTGGGTGTGTCCTCATACCTCTACTCACAAAACTGTAGTGTTCCAGCCATCACATGACCTGCTGCAATTCACGATTGCGTGTTCATTATCCTTTTGATCTTTACCCCTGAACTGTTTTCACTATTGTCATTTTGATCGGAGAGGAAAGGTCTGATGACTCACTCGGCAAGTACAGTTTTGCAGTTGGCTGTCAGAGATCCGCTGGTCTATCACGGGCTCTCTGTACCACAGGAGAGATGGGTCACTGCTGTGAAACCAAATCCATTTTCCTTCCAATGAAATAACATAGAAGTCAGCTGTAATTCCTAAAGGCCAGCTTAGCATTCTGCACGAGCAGAAGTTATATAGCATAATTGCTACTTCTAAAGTATGAGTCCCTTTAAATTCCATTAACCATTGGCTGACTGGATGGCATTTTGGTCACTCTAAGGCAGGCCTTGAAAGATTGCAACAAAATCATCAGCATTTGCAAGTAAAATAAGCAAGCACACAAATATTTCCTAACCACATAGCAGTGCAGCGTTGTCCATTTGTCAGTTTGATTTGGGCAACCTTGAGCAGAAATAGCTATATATATATATTATTTATTATATTATTTATTAATTGTGGTTAGAGCGGAAGGATACCTCCTTAAGGTTATATTTGCATTTCTGATAGCTAGTGGCATTGAACTCTTTATTTTTCCTTCACATTGCTGTGGAACCATTTGTATTTCTTTGTTTGAAAACCAAACTCAGGTAATTTGTTCATTTCCAATTGGATTCGTGTTTTGGTTGAGCATTTTAAATTCTTTATGTATTCTGAATGTAATCCCTCGTCAGATGAAAGTGGTTCAGATCTGTAGCTCTCGTCACTGTTGGCTTGAAGGAGCCTCTACTGTTACACTTGTTGCCTCTGCTTTACAGCGCCTCACCCTGGCCATCACCTGTGTCAAGGTCTTCAAGTGTTTCTGCTCTGTCTTCTAGTTGTTTCATGGTTTCAGGCTTCAAACCTAGTGTTTTAGTACTATTTTCTGTTGATCTGGGCATAGGCTAAGAGAAAGAAATGAAGTTTTGTTTTTCTGCATATGGATTTTCAGGTTCCCCAGGTTTGCTTATTACGCATGCTCTTTAACATATTTGTGTGTGTATATGTGCCCAAGTGAGTGTGCATGCATGTGCATGAGTGAGCATGCACATGTGCATGTGCCTCAGTGGGTGAGTGATTGTGTGATGGTGTAAGTGTGTATAAGTATATATGTCTGTGTGTGTGCATGTGCATGAGTGAGTATGGTGTGTGTGTGTACGTGCATGTGCATGAATGAGCATGTGTGCACGTGCTTCAGTGAGTGAGTGACTGTATGAGTGTGAGTGATTGTGTGATTGTGTAAATGTGTGTGTGCATGCATGTTTGTGTGTGTCTCTCTCTGTGTGTGTTAGCTCCCTTGGGTGTAGACACTAATTATAGATATATGAGCTTACTCCTGAAGTCTCCGCTCCCCTGGTCTGCATGTCAGAATTTGTGTGGTACCCATGTTATTGTACCCATGCTGCCTTGTAGTGAATACCACAACCTCTCATTGTAATTGGTTCCAGCTTTTAATTTTTTTTTATCAAGATACTTTTAATCCTCGGGGTATTGTGTGCTTTCTTATGAACTGGAGGAAATTTTTGTTTCTGTGAAGAATGACAGAATTGTGATAGAAGCTCCAAGATGGTTCTAGATTTTGTGGAGTCCCATGGACATTGTACCAGGATTAATTGCTTTAATTCACACACATGCAAGATCTTTCCATTTGAGAGTGTGTATTTTCCAACAGTTATTCATCAGCCTTTTGCACTTTCCACTGTCAAGGTCATTTATTCTCTGAGATTAATTTGTTCCCAGGTATTTTCAACAGCTATTACAAATGATCTTGCTTTATGATTTCTTTCTCAGCAGGTTCATTACAGTGCATAAAAATATTCATATATTGGGTTTGTATCCTGAAACTACCAAATATGACTACCAGACCTGGTGGTAATCTTCTGATGGGGTCTTTAAATTATGGTTTCCAAACATGATAATCTAAGTTTTTTTGGGGGGTGGGTCTGGATATCATATTTTTTTCCATTGGTCTAATTGTTCTGGCTAAGACTGTGCTGTAATTTATGAACTACGTGAGCTGCACGTGTTATCCAGATCTTACAGGAAACGGTCTCAGCATCCCCTCTCTACTCACTATGTATGATACTGATCTGAGACCATTGTATGTGGACTTTCATGTTTTGTTCATTTGTTCTATTTCATTGTTTATCTCTGATGCGTCTTTGATGACTGTTGATGAGAGCTCTGGGCGATCTGTCCGTTCACGGATGTGGGGGTTGATATCCACCACTGTCATTGTGCTGCAACCTGTTTCTTTCTTTAGACACACCAACATTTTCTTCGGAACGTTGAGTACTTTATTTTTGAGAGGGTTACTGTATGTAATACCTCTATGAGGTATTCTAGCATTAGTCAGAGACACATGTTACATCTCCCATTGAGTGGATTCCCTTCGTTAACACACAGATACCACCTTTCTGTGACTTTTTGCCATTTTTGATGTATGGTCTGCTTGTCTAAGTATAGCCGTTCTTGCTCACTTGGTGTGGAGCAACTTTCCCAGGCTCTGTCCCCACCCATGTAAGTGTATCCTCAATGGCGAAGCAGTAAGTTCTACTTGTAAACAGCACATTGTTGGGTCCTGCTTTTTAGTTCATTCAGGCAACATTTATTTTTTCTTTGGGACTTCTAGTGTATTTGCATCCAAGGTCATTAGCATTATGTATAGAACTATTTGTGTCATTTTCTTTGTTTTCTGCTTTCAAATGGCCACATTGTAGTCTTCATCTCTGGACTTTATCTCTGTTCTTTTCCATGTGGATGAGATTCGATTTTTTTTTAATCTTTTATGTAACTGCTCTTCTAGAGGATTTTAGTTTTTTGCATCTTTTCAGAGAGGTAGCTATTGTTCTTTTGCTTTTTTACTTTCAGGTGTGGCTTCCCCTGAGCGTCATTTTGTTAAGGCTGCTTTAGCGATGATAGATTCCTGAATTTTTACCTTGAACTTTGGTCTTGTACGTGGTTTTCACCTTTGTTCTTCCATAACATTTCTCAGTGCAATAGTCTAAGTTAACATTTTTTCCCTTCTAACATTTAGTATGGTGTTATGTTCCCTTATAGTCTATTAGTTTTCTGCTGAGAAATCTCCCATAAATTTAATAGTGGTGACCTTAAATGTGAGTGAATGCTTTTATGTTTTTAGAATTTGGAAGTTTGGTTGTGGAATGCAGTGATAAGGACATGTTTCAATCAAATCTATTCAGGGTTTCTTGGGCTTTCTGGGTCTCCTCTGTGTCTGTAACTCTCCAAGATTAAGGAAGTTATCAGATTTTTCTTTGTCACCATGGAAGTTTTGCTTTCTATTTTCTTTATTCAGATATGGTTTCATGTAGCCAAACATGGCTTTGAACTCACTGTGTAACCAAGAGTGACCTCAAACTCCTGAACCTTCTGTTTCTGCCTTTTGGTTCTGGAATTTCAGATTTGTGCCACTGTGTCCTGTTTTAAGCAGTGCTGGGAAAGCAAACTCAGGGCTTTATCCATTCTAGGGATACTCTACCAACTGAGCCCCATTCCCCATTTCTAGTATGGAGGTTATCTAAGACTGAAAATCACCATATTCCTGAGCTACACCACTCCTGGATATGCACTCAGAGGACACTGAACTACCACTGAGATACTTGTCCATCCATGGTCATTGCTGTACCACTCACAATAGCTGAGTAATGAAACTAGCCTCGGTGTCTATTGATAGATGAATGGGTAAAGAAAATGTGGTACTTATATTCGATGGGATCTTAGTCAGCCATAAAGAAAAATGAAATCATGGCATATTCAGGAGAATGGATGGGACTGGGACTCATTTGTTATGTGAATAGGTTTTCTGTTCTCTCCTCCCCTTCCTTACGTCCTGGAAGTCTCATAATTTGAACAGTTGTTCCTTTACACATGTCTCATAAGTCTTAGAAACTTTCTTTGTTCTTCCTAATGATTTTTCTCTTTTCTTTCTTCGGTGTAACAGTGGTACTCGAAAAGCTCCGTCTTTAAGTTCAGACGTTTTTCTGCTTGCTCTAGCTTGTTGTTGGAGCTCTTGTTCATCTCTCTTATTTGACTTCTTTCATTATTCATGTCCAAGATTTAGAATTGGTTCCTTTTGATGAATTCTTATTCATTTCATTAATTGATTTTCCTGGTTCAGAAAATTATTTAAATCATCTTGTATGTCATTGATCGCCCTTGGAATCATTCCTTTGAATTCTTGCTCAGGCATTTTTTTTTATATTTTCCTTTCCCTGAAGCCTTGTTTGAGAACAATTGCACACTTTTAGATCTCTCCTGCTACCTTGCATTTTCATATTTCATGTTTCCTCATGATGTCATTTGAATTTCTAGGGCATCAGTTCTCCCCTGCTATTGTAAATGGTGTAGCAACGACCATGGATGGGAATGTATCTCAATGATGCGGTTCAGAGTCCTCTGGGTGCATAGTAGGAGTGGTGTAGCTCAGGAATATGGTGATTTTGAGTCTTAGATAACCTCTATACTAGAGACAGGGAATGTGCCTCCACTACTGAATGATTTTCATATTTGAAGATTTTTTTTTTTTTTACTCTGTGTCTTACAGGGCCAGTTTAGTAGACTGTATTCTGTATTGGCTTTGGTCCAGGTTGACCACTACAGTTATGGTCTGCAAATAACTTCTTTAATTACAACCAATGGCTGTGCGCATGATTGACAGGAAGCAGCACCATAAGGCCTGTTGTTTTCGGCAGGTGGGGCTATTCTAGCAGCCAAAGAGGAGATGGTATGCAGACCAGTGGGGGAAGAAGTACTTACCTAGTCAACTCATGCAACATCAGTGTAAAGTAGCACAGGAGCAAATGGTGAGGGCTGTGTGTCGATTTCTGTGGGCCATGTTCAGTGAACCTAGGCTAGAGTTTCCCCAGGCATGTGTGGTATGGTTCCCATGGTAGAGGGGCCAACACTCGTGTGTAGTACAGAGTACATCTGTTAAATCTCCAATGATGGTATATGGGTAGAGCCATCCTCGCACCCAGAGTGGAAGTTACACATGAAGTCAGGTACAGAGAAGGTAGATGATGTGCAGCAACAACCCAGGTACGAAAGAAGTGTGCTTCATGACCAGAGTTCCTCATTCGTCTAGGCAGTATAATAGGGTGCCCTCCCTGAAGACTCACTGAGGCTTCAAGATTGTCCAGCAGCAAAAATTCAGGGTGTCAGTGTTAGTTGTTAGGAGGTTTCCTGTGTATCTTTTTAATTGTGGTAGAACGTTCCAAGTATGAAACTGGTCTTGACCTGGGTAATGGGGCAGTTGGAAGAAGGCTTTGGTTTCTTTGTTACTCAAGTGTCTTCTCTCATGCCCCACAGTACTTTCATTTCATCTGCTCTGAGTTCCAGCTCTTTCTGGCGAACACCTTGTTCGAATAGTACCTGTTATTCCCTCCCTTCAGCTCTTCCTTTCTTTATGGTCCCTTCTGTTGCCACTAGCCAGCCATCTTGCTGTGGGCTTTCTTCGACCATTAACAATGGAAAGCCTTTATGACATGTAGAGGATCACTCCTCAATCCTACGGTTACTTTGTATGTTCTAGCCATATCTAAACTATGTATCTGCCCCAGACATCAGCTTAGGAATTCTCCTAGGGGACACACTTATTCATGAGCCATTTTTCTTGTTTGTGTTGATGGAAATTCCTCTGGAAGCCTGCAAAATCTCTCAACTGGCAGAGCAACGTTCCTCTGGTGTCTTCCGGCTTCACTTACTTTCAACTCTTCACAATTATTATCCTTCATTTTTTTTTTGGTGGAATTTAGTATTTTTTGGTTAGTCTCTATTTCCTACTGTCCATTCTTTAAGATGTTGCATGGAAGTAACATGAGGAAAGAAAAAAGGAAGCACAGCTATGTGGTATACCATCTGTGTGAACTACTTAGTTCCAATGCAGTTACGGATACCAACAGGCTCTGGAGGACATGTTGTGATTGGTTGTGGCTCTGGATAGGCAGTTATTATTGACGATAAGTCCCCTTTGTCCTTGGGGGATATGTTCTGGGGCTCCATAGCATTCTGGAAATAGTGATAGTGCAAACACTGCATACACATTTTCTCCTACACATAGAACTCATGATAATGTTTCATTCATAAATTAAGAATAATAAGACTTTAGCAATAATAATAATCTCAAAGAACAATTATAATAATGTATTGGACAAAAAATATATATTTTTTATTTATACTTTTACTTTCCAACTAATGAAGTATCTTATGACTTCTCTTTGGAAAAAATCTGAATTTCTAGAGTCATTATTATCGTATTTTGGGACCGTTATTAAGTAAAATAATGGTTGCTAGAATACACACACTGCCAAACTAAAGTGGCTGATTTGCTAACAGAGACAGTGAGTTAGAGACCAACTAGGTAGCATGGGTATACACTCTGCAAGTGTATAGACTCATACAGGGTTTAAATATCCTGAGCAGGACGTGGGGTTCACATCATTGTGGTGGATAAAGCAGAGTGGCAAGAAATTCCACTTTTAGAATAATTCACGACTTTCAATGTTTGCATTGCATATTCTAGAATTTGTCATTTATTAGTTTTGGGTCATGCTTGACTATTTGAAACTGGAGAAAGCACAACAGTTGATAAGGGGACGTGGCTGGACTGTTGTTTTTCAGTGGTTTGACTTCACACAGTTGCAGTCAACATACCATGGTAATGAAGGTCTTCACAGTGTTGATGTGAAACATGTTTGATAGAATCCTGGTAATTGAAGTTACCAGTGTAGTGCATATGGAAACTATTTACAACCGGGACGTAATCTCTCTGCCTCTCTGCTTTGCTATGTGAGTAAGGATGACTATCAGTAAGAAGTTCTAGGAACAGTGATTAAAACATGGCTTAACATTTTACTGTCTTTACGTGTCCTATTACAGATCACAAACTTCTAGTGTTTGCAGAAATAATGGCTTACATATTTGAGTTCATTGTGTATGAAGACATCATTTAAGGCAAAATGGAATACTTAATCATAGACAATGATGTGATTGACCTGTGACACAAAAATGAAAGAGGCTTTTTTCTTCCAGTTTTATGTATGGAGAACTGACCGACAAGAAGACCATCGAGAAAGTCAGGCAGACTTTTGACAACTACGAGTCAAACTGTTTTGAAGTTCTTCTGTACAAAAAAAACCGTAGGTATTTTTGTTACCAATAAGATGACCTAGGTCTTTCTAAATTTTATAGGTTGGAAAATGGTAGCTAAGCAACAAGGTAGAGAAGATATAATGTTTCATTACTGCTGTTGGTGTAGGGGGAGAGGCTGCTGGTGAAATTAGACAGAAAAATTAATGATTTTACCATTGCAAAGATCCTTTTGAAGAATGAAAACAAACATGATGTATTTCAGTTTACTTTGACAAACTTATTTTATTTTTTATTTAGTGAAAAATATAGGGATGAATGTTTTGCTCGCATGCATGTATGTGTACCATGTGTGTGCTCGGTGCCAACCAAGATCAGGTGTCGGATCTCTCAGAACTGGATCCACAGATGGTTGTGAGCTGCCATGTGAATGCTGGGAACTGAACTCAGATCTTCTGTAAAAGCAAAGGAACTCTTAACTGCTAAGCCATCTCTTCAGTCCCACATTGTTATTTTAAATATTATGGTTGTTCATATTTATTGGGTACAAAGTGACACTATGACTTAGGAATGTAGTTAAACAAGTAACATTCAACATTTCAAGTATTTACTTTATGTGGTAAGAATATTGGGAATTGCTCTCTTAGCAACTCTGGTGTCTGCAGTCTGCTGTCATTATTAACCAATTCACCATGTTGTGCAAAACATCTCACACCTAGACAGAGAAACTTATCTCTTGTGTCACACTGTCTCTGCATTCTTTTTTTTTTTTATGTTTGTTAACATTACGATTCTTTATTATTTTATCTTTATACCCTCAAATGTTACCAGAGTTCCCAGTTTTTGACAAACATTTGATCAGACTGTCTCTGCATTCTTAAATCATCTTCTTGTCACTTCTACCCCAACCCTACATCTGAGAACCTCTGCTGTCTGCTATGTGTTTAAACATTGACTTAGTTCCAATTAAAATAAGCCCATGTTTTATATTGGTCTGCTGTACCTGGCTTATTTTACTAAGTACTTAGCATGACGACAATTTTTTATTCCTTCAATGTTGTTGCACATATCATAAACTAACTCTCTCTCTCCCCCAGCTCTATGTGTACAAGTGCGTATTGTATATGCATGTGTGTACATCTGTATATTCGTGTGTTGTATAAGTACGTGTATACATGTATATGGGGGTACACAGAATATGGAGGCCAGAGAAAGACATTAGATGTCTTTCTTCCTTACCTTCTGTATTCCCTGGAGACCAGGTCTCTTACTTGAACTTCTTACTTTCCAGATAGACTAGTCTGTGAACCCCACTCATCCTTCTGTCTATCCCTTCCTTTTCTCCTGTTTCTCTCAGTGCTGGGGTGATTCACATGCAGAGCCATGCTTGGCTTTTTGTGGGGGTTCCATGTAGGTCCTTATGCTTGCTCAGCAGTCATTCTTACCCACTGAGTCATCTCCCCAGCCCAAGAAATTCTTTTAAAGACTGAATAGTATTCACTTTGAATACACACTTCATTGTTTTACTTTTTATGTATTGATAGACATTCAGGTCAATCATAAATTGGCTCCTGTGAATTTTAGTGCAATGAACATGAGTGTGCATGTAGATTTCAAATCTTTGGGGTAAATACCCAGATGTGGGAATGTTACATCATATGGTGGCCCAGCCTTACAAATTTAAAATTAATCTCAGAGTAGGTTTTCTATAGTGTCTGTGCTAATGTATGTTCATAATCACATTATTACAGGAGTCCCTTTTGACAGTTACTACAGAAATATCAGTGAGGGGGATAGGCGGTTGTATAACCTTTAGCTAAACTAGTGATAGGCATAGGCGTTTTCCTCAGGACAGGCCAGTCACATCTGGTAAATATCTGCTGATATAATGAATTACTCTCTAGGATTAGAATTGTACACAGTCAGATGCTAAGTATGTCATCATACAGAACCTCATGGAACAGCCCCTGTATGGGGAAAAATAACCAACTAACCAGCCACCCCCACCACTACATGCACATCCTCAACAATCAAGTCTTTGATTTAACTTGGTGGCATCATTTTGTGGTCACGTGAATGTGAACTTTGTTTCTTTTTGCTGCTTTCTCAAATGTCTTTTGTTTCTTCTTCTTGATATGTAGAGTCCCCTCGTAGTCCTTAATCAAGAAGCCATCTCTAAATGACATCTGTCTGCAAAGGAAGATCTATTTTCTCCAATGTACTCCTTCACAGGGTATATTGACCACACTTAAGAGCAGAGGCCATGCCCCACAGTAGATGGCCTACACAAAACAAACATTAGTGATTTTGTAGACTTTTTTGTCTCATATTGCTTTGTTTATGGTTTATTTTTTGTCTTTTGCTTGTATAATATGATTTTTTATTTTGTCTTTTTATACGGATTTTGGGTGTATGTTTCTTGTGATTTTTCATCTTTTTTTTTTTAAAATTTTGGCTTTGTTGTTGTTGTTCCTTTGTCTGTTTTTTCTAAAGAGAGAAAGATAACATGGAGTTGGGGTGGGTATGAAAGTGGGGAGAAGCTAAGAGGAGTTGGGAGAGGAGAAACTGAGATCAGAATATATTGTAAGAAGAATTTATTTTTAATAAACATGTATATTAAGATGTGTATATATGGATATGCTTTCATGATAAATGATACACAATCCATATCCATCTTCAGTGATTACTATGGTCTCTTTAAGTATGGGAGACATTGTAACTTCAGCAGGACACGTTGGCTCTAGGTTCATTACATGTTGGATCTCATGGTGCATGGTTTATCATTCCCTTTCCTTCAATCTGTTATTCTTTATAGAATATGTGGAATGAAAATTAGATTTTCTTTATTAGCACTAGACCCACAAAAGGATAACAGCCTCTCAGACATCACCTCAGAGGAGTGTATTTGGTGATGGGAACATTTTCTTTCATGGCTTTACTTATGGAAACATTCAACATTTTATCTTGCATTTTTAGAATCAAGGCCAAAGAGATGTTTCTGTCTGAAGTCATACTCAGCTGCCAGCATGTCACACAGAAAGCAATCAGTTCTGAATGATCAGTTCTTCCTGCCGCACAGGCTATACACGTTCTCTTGGTCTTCCCTTTAGGCTCCAATATTTATTTATGATTCATAGAATGCGCAGATGCCTTAACCACCTTCATTTTCACATAGATATTTTTAGTCTTTGGATGACTTAGATATATGGCCCAAGTTTAACAAATAATTCAAGATTACTTACCCTCCCATTCAAGCAGAATTAACAAACATTTGCTCAATTTTCAGACATTGTAACCAAGTCTATTGTTTGAGTCTGTCAAAAGTGCTTCAGTGGGATTCTGTTTTGTTTATTTACTTCTAAAAGTATTGGTAATAACTTGACATTTACATTTTTGCAATTCTCCTTCCAGGATAGTTATGGTTTGAAATTATTATGTGGCTTTTGTTCAGTTCTTCCTGGTCTCTTAAGAAACTGAATAGTGCCATATGAATGTCTACGTATAGCTGGCAGGAGACAGGCCCTGCAGCCCTGTAGAAAGCTCCTGTTCTATTCTGTGTGCTCTCTGCATCTGTCTTTAATTTTGATTTTTCCTTTAGTAGGAAGGATATACCTACCCACACATTAGGATAGTATACAAGTATTTTAGTTAGATTTAAAGGAATCTTGTAAGTGGTCATCTCAAACAGCTTTTGCACATGAACTACAAAAAGAGTGTTTTGTGACTTTGAAAAATGTTAGATGGGAAAGTTGACATATCTTTTGAAGACTGTTTGGGGAATTCCAGAATACCAAGCCCTGCACCTAATACTTTCATCAAGTAATTAAGTTATGGTAAAAGGCATTTTGCTAATGGGCCAGTTGAAGTTTCTGATTTACTCAGTCAGGGTTGACGTTTCAGTTTGTAGCCTCTTTTTAAAAATTTCTTCCCATTTAAAAGGAGACATTTCCTGTTAAAAGGAGGTATTTCCTACACTGGGGAAAGTTTATCTTCAGGAAAAAGACAGAGCCTACCTATAGTGCTAGTGCCCAGTGCCCAGTGCCCAGTGCCCAGTGCTTGCTCTGAGTGTTGGGCAGACTGCACTTCTGTCCATCCTTCTCAGACTCCCTGTTCATTTGACCCTTAAAACTAGGATATAGAGGCTATTTCACAGTCACTTGAAAATATTCAGCCCGTTCTGAGGCAAGTCTGAGCCTATGAGCTGAAAAAAATTCTACTTTAATATTTGGAAACAGCTTTTCAGACAGCCCCACCTCTGCCAGAGTTTTGAAAGTGTCTATTTCCATAGGCAGGCATGGCTGTGATACCAGCTCTTGTCCAGATTTCCAGCAGGCCCTGGAAATAGCAAAAGATTTTCAGTGCTTTTTTTTTCTTTGTTTATAACCCTCTCTGCCTCCAGCTCACCGTGTTGGAACAGCCACAGGTCATGAGCACAGCAGTGTCTGGTGCTGGTTATTTGTAAAACTGTATGTCACTCACAGTTCCTAGACATGGAGGAGCAGGAAAGAGGGAGGAATCCTGGCTGGGAGATGATGGGGTGGTTTCCAAGTTTCCTTCTCATTCTGCAATCATTTCAGACAGGGCTGTGTCCTTCTATGGACCTGTTAGAGCCACACTCAGTGGCCGGAGCTGAACATTATCTCATAAATCTCTCTGCAGTGATCTGGCTTCTGGAGCCTGCTGAGGGACTCAACTCATCTGGTGTAAGTGACAAGTTAGCCCTTCCATGACTTAGGTAGATTCCCCAGCTTGAGCAGGTGATTTAAGAGCACTGTTATTACCGTGACCATTTAAACAGAATTGGCAGTGGCATTAGGTGACCCAGGTTTGGATCCAGGTATGAAGGAGGTTGTTACTTGGTTTTCATGGGGGAACTACTAAGATGCTCTAAGTTCTCAGCTGTATCAGCTACACATCCACTCTCCAAATCATGAACCTGATGAAACCCCTTCTGCCCCTAAGCATGGACATTTTATTGCTCTTTTGCTTGATAAAAATCTGGTGGGAAATAAACTTATTTATTTATCATTTGTCTTATTGTGATAGAATGACCCTGAGCTTTAAAACTGTGAAACTCTCATCCCTCTGGAGAGTTTAATAGCTGTTTCTTGAGGAATGATGTGGCTCAGTTGAACCTCAAGGGGCAGGAGGCAGTGGCTCACCAAGACACCCGAGATTCTCAGGCTGTGAACACACATGCTATTTTACTTTCCCTTTGATGACTTCCCTACAGGTTTCAGGTAGCACTCAGTATACCGTAGGCATCAAGTATTGGTGATGTCTCCTGTGTTAGGGACACAGCCATCAAAATGTCACATATGTCCATCTGATGGAATAGAGGGTCTTGGGATAAAAGCAGTGTTTTTGATGCTCTTCTGGGAGTTGGGCTTGTCAGGGCAGTAGGTGTTGCTGTTGCAGCTAATTGGAAACGCTTGTCAAAGTGACAAGACCAGAGAGGCATGTAGGAGTGATCACACTCAGTGAGTTTGTCAGAGGCCTCAGGACACACACCTAAAAGGTGATGCCAGTAGTACTTTAGGAGAAAGACTGCTTTTGTGTTCACAAGTTGGGAAGAGACCCTGTACTTTTCTTTAGAATGTTCATATTTGGAGCTAAAAATACACTCATTAAATCTGAACAATTGGTAGCTGATAGAGTTAAACAGTTTTGTCTTGTTTTGTTTTGTTGCTTTGGATTGAGACTGAATTCAGGGCCTCATGCATACAAGACAAACATTCCATCACTGAGCTACATCCCCAGCTCTGGTTAAATTTTTAATTATGATCTTAATCATTTATGAGACAGGGTCTTACTAAGTTGCCCAGTGTACTCTTGAGCTCACTTTGTAGCACAGGCCGTTCTTGAATTTGTGATCCTCCTGTCTCAGCCTTCTCAGCATAAGACTGATTATAGGTCTGAACCCACAGCTCTGGTTAAAGCATTGTATTTATTCATGTAACAAAACTGCTGTTTTGGTGCTGAAGCAAGGAGAGGCAGGAAAGAGAAAGGGAAGCTAACCCTTGCTGTGGGTCTGATGCTCCTCTGTCCTCTTTCTCCCTCTTTCTCCACTGCAGGTACCCCTGTTTGGTTTTACATGCAAATTGCACCAATAAGAAATGAACACGAGAAGGTGGTCTTGTTCCTGTGTACATTTAAGGATATTACGCTGTTCAAACAGCCCATAGAGGATGACTCAACAAAAGGTAATTTCCAAAAAGGAGGTTCTGTACCTAAGGTTGATGGCCTTTTACCTGCCACCACCACCATACCACCAGCACCTCCACCAACACTACCACCACCTCCTCCTCATTCTCCTCTTCTTCTTTGGAAAACACCAAATCTATATTTGCACACACATGTAACAACATAACTTTAAGCTGAAATCTATCATAAATAAAGCATGTCTACTGACAACTTATCAAAGCTCACAAAGTTAACAAAGTGTCCACAATTAAAATAAATCAAACTGGAATGAATAAATACATTAACAAAAATCCAACAAATTGTACTTCGTATTATATGTACTGTTGCCTCAAAGGGAAAGACACACAGAGCCAGTAGTATCAGGAGTTAATACTGACGACAGGAGCACACTGTGGAGTACAAAGGGCTGATTACAGACAGACAGACAGACAGACAGACAGACAGACAAAGAAAAACCTGGAATTTTTGTGCATTCAGAAAATGTAGCTAGAGAAATCTGGAAGTCCCCGAAATTTCAGTGTTACACACGTTGACTTGCTTTCTACTAGATTTGGTGATACTTTAAAAATATAGGTTTAATTTTGCCTTCTATTATATATAACCCCCTGCAAGATGTACATGTATTGTCTCCATGAGCTTCCTATACACTCACTGCATTTAGGCAAAGATTGAGTCAGTCATCTTGCAAATGTGTTAATCTTCAAAAATAGGCTATAAAAGTGCAGAACCTAAAAGAGCAGTCTAGATTATGTGCATATGGCTCAGCCTGTGGATGGAAACAGGGCCCAGTGTCCATGGTCCTGACACAAAAGCATTCCTGCAAGAGCTAATGCATCTCAACCCAGGTCTATTCAACATAGGAGGTAAGACTTCTCCCAAGGCCCCCTCATGGTGCACAACGGAAGTGGGAGGGAGTCGGGGTTCTTGGAGCTCTTCACCCTTTTGTCCAGTCGAGGGGGTGGGGCAAGAAAAACAAGCAGTGCAAATTTATTCTTGAAACAGTTTCTTAAAAATATGTTGGGTTCACTAAACCTATGAACTGCTGAGTAAACTCAGACATCAAAGGAACTCAAGTTTAAAATGCCGAGTGAGCTAGCTGTTGGTTGTCCTCTCTCCATCCCAAGCTGCCTGTACACTGAGGAAATCACCCTGAGTCAGAAATAAAAAATGGGAGACATGGGTGTCTACAGCATATGTTCTCTCCTTGCCTCCCTCTCCTGCCATATCTTCCTATGGTCCGTTGTTTTCTCTAAATTTGTCCTAGTGAAATGTAAGGAGGAATTACATAGAGCAGGGTTAATTCAGGAGCAGCCTGATTGGCACTTCAGCGCCCTGTATGGAGGGAGGGAGCGTTAGGGTGAAGGGATACACATGTCCTACTAGAGAGATGTTGATAATTTGATGGAGTTTGGTTTAACCAACCGAGTCTTACTGGCTGATTACATTCAGTTTACTTATCAGTTTCTCTTTATGCAGTTGTGTGGTCTCTTGAATGGAAGTTGTATAATTTTGTCATAAAGAGAGTGGCTGGCCCAATGCAAGCCTCCCAAGTGGAGCGTTACTGACTGCAGCATCCAGAGATGCAGCTATGGGAACCTGGAGCAGTCTTTCTTCTTTTCTGTGTAATTTATTCCCAATTTATTTTCTCCATTTGGGTTTAAATTAGAAGCTGGTGTCATATAAATGGAGCTTTTGAATTCATTTAGAAATAGGTGTTATAAAATGTTATTTTAAAGAACCTCTTAGGAGACCAAAAGGAATGCCTGCCTTTATGCAGTTGGCAAACGTTCCTTTCCCTTCCTTCTGAAAAAAAAATAAAAAAAATAAAAAACAAACAAAAAACCCCAAAAAACCCAGCATAGAGCTTTAAGCTTTCCAACTGCAACCATAATTACAGAAAATGACATTAATTTATCCCTTGCAGGTGAGTCTAAATACATAATATTGCATCTATTCACATTTTTGTTAGTACCAAATTAAAGGGAGAAACTTTATACTGTGCCAGGCATTGAAAATATGACTGAACAAATTATTTTATACATGTCTCTGAAATTCTAGACTCTATAAAATTTTTTTCTGGAAGATCAAGTAAAATATCTAATTTAGGGCCTAGATAACACATTCTTTCTCTGTCTCTCTGTCTGTCTCTGTCTCCGTCTCTTTCTGTCTCTCTCTCTGTCTCTCTCTCTGTCTCTCTCTCTCTCTCTCTCTCTCTCTCTCTCTCTCTCCTTTTTGTATGACCCAGGCAAACCTGCAACTCAGTATTATGTCATTTCAGCCATCCAAATGCTGGAATTTCAGGCATGCACCACCATCACAACCACCTAATACTTCTTTTAAAAATATTAAAACATAGTCTAATCATCTTTGTCCTTAATGTTGATTTATTTCTTTGAAACTTTATGGTGCTTCAGACAAAGGCTAGAAAAGATATTTTTTTCTCCGTTGTATATGGAACACTCATCAGAATATACTTTATCAGTATATCATTATATACTTTTGAAAATGTATCCTCAACCATAATGGAATCAAATTAGAATTCAATAACTGAAAGATGCATGGAAAACTCCCCAACAATTTGGAAGTTAAGGAACACATTTCTAAATAATCTATGAGTCAAAAAATCTTAAGTAAAATATTTTGAACTAGATCAAAATTTAGCTCTTTGAAATTTGCGGAAGAGAGTAAAAGCAGTACTTAGAGGAAAATATGTTATGTTAGATGTATATATGACAAAAGAAAATGACGTAAAAAACCAATAACCTAGTTTCCATCTTAAGAAGCTAAACAAAGAAGAGAATGTTAAACCAAAGCAAGCAGAAGACAAGATCCTAAACCATATGGGAGAAACCACTGAAAAACAGGACAACGTTGGGGGAAAACCCACCAAAACGCAAGGCTAACTTCTACAATGAAAATATCATTATAGTTAGCCTCTAGCTCTGATAACCAAAAAAAAAGAAAGAAAGAAAGAAAGAAAGAAAGAAAGAAAGAAAGAAAAGAAAAAAGAGGGAAGACACAAATTGCCCGTGAAGAAAACGAAAAGTCTATGTCCACTTATACTGTGGCTACTGAAGCCTAGACAATGATCACCCTGTGATGACAATTGATGACTTATAAGAAATAAACCTCTTTCATGAAACAGAAAATCTTATTGCATCATTGCCATTAAATACTTAAGCAGCAAAGAGTAATTGACCCAAACCAAGGAAGTAGAAAGTATAAATAGTTTCCTCAGGAGACCCTAACAAACTCTGAAGGAAGATAGTTCTCTTTTTCCTTCTTAGGATTTTGCACACCCATATAATGAAATATGATAGCCACCATTCCCCTCTTCCAAGTTCCCTTCCCCTCCTCTCAAACACCTCCTTCCCTAAATGGGTCATTCTAATCAGCCTCGCAATCCATCAAGGTTCAAGGAACATGTTAGAAGAAGAGGCGGAAAGAACCCAAGAGCTGAGGAATGGGGAGGAGGTCTGTGAACTGTTGTCTTCTGGACATGGTTGTTGTACGCATGCGTCCACAGCATTGCTGGTGTTGCCTGCATATCCTCTAGGTCTCTTCCATAACAGAGATGCAGACACAGAGGGAAGTCTCCCGGCTCACGTGGAGAAGACAGTACTACTTTGATACCAAACTCAGGAAAGAAATTAAAGAAAAAGGAAATGATAGATGAACACTTCATTCTTCACATAAGATAATCCATAAAACTGAATCCATAAAGGATAAGAGGAATTCTGCGTGACAGTCAAATGGGCTCAGTCTTCAAATAGCAATTCTCTGAATCTGTCGTATCAGTGAGGTGGTGAGAAAACAAACAACAAACAAACCAACCAACCCATATGATCCCTTCAGTTGGCATAGAAAAAGCATTTGAAAAATTCAAAACTCAAGGATAAAGAGCATTTGAAAAAAATTAAACACTCATTCTTGATTTAAAATCCCCAGGACCAGGGGCATGGTCTTCCATATTCTCATAAGGAACATCTGTGCAAACCTTATGGCTAATAGTGAACTACATCCTTGGATGAGGTATTTAAAACATTGAAGATAAAACAGTTGATATATGATTGATAACCTAAAACATTCTTCAAGTGAATTTTGATAGCTTCACACATGAATGGCAGTTAGCTTTGAGTGAAGAGTTTTCATATCCTATTTTCACTCCAGAATATGCATATATTTATATTAGAGGCATGTTTTCTTTTTCTGATTTACTCTATGTAATCTATAACACAGTTGAAGCTGCCCAAGGAAAGGCAACATTTTGATCTGCTAAACTTTAATGGTAACTAGTAGCTTTGTATTTATGGAACCTGGAAGTTGGCAGCATTTTGCCATGAATTGGCGGGGACATATGCAGGTTACTTGAGGAGCTGACTTAGTTCTGAAATGAGTGCTTCTTCATTCTTTGTTATCGCTTCCATCTCTCCTCATTCACATGTTACATAACAGAGTGCTTGTAAGACACAGTCTCTTTTGAGTTGAACTATCTGTTTTTATAAATTATTTTTGAGTAACCCCAGACAGATCAGACCACTTGATTGTTGAACAGTGAGTTCAATAAGTATGCAAATAAAAATCCTGGGAACAGTATTGGTATAAAATGTCTTTTTCTAGTGCCAGAACTTCTAGAAGATGGGCTAATTTCAAAATAATTTTTGTTCGGAGATGCCCATATGCCTTCCCTATAGCTAACAGGTTACTGAAAAAAGCATTGTGTAATGCAGCTATGATGATGCATATGAACTACTTTCTATTATTCATGTGAACTGTACATTTAACATGAAAAATTAAAAAGACATGAAACATTTATACCATTAAGTCATCATCCTGCTATATCTTTGAAGCTAGTGACATAGGAATAGGAGAACATTTTTGGAACTTTGTAAAATAGTGTATGTTTCTATTTTAAAGACAAAGAAGAAATTAAACCTTTTAGATAAATAGGACATGCAATTTCATTATAATGACCATAATATCAAAATGATTTGGGTTTAGAATATTGAATAAAAAATAGTGATATTGCCTTTGATCCAGCCTTTGGCCTCACAGTAACTTAATACAGACTTCTTCATGATCTTTATGGGAATGTCCTGTTCTTCTAACCTTACTTTTATCTGTTTTATTTTCCCAACCAAAAGTCAAACTGAGAATATTTCTGGGGATATAGGAGTGGCCCCTTCCCCAATATTCCAGTGGGGAAGACAAATAAAATGGTAGATGCTTTCCTCCAAGTACCCCTGTGTTCATGGTGATTGTCTGAGTAGAAGGATAGTAAAGGACACAAGGGAGGAGATAAGAGAGGAAGACACAGGACCACTGGGAAGCATAGAGGTCCTCTGAGGCTTTTGGTCTAGAATTTCACTAATGTCCACGGCCCTCATTCTGTTTTCTACTTTTGTCTAGTTAGAGGAATGGAGATTGGGTTTAACTGAAGTTCAGTTTTGATTATGTACAAGGGAAAGAATCTTCAAAAGGAGTATTGATTAGCAAGGACCTCTATCATTTGAAGATTTGCCAATTTTGCTGGTTTCATTCATATCGATCTCCTATTTATATTGCCAACCACCCCCAAGAAACTCAGACAAATGGTTGAAAGACTTGAAGGAACGGATTGTGAACTTTGTATTTGAATCAGATCAGACAGTGACTGTGGTTGTTACAGCTGCAGTAATTGAGGCAGTCCTGCTTATGGCAAACCCTATATCCACCACAGTTTCATCCTGAATTATTTTGGTTTTGTTCTTAAACCAAGTGATAATGTCTGATATCAACCATGAATCACGATGAATTATGACAATCAGAGATGGCAGCAAACTGTAGGGAAGGTCGTCAACTGTGGAGGAGAGTCCATACCTACCAGGTCCTATGTTCGTCATTGCTCAGTGCACTAACTGTGAAGTTTATGCTGTTATCTCCATCCCACTGCTGAAGAGCCTAACACTCAGGATGCTGTCAAGCCTCACATTCTCCAGATTGCCCATTGCGGTCCCCTCTTCGGCAGGAGGGAATTCACTGGCAGGCATAGTCACCTTAATTCCCTGTTCTCAAGCATAGGCCTCATGAGGATGCTGTATTTCTGACAGAGTCGTGCTCTTAGAACCAACCAAATGTCCTGATGCTAATTCCACAGGGTGAAATAGTCTTGCTATGTTTTGTACCTGGTATTTCGATGTCAGAAGATTTGTTCAGACAATCCATCAACCGTATCTGACTCTTTATCTATCATCAAATGCAAATTAAAGCCCAGGAGGTCCCTGCTGTTGATTACCTTATGTGTTCTAAAGATCATTATCCAAATCTGGGCTCATTGATACAGTACAGGATTTTCAAACAGACTTCCAAACTGCTAAGATAATTACCGTGTGAAACATCCTCTGCCAAGTAGTCATGACACCTTTTTGCCAATAATGAGGTTAAAAAAAATTCTTCCAGAATAAAAATAACATCAAAAAAGTAACCTGCTTGCAAAAGCCAATGCTTTTCTTTAGAGAGGAGACGGCAGAAGAAATAGGAGTAATTATGCCAGGCCGTCCTGTTGGCTGAGAGCAAAATTGTTTACCTAAGCTTTTTCCTTATAGATTGGAATCTTGTGTTGCAGCCCAATAGATTGATTTAACTGCCTCTGTGACTTCCTTTCATTTTTAAGATTAGGCAGTCCATGACAAAGAGGTTAATTGCAACCCAATAGAGCTAAACTAATGTTTTATTAAGAAGGAGTTGGCAGCCCGAGCTTTTAGGAGAACAAATGTTCTCATAATGCCATGAACAACTTACAGTGCAAGCATCCTACTCGTCATAGCCAACTGTCTGTTCAGATTACCCCATATCGACCATGTCTAAGTAACGTCAGCGAACTGCTGAGCTGTCAGGCGCACAGTTAGATTTCTGTAGAGAGGTGGGTGGATGCGGTCCTGGGGAGAAGTGAGAACTGCTGATGAGTCTTTTTGCTTTGACCTAGACGGTGTGATTGGGTGACTTTTTTCAAAGTTTGACCGTAATGTTGGAGTTGGGGAAAGACCAAATAGACTCACATAGTCACCAATGAAGGCAGATCCAGGGCAAAAAAAAGGATGGACAGAAGAAAACTCAACACGGCGTGGTTTATAGCAGTGGGAAATCGGCAGACTTCTTGTGCATGTGTCTGTCATCAAGGAGAAACAAATGCCTAATTCTTTAGGAGATGATGGGGAGCAGGCAAGAGTGAGGTAGCATGGGGAGCAGATGAGAGGTGCCCTTGTGGGTTGGTGGGAAGCCAAGAAGGGAATCTTTAGGTGTTTGTGTTTGGTGTGGCTCTTATTTGTTTCAGGTAAAGTGGGTAGGTGGTGGAAGGAAGGAGGTTTAGAAGTCTTCAGAAAAATGCTAACTTTAGAGCATGAGAGCAGAGGACCCTGAGGGGGCCCTGGCCAGTGCACACAGGGAGCAGAGGTTCCTGCTCTTCCACTGATTTACATATGAAAAGAACACAACTTGGCTCAGCTTTGGTTCTCCACCTTCTGGGGCTTGCTGATAGCCAACTCCTACAAGATGACTCCCTGACAATTGCCCTTGACTTTAATTTCTCTATGCCAGAACTGGCCCCTCACCTAGCCCTGCCTTTCTTTCTCAGCTAATTGTTCCTCAAGTTCTTTCTGAAGAGTAGGAACACTTTCTACCTTCTCTGCTCCAGAGTTCTTCCCGAATGTCATGAATCATATTGACGCATACTGAAAGCTGAGCCTAGCTCCTTTGTTGCATTTTCATTGTACCTAAGGCAAGTGATGTGCTAACCTCTGTTTAACTTTTTTCACTCAGCGCTTCACTTATTCAACCAAAATGTAATTGGTGCCCTCTACAAAGTATGCTTATCAGATTCTATATAGTTGTGTGCAGACACATGGAAACCAGTGCTTTGTGAGAATTTAGATTAGGAACTCCTGCTCCGTTATTATGAAATGCAGAAGCACCAGTGAGTGACAATCACTTTTGTGGTTGTGCTTTTCCTTCCTCACACATCTCACTGTTGGTGTGGTTGTAGGAGATGAGCGAATGCAAACATTCTAAAGGTTTGCCCTCTTGCTTTGTTTATTGCACACATTCCTTTCACATTTCTCCTTTGTTCTCATATTTTTTTTTCTAGACAAACTTTATTGTATACACAGAATGCAAACAGCTTTCTCTTTTGACCCCACTCAGATCTACAGAGATCTCACATCATCTTTTTTTTTTTAAAGAAATGTGAGCCTTCAGGAAGAAAAAAGATGAGCTGGGAAGTTTCTAGAAATAGCCTGTGCAACTGTAATACTCAGTTGATGTAAGATGAGGAATTATCAATATATTTTGGCATGATGACTGAAATACTTACAGTCATCTAAGGGCACCCTTACTATTTACTCCCAACCCAAAAAAACTGGCCAAAGCCCACTCACTATAGGAACATATAAATAAAATTGGATTAGTCAGTTGCTTTTTGTTAACTTAGCTTTAGTGCCAGATGATGAATTTTAGTTAACCCAAAGTAAACTATGATGGCATGTGTTGATGTTGCTGCTCTCACATGATGTGTGCGTGTACTATGGTGTATGAAGGAGGGCATTGTAGGTGGCTTTAAGAAGCTTCCAGAATGAAGAAATCCTTCAATTGAGTCAGAACTGCCATTAGCCAAACGGAATTCTAGACAGGCATGATGAGTGTAATATGAAAAGAATGGGATATTATAGTGTGTAAAAGGAACTCTGAGAGTCTTTAGCTATATTTTGAGTTTGTTTTTCAGTTAATTTTCTGTTGGTTTAGTACGATTGGAAAACAGTAAGAGGAGATGACAGATGATAGATGTGGTGTAAATCCTTCTGGTCAGAAGCTAAGTGACCTTTCTTCCAAGGACTCGCCGTTCTATCCTGGAAGTCTCCAGGTTGATATGAAAGGTTGAAAGGGGAATGTGTGCTCTGATCTGTGCTTTAGAAAGGATCTCAGCAGCATGTGAATGTGTTCTCAGGGGATTGCCACCTGACTACAATGACACATGTTGTATTGTTTGACATGTAAGGACGAAAGGCATTCATTTTGAAAGAAATTTATTCATAAATTATAAACTAGAAGGCTTAGAAGTGTGTGTGTGTGTGTGTGTGTGTGTAGGTGATGTTAAGTTACTGGTTCGGAAGGTTACAAAGAACACCAGGTAATTCATCAAGGTCAGGGGTATATGACAGATTTAGGATTGGCAACGCAGAGAAAACCTAATAATGAGATGACTTTCGGACGTGTTGGGAGCCAGATGTCTGTAGAACATCTTAGAAAAGTGTGGCGAGTGACAGAGATTTATGTGGGGCCAGCACAGAGGAGAGAAATCGAGGTTGGTTTATAGAGAATTTAAGTCAATTCTGTAGGTTGATGCTCAATTTCTGGAGAGCTGACGGTGTCTTTGTTGCCTCATTGTGAGACTGAAACATTGTACAGAACCTTGGGCTTCAGGTAATGCTGCCTCCAACCTGACTTTAAATTCCATTCACTAGGACAAAGTCCGTTATTAGAGAGGAAAAAAGACTTACCATCAATGGATGTCAGCTTACTTCTCATCCAATCCGTGAACACACAGAAG
Source organism: Grammomys surdaster (assembly GCF_004785775.1). NCBI lineage: Eukaryota > Metazoa > Chordata > Mammalia > Rodentia > Muridae > Grammomys > Grammomys surdaster. Next base: position 4,569,008 of record NW_021604585.1, on the reverse strand, counting down.
GAGCAGAATTGGTAGGAGCAGTTCTGAGCCTGAACGATTAGTCTAAAGGCTAGTAGTAAAGTCCGTGTTTCCTGGACTCTGCCATTTGACAGGCATTAGTCTTATTCATCCCTTCTGACCAGCTGAAGTTTTCATTTTAAGGAGTAGTTTGGAGACTGTTCCATCAATTGGTAATAATACTGAGATGGGTTTAAACAAATCTTTAATAGAGCTTAGCTTTTGATCTAGCTGGAGAAAAAGGATAGTTGAGACAGGGCCAGAATATGGCTGGTTTTTCTCTATTTGCTCACATCTCACTGGTATTTCTTTGAAATTAATGATTTTAATAATGGCAATTTGAGGCCCCAGAAGAAATTCTCTTCCCATTAAATTCACATTCCTTTTTCCCAAAAGCAACTTCTCTTTCAGAAAATATGATTAGGTCTTTAGATACTCCAAGCATAACTTTTTAGATATCACTGCAGTTGTTAATGAGAGAAATGAGAGAAATAACATTTGTTATGCTACAAGGAAGGCAGAACGTGTGATAAGAACCATAAAATGGGAGAGTGGTTGGAACTGAGCTATTCTTTCTGTACATCTCTTTGTACAATGCATGGAAGAACTGTTTTCATTAAGGTGGTAGTAGCCGCTCTAACAAACAATAATGTAGTAATTTTTTAATGTATTATTTTTTATTAATAAGGAACAAAATTGATTTGACACAGGAGAAGCATATTTCTTGTTCATGTAATAATCCAAAGCAAGTGGCCCTGGTTAGCATCCTTCTGCACAGCGATCTAGTGGCCTTGTCTTCCCCTCAGGCCTTGCCATTTGCACCCAGCTTGTAGAAGGGAGAGGAACCCCTTGATACCAACTTGCTTTTGCAATAGAGATACAGGTGTGGCATCATGTTTTTGTTTACATTCCATTGGTGACATCTAGGGACTTGGAACACACAGCTGCATGGGGCACTGAGAAAGGAGTTGCTGGATAAACAGCTATTTTCCCTTAACAAATCCATAAAAAGCAAGCAGGACCAGAATTTTTTTAAACCTAGTATCTTTTTTGACTATAGGGACTACGTAATAGATCTGAGAAAGGTACAAATGTTACAACGTGTCACAAATATTAGAATGTACATCATTTTAGTCACACTTCAAATATATGATGGGTGTTTACTTAGGAATAAAACTGGCACTTCTCAGTTTTTCTGGTTAGTTTTTCTGGTTGGCTGCAATCCTTTGACGCTCTGAGAAAATTCATTTCCAATTCATTGTATATGAATAACCAAAACTCTCTTTTCATCTTTTGAAGGTTGGACGAAATTTGCCCGATTGACACGGGCTTTGACAAATAGCCGGAGTGTTTTACAGCAGCTTACACCAATGAACAAAACAGAGACAGTCCACAAACACTCAAGACTAGCTGAAGTAAGTATGAGAAGGACTTTGTTTTCAAGGTAGTGGTGTTGATACCCTTTTCCCCAAATTACTCAATATAAGCATAATTGCTAGGTGATTATCTATCTATCTATCTATAGAACTGTAGAAATTTGAAATATTTCTTTTTTTTCTTTTTGTTCTCACTAACTTTTGCATGGAAATGTAGTTCATGTTACATTAGGTGATGCTTAGAGAGTGTATGATTTAATTGAACAAATGGGACAGAGCATTCATTCATTCATTCATTCATTCATTCGTGTGTGTATAAGACCTTAATTGAGAGTTTCTACTGTAGTTGGATTTCTATGAAGGATGGAAAGATGAATAAGAAATAGGCTGGTACTAAGAAGTGAAAACTCGGCATAGGAAACTGATAAAGAACTTAAGACATAGTAGCATTTACCCAGACTTGGGACTCTAGGATCAGTTACAAGTGTGAGGTTGTGCCTAGGGGAGAGGAGTGAATGCAAGAAACAAGGAAGAATTAGGGACAGTGATAGTGCTCAATAGGAAAAGGTGCTTGCTGGTGAGTCTGGCATCCTGAATTCTATTTCTGGAGTCCATACGGTGGAAAAAGAGAACTGACTTCTGCAGATTTCCTTTGAGTTCCACATGTGTGTCATAGCATAACCACAACCCAAAATTTGACACACAGAGAGAGAGAGAGAGAGAGAGA
>NW_021604585.1:4414902-4566808 GCF_004785775.1 Grammomys surdaster | reverse complement strand
AGAGGGAGAGAGAGAGAGAGAGAGAGAGAAGGAGAGGGAGAGGGAGAGGGGGAGGGGGAGAGAGAGGGAGAGAGAGGGAGAGAGGAGAAATATCTAACCAAATAACGCTTGCTTCATTTATAAAATGTTGGGAATTAACTTAGTAAGGAGGAGAAAGACACCGTTAAACCCATATGTTCATTAATTTACGTTGCTAGAGAAAGGTGAGTTGAGGCATATCTTAATTAGCTATAAATACCAATTGCGGTTTAGAGAGGGCTGGGAAATAAAGCCTATTTCTTGAATTTAGAGTTCAGGAGTTTTTCTTAGCTCATAATTAACAAAGAGACCTATTACAGGTTTTCTTTTTCCCCTTCCTTCCTTCCTTCCTTCCTTCCTTCCTTCCTTCCTTCCTTCCTTCCTTCCTCTCTCTCTTTCTTACTTCCTTTCTCTTCCTTCTTTTCTTATTTTCTTTCTTTCTTTTTTCCTAAATAGCTGTTATCATAGAGAAGGCAGAAAACTTTGAGGTATAGCCATGCTTAAATAGGATACAAATACAATATTAAGTAATTCTGTTTATACAGAACAAAGGCAGCCCGCAGCTGGCTCACTATTGAGTACAGCTGGGCAGAATTTCCTTTTCAACAGTGCTCCTTACCAAGTACAACAGTGCTCCTTACCAAGTACAACAGTGCTCCTTACCAAGTACTGCTTCCTTTGAAGTTTCCTTCCCTTCCTCCTAAAGTGTTCAGTTCCTTTGCTCAGCCCAGCCTAGGGCCTGAGCTTCCTTCTGCACGTGCTGAGGTTTTCTAAGGAGGCTTCCTGCTGGCCCCTGTCCCCATCTTATCCTCAGATTTTCTTCCCTCCACTACCCAACTAGAGGGAAGGGGCCTGGAGGAGGGGGCATCCCCCCTGAACTACAACCACTCCAGGATGTTTCTCCTGTGAGCTTCTGCATTTCATCCCAACATTGCACAGTCATTTTAGAGAGTTTTTCACTCTCATTCTTTTTTTATCTGACTTTCCCTTTTCTTTTGTTTTTGACTTTTGACTTTTTTTTTTTAATCAGTCAGTGAATTGGGATTCATAAAACCAAGTCTAACACAAAAGTGCTTTCTATCAGGTTTGAGGTTTGCTGCTTTAGAGATGGCAGAAGTTGCCAGACTTTCAACTGAGGTTCCTTCCATGTCATGCTGGGGAGCTGAGGGAGTGTGCCTTTGGATTTCCAAAACCACACCCAAAAGAAAGACCAAGTGGGTGCAGGAGTGTTGTCTTTTTGTTATACTAAAGTACTAAGGTATATTCTCAAGACAGTTTCCTCTAGAATTTTCACTTTTCCAAGACACATAAATTGGATTTCCTTTCCACCTGATCTAAATCAGCATGGATCCTAGGTTGAAAGATTCTACTCCCACAGAAGCAGTTAATAAATTGTCCACATGCGACTGGTTGCCTTCAGCTTATGTTGGGTAGAGATAAATACCATCTTCTCTCTGTCAGCGGGCCAGACTGCCTTAGAACAAGTATAGCTTAGATCTTCAGGTGGAAACAGTGTGGATGCAAAATCAAATTCAGAAATGTAATTGTATTCTCATACCGCTCTAAGAGAAAGGTGGACAGAACTGTCTCTCACTGCCTCAAAGAGGAGCACAGTGCAGAGCTCAGGTAGAAGATCTGGCTGCCTATGTCAGAGGTCAAATCCCAACAGGTGTGCATCATTTTCTGTTGTCCTACTCTTCTCCCTCTTCTCCGCTGGCCTCTATCCCTCTATTTTCTTCCCTTCCTCCTCCTCTTCTTGCTCCCCTTCCTCTGGAATCTCTGAAGCATCTCCTCTTTGCTAATCCTGTCTGACTAGCTAGGATTGAAATGGAAAAAGAAGAAAAAGAACTATGTAAGCTCTACACTCATCACTTGGAAAAGATAAAATACAGACTTTCTCAAAACCCACTTAAGGCCCATGCCATGAGTTTTGGGATGGGGGTCTAGGTGCAAGTACACCACAAGTCACAAAACCTTCTCAGAAGATTCTAGTGTGAACCAGATTTAAAACACACTGTTCTAGTGTGAGCCAGATTTTAAACACCCTGGATACCGCTAGAGATCTAACTAGAGAAGGTGAAGATACAGAAGCATTTTCGATCTCTTCTCTCCAAGTAGAACTGGAGGTGATGGTGGTTGGAAGGTAAGAGAGAAGCCATAATTATGTGAGGTTCTTTACATTAAGCACTCCGTCTTAACATGGTGCTCACTTTCCTGCTAGGATAAATGCTTATAAGTAATTTAAGACCTTAGGAGTAAAATATACCTGGGGCTCTGAGAATATAGGTAAATACATAAAATAGCCTTAAAATAGTGCTCACAGCCTCAAGTTAAAAATCATAAGTATGATATACAACCAAAGAAAATACTAGTAGCATTTTTAATATTGAAAATAGTAAGATATTTAGTTTTCTAAGTCAGCTTGATGTATGAGAAATTTTAGAATATTCTTCCAGACTTCAAAGGTATGTGAATATGCAAACATACTTGCTCGTGTGTGTGTGTGTGTGTGTGTGTGTGTGTGTGTGTGTTATGGAATAAACCATAGAACCACATGCTAATACTTACTTTTGTTTATTCATACTTTCAAATATTTGTTGCATTTATCACTTTGACTCCTCCCTCCTGGATTCTTTTTTTTTTCCTAAAGCACTGAATAGTGATTGCATAAGTTAGTTAAGAAACCCCATTGCTACACTCTTTGGCACTCATGATACCCTTAATGGCATTAATGTAAGAGATGGAAATTTTGGATATGCTTCCTCAACTTCTTTCACAGTTCCCAGATTCCATCAGGCAATCTAAGTCCTGTCTTGAGGTTTCCACCTTTGGTCCTTGCTGGGGTCATTTGCTTTTCTCTTTCTCTTACTTTAATTAAACCCCACAGAGTCAGTTAAGGTTTATATAAACTTGCTCTGATAGTTTTCATTTGTTAAAGAGCTACAGAGAGCTAAACCTGGTATTTAGTATTTTATTTTGTTTTCCAAAGGAAGGTTGCACTGGACAAGAAACTCAATGCTCATTTTATATGCTGGTTTTACAGAGAAAAGGGGAAAATAGGCTGTATCAGTCCCCAACACTGTCCTGTTAGCCACCAGGACCCTTGCTGAGCCAACAGTGAGGCCCTGGGGTTCAGGGAGACCATTAGAAGCAAAAATATGTTTTCTAAGGTGCTTAATATGTGTGAACAACGAATGATGGTCAGTCATCCAAGTAACTATGGAACAGTCAGTGAAAGTCACGTGATTATTGTCAGGCTTACCCAGTCCATAGGCTGGAGCATCTGAGGTGCTGTGCTATGGGTTAAGATTGGCCACCGGAGAGCCAGGGGGAGGGACCAGTAGTGATTAGATCAACTGTGGAGTAGCTGCACTCACATTGTGTGTCCTTTGAGCAAACTTTGGGGCAGTTCGGTAAAAGGAGAGGAAACGATAAAGAACAGTTGGCCTAAAACTGACAATCATGTGACTTGGTCTGTGGTTTGAGCACCCAGCAGATGTGCAGTCACATCTGTTTTCAGAAGCGTCCCAGCTGTTTATACACGCTGTTGCTCTCTCTTAGGTTCTTCAGCTGGGATCAGACATCCTTCCTCAGTACAAACAAGAAGCGCCAAAGACGCCGCCACACATCATCTTACACTACTGTGCTTTTAAAACTACGTGGGATTGGGTGATTTTAATTCTTACCTTCTACACCGCTATCATGGTTCCTTACAATGTTTCTTTCAAAACAAAGCAGAACAATATCGCCTGGCTGGTGCTGGACAGTGTGGTGGACGTTATTTTTCTGGTTGACATCGTTTTAAACTTTCACACGACTTTTGTTGGGCCGGGTGGAGAGGTCATTTCTGACCCAAAGCTCATACGAATGAACTATCTGAAGACGTGGTTTGTGATTGATCTGCTGTCCTGTTTACCTTACGACATCATCAATGCCTTTGAAAATGTGGATGAGGTAAGTTTTTCGGGTTTGGAGTATTGGAGATCAGAGGTTTTGAAAACAGTAGAGTTATAAGGATTGCACGGATGATAAAATGTTTTTCAGTTTCCCTTTTGCAAGTTCTCACTCCCCCTACCCCCGACATTATTAAGCATGCGCCATAAATTACAGTTGATTTTCTTAAATTAACTTGTCCCCTTGTTTTCTTCATGATTTTTGGCTGAAAAGGTGAATTGCTAGGAAAATGGCTATAGTTGAAAGGTGTGATTGGAGGAAGACAGGAGGAAAAGGCAGGGAGAGGAGGAGCAGGGGTAAGGAAAGGTAGTGCAGGGGGAGGAGGGAGAGAAGCTTCATCGGAGAGGACAAAATAGTGGCACACTTGGAGTAAAATGTAGTTCACAAGCCAGGTGATGGGTTTAGAGCACAAAAATACAGGCGTTAGAGAGAGGACTGAAGGAGCTGAAGGGGTTTGCAGCCCCATGGGGAAAGCAACAATACCAACCAACCAGAGCTCACAGAGTCTAATCCACCAGCCTGGGAGCACATAGGGAGGGACTCATGGCTCCAGCTGTATACATAGTGGAGGATGGCCTAGTAGGACATAGTGGGAGAGGCAGTCCTTGGTCCTGTGAAGGCTGGATGCCCCAGTGTGGGGAATTTGAGGGTTGGGAGGTGAGAGTGGGTGGGGGCACACTGTCATAGAAACAGGAGGAGGAGGAATGGGAAAAAGGGATAACACCTGAAATGTAAATAAATAAAATATCCAATAAAAAATACATTTCTCTGAAAGTTAGCAGCTTTGAAAATCATGTCTTTACAAACCTTGTGACTTTTTTACTTAAGTCACACATGGTGGCTGTTTTAAGAGTTAACTTAAAGACCAACCCATTTTCATGAAGGAGCGGTTTTTGAACTGTTGCAATTTTGATTTCTGCTTTTGCTTTCAATTCATTATACATACAGTTATAGGTAGAAAGTGTATTTGATGACTTCTAATGTCTGGCCTCACTCAAGTTTCTGTTCTCTGGTGTTTGTGAAAATAGGAATATTTAAAATGTGTCCTGCCTTAAAGGACCCCTTTGTTCACAGCTTCTCTCTAAGTTAAGGGTGAATGACTACAAATTACTGCACCAAGCTGGGAGGATGCAGCTAATAATAAAACTTAGGTCAGGCAGGATAAAGGATCTGTTACTATAAAGTTTTAACCATGATAATGTTACCATGTTGTTTTCCCTAAAGACCCTACAGTGTCCCCATTCGATCACTCAGTTGGAAAGTTGCGCTATTGTACTATTGTGGTTCTGTGGGTGTTGGCAGTAGACTCAACCTTTTCTTTGTTGACTTTTCCATACATTTTCTTTCTCCATCAACTACATTGATATTTAAGCTTACTTTCCCCAAGTTAAATGTTGTGGTTTTTTATTTTGACAATATGCACCTAGCCATTAGTTTAGAATTATGGGAAATCAATGAATGATATCAGTTCTTCAATTTTAGATTCTACATATATCAAGCTATTAAAAGTATGTTTCTTTCTTCCAAACTTATCTTCTAGAGATAATTAGGAGGAACTAATTTTGAGAATGTCAATCATAGCATAAAAGACTCTAAGCAGTACTTCATTTCCCACATGGATTATTATATGAGTATATTATGGTTTACCTTACTTAGAACATAGGCATAAAATTTTTAATCAAACAATTGGTCATATGAGGATTTGAATGAAGTTGAACTTATGTAAGTAGGGAAGAATAGTGAGGTAGAACCCTGGGTATTGGAGGAGGTTTGGGAAGATGTTCAGCTAAGACTACAAAATTTCATTCATTCAGAAGAAGTGAACTCAAAAGATCGATTGTGCCACATGATGACATGATTAGAAATATACTCTATTTTTAAAAAGTGCTAAAGAGTGGATTGCTAAAATAGCGTGGGATGTCTAGTAGTCAGACTTGCATTACTATAACAAAATACCCAGACAGATTACTCATGAAGGCAGTATTCTGCTCATAGTTTTGAAGGTTCAAGAACAAGATTCTTATAAAAAAAATTGATGTGAGCATGCGGTGGCACATCTTACACCAGAAATATACAGAGAGGGGATAGGCAGGGCCCCACAAACCACTGTAAGACCACACTCCCAGATGGCTTGCAGGCTTTCCTTAGACCCTATCTCCTAAAAGTCTGTAGTTTAGCTCTGAGGAAGAATCCCCTTAATATGAGTCTCTGGGAGATGATCCCCATGCAAACCATAGCAGGGCATAAATGTACTCACCAAAACCATAATGTGGATCGAGGCAGTACATGTATCAATTAGCTATATTTAGTTATTCCATACTGTGTATGTACCTCAGAGCAATAGGCACACCTTAAGTGTGTATGTTTTGCCACTTGATAAGGAAGTCAAAAGTGTGACTCGATTCTAAGAAAAAAGCATAAGAAAATAGATTCCATAATAATGAAATGTGTCTATGATTATAAGCTTGATTGTGTCATAATATGCTGGCATAGAGCTATTTTAAAAGACACTTGACCTCATGCATCCGAAAGACAGTGCAGAGTAACCCACTCTGAGACACCATTTTCAGTTATAGTCCAGAAAGGTCAGAGCTGCATTAAAATAACACCAGGCTGCTGAGTGTGGAAGCTGAGGAGGTCTGCTTCTCACAGCTCTCTTCACTGCACAGTGTGCAGTCAACAGTGTCCCTGGCCAAGCTCTGACATGGAAAGCCAGTTGTTCCCATTGATTTCAAGCCCAGAATTCAGAGGTGTCACCTTGGTCTCTTGAAGCTGGTCAGTGTGGATTCGTACACCATGGAAAGCTACAAATGAGGAGATCAAGCCCCTTCCCTTTAACTCTGTTCAGCCAGTTGCTAAAATCAGACAACACACCACTAAGCACAGTTGTCTGAAGGTGGCTGGCTGTGTTATGGTCTGATGTACTGTCATGTTGAAGACACGTTTCCCAAAGGTGCTCTCAGCCTGTCACTAAGTGTGGAGGGAGGTCCATCATTAAAAGGGATTGTGGGACGATTTAGTTTTGTTGTTGTTTACTTTTCAGATCGTGCTTTAATTATAAAATTTCTCCTTTCCCTTTTCCCCTCCAAACCCTCACTTATTCCCTTCTTCACTTTCCATCATATTCATGGCTTTTCCTTTCGATCCATTGTGATTGTGCATGCATATATATGTAGTTGGATGGCTTTCATTCTGGCCTTCTCTCTTTCTGTGGTATATTTTGAACTCTCCTTTGCCAATTTTCCTGTTAATGTTTTGATTGATGCCAGATCTCTGTAGTGTCTAGAGGTTTCACCACAACTTCCTATCCTTCATCCTCTATATCCTCCAGTCATTTATTGTAGTCAAATTCTTGCACGATGACTCTGGCTTGGCACCTGTTCCTTCCAGGACCTGGACAAAGAAGTATGCAGTGAGGCATTGTCGCATATTGGTCAAGGGAGTAAAAACAGGGAAAGTCTCCATGAAGAACAGTAAGCAATACCTTATTTGAAAAAGAATAAGCTCTAAATGAAAGGATTTAAATTGCATAAGTGATATATTTATTTATTTATTTATTATAATTTATTTCCATGCTACTGAGGAACACAGTTGTCTACTTTTCCTCTGGCTATTCAGCTTTTGGCTTCATCTTTGCCTTCTCATCCTGGAATCTGAGATTTCAGACTCCTTTCCTACCTGCTCCATTGCTATCAACTTATTCTTATAAAGGTGGCTCATCCCTTTGGTTCAATAAACATTGCCAACATGTTAATGGCCAACAGACTCGCCGTCACTGAGGTGTCTAGCATCCTGTGGTTACCTTCTCTTCTCCATCCTTTCTGTCTCCCCTAAATGTTGGTCATTTTTATGTAGTTACTATCAGGTGTTTAATCCTCAAGTTTCCACTCCTTGATTAAATGTCTTCTCACTGTACTAATGCAAGAGATAATTATTCAACATCATGGACTTAAACAAATGTCTCTTCACCATCCTTCCCGTTCAAGAGTTTGGCTAGCTATTGAATTTTTTGCCGTGAGATAATTTTCTTTCAGGATTTAGAAGATACGATATGACTGTGCTCTACCTTTCAATAGTTTCAAGTAAGAAACTTGAAACCATTGTAGTTTCTGATCCTTTACACATGATTTGTTTTCTCTTTGTAGAGGCTTAATGTATCTCCTGCATCACAAGGTTTAGACATTGTCTGATAACGTGTCTTAGAATAGGGCCTCTTTCATATGTTTTCATAGATATTAATGGAATGGCCTTTTTTGATCTCAAAAATCATGAATTCTGCCGTGATAATTTCTTTTTATGATAAATCTCCCTTCTTTCTGTTTTTATTTGTTTTCTCCTTCTGGAGCACTTTTTGTTTAATGTGTTGAACAAGCCCTGTAATTTCCTGGTTTACTCTAAGCTGCTTTCCAAGCCATCATCTCGCTGCTGCAGTTTCTAGGGGATTGCTTTATCAGTATTGTTTAACTCTCTTTGACCATAACGCTGCCTTTTTGCTTGACACTAATGCAGCTAATTTGCTTCTGTATCACTCATGTGCACTTGGCATGTGCATTGCTATATTAATGTTCTGTAATTGTAGATTGTTACATTCAATGTATATTTTATAAAGACTAGATAGATGCGGAGAGTTGTCACACTGTGTAGCTTAATTTATTCATATTTACTGTGATTAAATGCATTCTGACTTATTTAGAGCATTGTATTTTTCATTTATCATACTTTTCTTCTCTTTTCTCTTTGTGCTGCCTCCTTGATACTTTATCCTCTACTGTATGGACTGAGGTTTCCCTCAACACATTGGACCCTTTCTTGTGGACTGAATATATATCTCTGCTAATTGATGTTTCTTGTATCTGCAACTGACTTAAATGCCAACAGTTTGTGAGACTCTCTTTACCTTTCTGCCAAATAACACAAGGACTTCTGTTCATCTTCTTTATAATTTTAAACATCTATTCATTTTGTTATTTTATGTGCATGAGTATTTTGCCTGCATATACTAGTATTATATAGATGGTTGTGAGCCACCATGTAGAGGCTGGGAATTAAACCTGGGTCCTCTGCAAAAGCAACATATGCTCTTAACTGTTGAGCCATCTTTCCAGCCCTTCTTCATTTTCTTTAAATTTAATAAGCTATACTTTGGTACCACATTGTTCTTAACTCTCTCCTTTAATTATGTTGTTCTTCCCCCTCATTGTCAATACAATCTACCTGCCCGTCCACTTGTTTCTTTGTGTGGTATTTAATGCATTCTTGGCATCTTCCTGATTCAGTTCTTGAAGAGTTGGCTCTTTGTTAACCGTTCGTTACATAATATCCAGCTTTCTTTTCCAGAAAGGTTTCCTTGCATCCATCTCAACACTTCTAATTAATACCTTCATATTTCATCTCCACTTGTGTGCCTCCATGTGCATTAATACCGTTAAAGTTATTTCAGTTTTATTATTAGTCTTTGGATGACCTGGACTCTTCTGCCTAGCACAGGACATGCTTTATTATGACAGGGTAGCTCTTCCTCAGTCTTGCCTTGAGTTTCTTACAAGATGGTTTCAAGGACTAAGTGTGAAAAGACACTAATGAGTTTCACTTGAAAAATTTTACCAGTCTGAGATGCTGTTGTTACTTTATTTGGGTTTCCTGTGTATAGTTTCATTGTAAATCCTGAGGTGGTGAACAGTGTACCTCTGGTACGTCATCATTGCATAGATGTGCACCAATGGCATGAAGCAGTGTGGTTTTACTAACTCTTGGTGATTTCTACGGTGATGTAAAAATGGAAGAGGAACCACACCAGCAAGTAGGGACTAGGGAATAAGAGAGACTATAAGTCTGGGAATTACACTTTAATTCTTCATTCCTGTACGTGTACAGAATAACTTAAGACTGCTTAATATCACTCTATTATCAAGATCCTTGCTTTTCTCTCTGAAGATAATTCGATTTATTAGCAACTTGTGAGCCAGACACATGTTTTTTAGAGAAAACTATGAGGCAAGAATCGATTACATAAAGTTTTTGTTCTGAGAATGAGGAATATGTATGTGCTAGAAATCATGAAATGAAGGATTAAAAACATTCTCTCATGAGTCCTAAGAGTAGAATCTAGCTCATTCATAGTGTGCATTTGCATCAGCATGGGAGTCTAGAATACGTGATGTGGGGAAATCTCAGGGAATGTTATGTGTAAAGTACACAAAGAAAGATTGGGTCTACAGACAACGGACTGGTCTGTAGCAAGGGAGCTTAGAGGGATGAGATGATAGTGGGGATATGGCTACATGGTAAGCCTGAAAAATGAGTCAGAGCAAAGCAGCATTAGAAAAATGATCACTCACACACAGATGCTGGAGGGAAAAAAAGATGAATCAATAACAGCTAAGTGGAAGTTGATAAGAGTTTTAATTTCTGAAAAAGTCTTTTGAAACAGTGTCTGAATTATTATTTGTTCATAATTATGCGTGCCAAAGTGACACACACACACACACACACACACACACACACAGACGTTACCTCATATATTTAAAATTGTGATTTTTTTTTTTACCTCTAGTTATCTTAATAAGAATTGAGAATCCAGAAGAGGGTAATTGGGCTTGTAGATGTTAATGAGTTTTGTCAGACTAGAACCTCTCTGTCCCTTTTGCCACCTCAGATCCAAGAATAGTAATGGTACACATCATTATTTAAACAATTGACTTGCTATCATGTTTTAAATTAAAATAGATCATTGAAGGCAAAAAATGGGAGGATTAGGACGTGAGGAATGTAGTTTTTCTGTGTTATTCCTTCTACCGTTCACTTCCAGTTATCATTGTACACGGCACTGCGCTGTGTGAGTACAGGTTACCTTCTGTACAGGTGTACACTGTGAGGCGAGTAGTTCTCCCTGTGCATCTTTCCTTCCGCACTAGTCCTCCTTATTTTCCTAGACAGTTTGTTTCTACTTTCATATCCTATGAACATGCACAATTTTATGTATGTATATAAAATATAGGAAGCAGAAATAATAGGAAACATGCAATATTTGTCTTTATGAGATGGTTCAATTAAGTTTATGGCTGTTTCCAATGCCTCCAGTTTTCCCTAAAGGATATTACTTTGTTCTTTAAGCTGAAACACATTTCGTGTATGCGTACACCACATTTTCTTTACCCAGTCCTCCGTGGTTGGGCATCTGTGCTGATTTTATAACTTGATACTGTGAGCAGTGATGATGGAATGAACATTTATGTACAAGTTTCTCTGTGGCATGCTGAGTTGGGCTCTTTTGGGTCTAGTTTGGTCATACAGGAGATATATTTTTATTTTCTTGAGGAAACTTCATACTGGTGTCCATAGTGGGTTGACTACTTTATATTTCACCAGCAGAGTGAAAAGTTTTCTTGCCAATGTATTTTTTTGGTATCTTTGTCACAAATCATATGGTTTCCTCTTCTGCAATGCAAAAGAACCAGAGGATCACAGAGTATACCGTGAGATTGTGTCTCCTAGAAACGTCATAAAAAAGCTACACACATCCCACCAACATGACTGCCCTAATACGAGCCAAACAAGGTTGTCAGTAATGAACATGGCAAACCGGACTGAAAAAGCCCATGAGGCCTCAACTACCCAACGAACAACAGGAAACAGAAGAAATCTGGAAACAGGAAAGATGGTCTCCCCGGGGAAGAGCACATCAATTGGTTGTCCAGTGCCAAATGGTCATTCATCCCTGAAAACACACATACAAGAAACATTATAAGGACTGAATGGATTATATGTAGAAACACACACACACAAACAAGTTTTTAAAAGGCCATAAATTTGAAGAAGAGGAGTGAGGAGTATGTAGGAGGGTTTTGTGGGAGAAAAGGAAAGGGAGAAATATTGTAATTGTATTATAATCTCAAGAATAAAAAAATCATAGGGCTGTAGCTATGGTGGTTTATATATGAATCCTTTACTGTGTTCCATTAATCTACGTCTCCAGTTTTATGTAAGGACCACTCTGATATGTCTACTATGGTTCTCAAGTTTCATTTGAAATCAGAATGGTGGTACCTCTAGCATTGTTCTTTGTCCTTAGGATTGCTTTTCTTATCAGCATCTTTTGTGCCTTACAGTGAATTTTAAGATTGTTTTTCTGTTTCTTTGAGAAATGGTACTGGAAATTTGATAGGGATTTTATAGATTGGCATATTGATTTATCTTACCAAGTTAGTGACCTTGCTTGCTGTTTCAAACAGATTGGTAAATTGTAAGTACCAGAGTTTTTGTTTTTGGTTCCAGTGGTTGGAAGCAAGGGGCAAAAAGGCTGGCATGGGGGTGGTGAGGGTCTTATTGCGGTGTCTTACATGGCAGAAGGTGGGAGACACTGACTTACATGTGTGACAGTAATTATTCATGAGATGGAGCACTCGGGGACTAGCCTTAGTTATCCTTTCTTTAACATTGATGCATTGAGGAATATGTTTCAACATGAGTTTTGTAGCAGACAAGGCTATTTAAAGTTCTGACAAGTGTTCACGCCTATTTGCTATTTCCTAATGGATGACACCATAGCTACATTCAGCCTTAAGACGTTTCATAGCCTGTAATCAGCACCCACTTGGATAGGTCTCTCATATGATTCCTGGCTTTTGCCTGGCGATGCCTTTCATTGCCTTAGGATTTCTAGCAAGATAAACTTCATAAACTATGTCCCTTTAACCATGGACTAGAAGTATTTTCTCTATAAAATGCTCAGTGTATTGGTTTGTGTTAGTGACAGAAAATGGACAGAGGCATCTATGTTACCCTGTCCCCTCCCAGGCTTTATGCTCTCTGGTTTTTATTGACTATGACCGTGTGCTTTCATTTGGCTTTGCATATGAATATGCACGTTATTCCTTCTTTACTACCATTTGCTGAAAAACTTACAATGTTCTACTTTGTTCCTTTGTAAAAATTGTATGTGGGTTATGAATTATGTATTTCTAGGTTATGTGTCCTGCTGTATTCACCTGTTTGTCTAGTCTTTTATCAAGCCCATACTTTCTTGACTGCTGTAGCTTTACAGTAAGCCTTATAATGAGGTAGCATCAATCCATCCTTTGGCTTTCTTCTTTTTCTTCAATAGTATGCTTGATATTTTGTTTTACTTCTCCATATAGATTTCATAACTATTTTGTTTATATCTACTGAAAATTTGCTGTAATGTCAATTGAAATGTTTTATTAATAGCTCAAATAAGGAAGAATTAGTATGAATATTATATTGAGTGTTATTATCCAAAAACATAAAATATATCTTCATTTTTCTATCTTTTTATGTGTATGTGGCATATGTGTTTATGCATGTTCACAAATGTGCAGGCATACATGTACATGCAAGCATGCATGCATATGTATGTGCTTGTGTGTGAGCATATTTGTGGCAGCTAGAGATTGTCATTGGGTGTCATTCTCTACTTCTTTCTACTTTATATTTTGAAGAAGAGTCCCGTCTCTTGGTTTAGCTCAGAAGCTTCTTTGACTAGTCTAGCTAGCCATCTTTTTGCAAATAGAGATTTGTTGTTTCTGCTTTTTGTGTGTTAGAGTCAGGGATGCATGGTGGCCTGGAGTATATTTAGCTATTTGATATTAACTTTATTTCCTTCACTTCTCAAATAATGTACTGTTTTTTCCCTTTTCCTATCTTATTGAATTAGTTGGGATTTCTATTATGATGTCATACAAAAGCATAGAGAGGGGAGAAACATTTATCTTGTTTCTGATCTTAGTGGAAAAACTTCTAGTTTTTCACGGTTGGGTATGATGTTTGTTGTCTTTCTTTCTTTAGATGGTCTTTAGATAGTTTTTAATTGAAGACATGCAAATATTCTTAGTTTGCTGATTTTGTCACAGGTGTTTTCTACACTCGTTGATATGATCATGCCAATCCCCTTTCTTTGATATGTTGTTTGGCTTTCAAATTTTGAATCAGCTTTGGAATCTTGACATAATTCTACTTAGTCACGGTGAGCGATGTTTTATTTTACATTGTTAGATTTCCCAGTGTACTGTTTAGGGTTTTACATTTATATCTACAAGAGACATTAGTCTATAGTTTTCCTAAAATCTCCTTAGCTGTGTTGTCAGTGTAATGCTGGTCTCAGGACATGCTAGGAGTATTCTGGACGATTCTCTCTGCTTTCATCTTCTGGATGTTGTAGAGAGCTAGAGCAGTTTCTTTCCTGAATGTCTGAGAGAATTCAGTTCTGAGCTCATCTAGGCATGATGCCTTCTCAATTTAGTGGTTCTTATTGTTTAATTGTATTTAACTGATAGATTCATATTTAGCTGGTCTACTTCTTATGTGAGTTTTAGCAGATGATTATCATTCAAAAATTTTCTCATCTCATTAAAATTATCAAGTTTATTGCCATAGAGTTATGCATAATATTCTTTAGATATATTTTGAACATTTATGAGACTTTAAACTTTGTAATGGTATTACCTATGTTGTATCTCCTTCCCCTTCTCTCTCCCTCTCTTCTTCCCCTTTCTTTCTCTTTCTTCTTCTCCCTCTCAGTTTTTGTTCATTGGGTTAGAAACTTACTGCATTTGTCTTTCAAAAAACCACTGTTGGGGACTTGCTGATTATATTGACTTTCTTGTTTTCAAGTACATGGCTTTCCTTTCATTCATATATATATATATATATATATATATATATCTCCTTTATTTGTGACTTAATTTGCTCTTGCATTTTTAGCTAAGGTGACAGTTTAGAAAACTGGCATTGGAATATTTCTTCTGTTAAAGCATGTTCACTTTTCTCTGAGTGATCACCATGCTCCATACATGGTGTTGGGCTGTTCTTTCATTCTCAGATACCTCAAAATAGGCTTAATTCCTCTTTCAAATTTTTCTTCAGCATAAATGATATTTCCAAATATGCTATTTAGCTTTCCAGTATTGAGAGATTACTCTAGATACTGATTTCTAGTCTAATATAATCCTGTTATTGCCCACATCACTTCATTTCTGCTGCTTTTAACAACCATAAGTGTTTCAATAATGATTTGTATTTTATATTTATATTTTGATGAGTATGCATGGTTCTCCCACTGTGATCTTCCACTTCTTTGAAGAATTGAAATTGTAAAAAGATCTTTAAACTTTGAAGGGTTAGGCACTCTGCTAGCTTCTGAAGGTATAGAAGACAGATCTTTTGTTTGCCCAAGGTAGAGACTCTTTCCAACTGAACATCTTGCATTTTCAATTCCTACCTAACTGTCATTCAATTTTTACATTGTTGCTGTTCTGCTGAGGTTTTATAGTTTATCCTGTTTGCTTGGATTAACCATTTCTTATTACTAATAGAAACGAAGGGTCAGGAGGAAATCTCTCCTAGACAAGACGGGATCCCTTGCCTTTTGGACACTGTGTTCACATCTCTGATCAGTTCCAGCCTATGCATAGGCTTATCCTCACATGCAGGAAATGTTCCAGTTTGATTGGTCATATCTGCCATTCCTCCATATGTGTTTAGTGACTGATTACTTTGGGGTGTAGGTAGGACTTCTTACTGAGCATACGAAGCATTGCAGGGCATCTAGTAATAGGTGATCATGGTACAGTCTCAGACTGGAAAAACTCCCAAATTCTGGTTTGAGAGAAAAATGACTTCTAAGCAATCAATCTTAGTGATAAAAGATGGGTCAGAGGGTAGAAAAGGTTTGAAGGGTAGAGTCAGCCTTGGGTTCCAAATTGCAATGTGGTGGATATGATCCAAGACTTTGGATTTGATTCCTTGTGTTTACTGGTTGGGTAATACACAGACTTAATGATAAACATTCTTCTTATATTTGAAATTGAACATGTTGCAGGCCCGTATTATTTTGCATGAGTTTTCCACTGAGACAAAGCGATCTGTCCGCTGAGGGAATTAGCTTGGAGAGAATAGAAAATAACAAGTAATGAGGTGCCTTTATTTGATTTTTCTGCTTACATAAGAAGACACTTTTGTCTGCTCTGATCTTCATTCATGATGAATGCTTCCTGTCTTTGAGCTTTGGGGCATGATTCTAAAATAAGGGCAAAAGAGAGCTGGAATACATTGCTGTCTGCGCGTTGTGTGTGGAAATTGTACCTTACCCATGTGCGTGCTTGTGTAGAAGTTGTTCTCATCTTTTTGTGCCGCATCATTCCCATGCTTGAGAGTGTTTTCCTCTATGGATCTAGTGGGAAGAACTACCTACCTTCACTTAATTCCATGATGCTACTTTGTCCCCATAAAGTACAGCAATCCCCAGGTATTTGTTCACCTTTGTCACTGCTGCCTTCATCCTTAAAACATTTTGTTTAAACTGGGTGTGGTGGTACACAACTTTAGTCCTAGCACTTCTGGGAGGCAGAGGAGGAGGAGAAGGAGGAGGAGGAGGAGCAGGAGGAGGAGGAGGAAGAGGCGGGGAAGGTGGGGACAGGCAAGCAGATCTCTGAGTTTGAGGAAAGTTTGCTCTCCACAGGGAGTTCCAGGGCAGTCAGCTGCACAGTGAGATCCTTCCTTAAAAAGCAAAAAAGGAAAAGTTTGTTTATCAGACATTGTGAAGAGTGAATAAGCCACTTCCCTTTCTTCATGAGAGTTTGACTTTGGTAAACTCTCTTCCTTTGTCACTCTAGGGATCAATGAAGGAAATTCGGCTGTGTTCCTTGGAAGTAAAAAGGAGGTTAAAAAGAAGGGTCAGCCTGGTGAGCTCCCAGAGACTGAGCCACCAACCAAAGAGCTTACATGGGCTGGTTCCAGCACATATGTAGCAGACAGCTGCCTTTTCTGGTCTCAGTGGAAGAGGGCACATCTAATCGTGTAGAGACATGATGCCTCAGGGTAGGGGGAATGTGGGATGGGGGGAGGGCACCCTCTCAGAGGAAATTGGGGGATGGGGGAAGAATTGCAAGGGGGTGACCAGGAATGGAGGCAACATTTGGGATGTAAATAAACATCCTGGGGCTATTTGCTATTAAAGGGTTTGGTAAGCTAGCCAATTATGAGACTCTCAATAGTTGCATGCTCCCAAATCACTAACAACCTGCCAATAAGACAAAGCAGAATCAACTTTATAACTGATCAAAAGTAAGGGAGAACCTTACCTTATGAAGTTTGGGCTGTGTCGCTAGGAGGAGAAACAAGGACAGGACTATAGAGGAGTGCAAATGTGCTGCAGGGTTGGGGTTTTAAGCTGGGGTTGTGGTACTCTACTAAGTTGGGTAAGGCTTAAAGAGATGATGCAATGGTTGAGTGTGAGTGGCGGCAGCAAAGTGAGATGATTATGTATTTTTGGCCACAGGGAATGATTTGTGCATGCCGAGCATAACTCTACCACTGAGATAGACACAGTTCCAAGATATGAGTTCTGAATCAAAGAGATGAAAGGATCTTACGAGAACAGGCTGTCTGCTGATGTTCTCTTCTGATGAGTTATGGGCCTTTGGAAATGCGTAATAACAGGAAAACAAGAATTTGGGGCAGGAAGTTCTTGGAAAACAGAGTCACTTTCGTAGATACAGCAGTAGAGGATAAAGTCATGCTAATTGAGAGGGACATAAATTCAGTTTTATGTCAAAATGGAATGCTTGGGGGAGGGCTGTTTTAGATCTCCTGGCTTTAAGTCAAGGTAGCTCCTTTTTCATATATGACTTGTCTATTGTAGGAAGATGGGGCACAAGGACAGATTCCACAGATTACTATGAGGTCAACCACTACAGAAGAGGCGTGTCCTAGCAATGAGCAGTGATTGCTAACTTGCATACTTTCTGAGCTGGATGGTAACTCTGTCAGTCTTGTGAGTTGACAGGGCTAGTTGGTCAGTATTGTGGGCACAGATGGGGATTTTATTTTGTGCTCTTTAGGGGGAGTGCCTACCTTCTTCTCCCCTTTGCTCTCTTCCTCCTCTCTCTCACTCCATTTTTCTTTTCTCCTCCACTCCCCATTCTCTCACTTTCTCCTGCTTCCTCTTCCCTTCTTTCCAGGTTTTCTTTATGTAGCTCAAGCTAGCTTTGAATTGACTACATATTTTAGGCTAATTCAGATTCACTGTGCATCCTAGTTTACCTAGGTTTATTTTATTTTATTTTATTTTATTTTATTTTATTTTATTTTATTTTTTACCAAAAATAAGACATTTCTGGTATTCTTTATTGGTTTTCGCTACATATAATTTTTATGGTCAGTTTTACTCTGATAATAATTTTCTTCTGTCAACATTTGAAAATAACAATTGTTTTGGAGAGTGTTTACTACAGCACTGAACAAGCAACTGTCAGTCATGGGTGGGAATGGCTTAGACTAGAAACCACTGAAGTAACTTCGTTCTAGCATTTAGCCTTGCTTTACTAGAGCTAGGTCTTGTCATAAATACTAACTTCTCATTATTTAAGGACATCTTATTTCTTGTTTTGAAATTAACCACTACAGTTTTGTTTTTTAATGCTATGTGTACCACTGGACCTGACTGATTTATAAAATGCCACAGTATAAACTACTGTAATGGTAGGGAAACATTTTTTCTGTTTTAAAAATAGCATTATTACTAAGTAATGAATATGCTTTTTGGGTATCTTAGGATTAAGAAAGGAAGCTGAAGAATCCAATGTTGACTGCAAAGAAGTATCTTTGTAGCAAAAAAAAAACCTTTTCATGACTCAATTTAAAAAAAAAAGCAATGAAAATAGGGCTGTGGGTTACACTGCACTGATGAAATAATTCAAAAACTTTATTGGCCTATAACCTGATTAGATATGCCAGATGAGAATCAATATTGTACAGAAGTTGTACAGAATTTTTTACATAGAAAACTTTACATCTGTACCATATACATATCCACCTGAAAAAAATTTTCTACATCCACCGTTAATACGGAATGCTTGACAGACTTTTCATTTTAACCATCAGAGCACAATTCACAGTATGAATACATTTCCAGTAAATCTAACCTCCCCAAACCATGCCAGATTTGTTATTTTAATATATTCAACATTAAATTCTGTACATAGAATAAAATCTACATCAAGCCCCGCCACCCAAAAGAAAAAGTGACAGCAACCTAGATTCATTTTGCAGTGATTCAAGTTTCAGTCTGTGAAAGGTCATCTATTTGAATGGCTCATCTTTAAAAGCCCTAAGACAGTATGTTACAGGTAGCTCTTGTCAGCAGGGATGTTTCCACCTTGGTGGTTTCCCCTCCTTATGTGATCCTGACAAGCATTTTGCCTAGGTTTAATAATCTTTCTTTCTCAAGCTTCTGAGTGCTGGAAACACAGTTATGTGTCATTGTCATTTCTGATCCAAGACAATATGTGTTTGTGTTTGTGTTTAGGTCAGTGTGCCAAACGTTGGCTAAACGTTAGCACTCTTCAGATACTCTTATTGTTGCATGAGAAATTGTATTGTTTTGAACGGCCTTCCTCAAAAGCTTTTGTTTGATTTTATAGCTGTTATAATTGTTCCAGCCACTTAAAATAGTATTTTTATTAATTCTTTGAGAATTGCACACAATGTAGAATTGCACATAATGTATTTTAATCATATTTGCCATTTACTCCTCCCTTAATGCCCCTGAAATCAACCCCATGCCTCCTCCTCACCATCTCTTTTTAAAATTACATTTTATTTTAGTAATCCAAGGAATCTGATTTGTATTGTTCTTATACTCATGGCTGTGATGCCATCCACTGGAGTGTGGTCAGCCTACGAAGAGGCACACCCTTAAAGAACCGGTTCTCCTTCCTCCAGAAACCATTTATTGTCAGTAGCTCCCCATCAGGGGTGGAGCTTGTGAGTCTCTCCCTCTTCCATTGTTCCTGACACTGTTATTGAGGAGGTATAGATATCAGTGACTGGGCAATTATTTTCACATGATTACAAGTTTTTAGACTAACTAAACTATATACGTGTAACTAATGTATCTGTTTGAATTTTAGTTTCTGTTGTATTTTATGTTCAGTATTAAAATCTAGACATGAAAGTTAATAGCAATATGCCTAATTAATGACGACATTGTCTATATTGGCAAAAAGTGATTATATATTTTAGGAGATATACAATATCTATGTTAGCATAGATGATAGGTTTATACCACTAACACTGATCGTGTTTCTGGTATGTATAGTGAATAATAATTGTTTAAACTGACTTCAGAGATGCGATATACATTGAGAAATCCATGAGCGTGACCCAAGGAGGATTCAATTTTTTTTCTATCAAAGTTATCATTTAGGTGCAAAAAGAAAAACACCTCTCATTTATTGCATTCACCAACCTGCTTCCAATTATATAATCAGTTCCCTTTTAACTGTAAGAGATGGAGATCTTCAGTGGGTGAGCTTACACATCCTCCTGTCTTCATAGAAATAGTGAAGAGAAATTGTATCATACATTATCAATAAGAACAGAGACTTCTTCATTCAGGACTATTGGAGACAGATTGTTGCAATGGAGGCAGGAGAATGAAGTCAATTTGCTGAGACAAATCCTGGGAAGGTTGGTCAGTGGGATTAGGCCACCTGTGCTTGTTAACTGGTGTTTATCAAAGTCAGGCCTAGAGTCTCGATAATAGGGAGGGCTTTCTTTTTTTATGAGTATGTCTTGAGAAATAGTCCCCAAATCCTTGATCAAGTAATTTGTGGTTTATAAAACTGGTGAGGGGTTAACGACTTTACATATTAAAGAACTAGAGAAAGAATTTTTCACTGGACGTTTTCAGTGGTAAATGCTCTAAGGAGAGGCTTGGGATTGACATGAGGCTTGCCTAAAGATTAATCAAGTTAAGGCCATCTTGGTTAGTTTATATTCTGGTGAGAGAAAAACACAGTGAACAAAATAAAAAATTTCAACAGAATATATGTATATATTACATGGATAATGACCTGAGTGCTTAGTGGTTGAACCATGTAGGAAAGTATGTTCTGGTTAAATGTAGCTGTTAAGAAAAGATATTCGTGTAACTTTTTGATAGGCAGTTTAAATATAAGGATGACATTGTTTTAGATTGTAATAAAAAAAAACAATGGTAGCTTAGAAAGTAAAATATGGTCTTTTAAAATGATTTTTGTGTTTTATTTTTTATTTTTATTTTTTTTTTACATTTAATAAACAGTTTATTTTTCTCAAATCGTAATTAATTCACACAGGGGTTATAAACACAGAAAGGCAGGATGTGGGGAAGGGAATGACACTGGAGTGTGGGTGTTCAGGGGGAATACAGATATCTTCAGAACCGGGTATCGGCTAGGTGAAGGTTCAGGGGACAATTCACTACGACTCTGCCTATGACTTGCTTGTCCTTATCTAAGTTGGTATTGTCTGCCAAGGCTACCTATTTACAAGGTCTATGACTACTCAGGCTTATAAATTTTCACAAAAGCTGCCTGTTTATAATAGCTTATAGCCATTTGTTTCAATGTTTTTCCACTGAGACCCAAGACTTGGTGTTAATATACATGTATGACTGGCCTATTGCTGATTTTAGGCCTATGGCTGATTTAGGCCTTCAGTGTGTAAGCAGGGCTGCCCCTGACATCTCCTCCCTTCTCTAAGTATAGAAGGGCTGTGGCAATTCTAAACTTGCGAAGGCGGGGATAGAGGGCTGACCTCCAGAATTTGAAGGGGACCTTGTAATGGCTCCAGTCCCCCTGTCGTTGTCCAGTGAGGCATGAGGGCCATACCCATCCCGATGTCTTTTTCCTGGAGAGGGGATACTTTTGACATCAACCCCTATGCAGTCAGGCTTGTCCCTCAGGGAACCCAGATAGATATTTTTATGTTTTATTTATATTCCCTTGCAGTGCTTAGCCTCGCAGCCTAAGCAAGAATTCAGATCGCCTGTCAGAGGAGGTTCTGAGTGGCCCCTCTCTGCTTGGTCTAGGGGCAGAAGTCCCCCTTTTAGGTTGGGTGGAGATGGGTTTTGGAAACACCCTGTATAAAGTAACAACCTCATCTTGAGTCTTGTGGTCCTCCATAGCTAACTTATGATAATGTATCTGAGTAGGTTTTGCTACCAAATATGGTCTTTGATCAAAATGACTAAGGAGGCTACTATGGCTCAGTAGACAGCCAATTCTAATGTTAGGTGGGCAGGTCTAACATCATGAGGTTAGCTAATGATTAAAGGTCTGATTGGGTTGGATATGGAGAAATTGGGATCAGATGGGCTCAAGTAAACACAGAGTTACTTTCTGACCACATTTATTTGTCTGGTTTGACACTGATGTAATTTTAATTACAGCCCATACAAATGCATGAACATATATTGTCAATAAAATTATTAGAAAATTGCTTTAGAAAACATGGCTGCTTACTCCAAAGCTCTCTCACTGGGCAGCATTTGCAGATAGATCTTCACTAAACTGTTCCATTATTAATCTGACTCACTCAGGGTTGTCCTCAAGTTTTCCTCTTCTCTCTAGTCCTTGGAAGGTTAGGTTTGTTTGTTTGTTTGCTGTTGTTTTGTAGCTCTAGATTAGATGATCATTTGCATTAGTGTATTTGATAGAAGAAATCACTTTCCTCTAGGTGGATAGGTCTCTTTCAGTAAATTAAGAACCCAAATGGAACGAAGATGGAAAAAAGAGGAAGTCCTTTTCCTTCTCCCCCTCCTCCTCCTCCTCCTGTACCTCCTCTTCCTCCTGTTCCTCTACCTCCTTCTCCTCCTCTTCCTCATCCTTCTCCTCCTCCTCTTCTTCCTCCTCCTTCTCTTTCTTCTTCTTCTCCTTCCTCTTGGTCTTTTTTTGTTCTCTCCTGTTTTATTATTTAGTTTGTCCTTTCATCCCATTTTGTCTTGCTCAGAGATGGGGATTAATAAAATAGCTCTGATTCTTGGTCCTCAGATTTGGATTCAATTATGCTGTTGGCTCTCCTGGAACTTTGCTTTACAGATGCTAACACCTGGGCTTGTGAAAACCTTATAATCATGTGAGCTGATTTTTCAAACCTCTTTTTTGACATAGATATAAATAGGGGTCTCTCTATGGTTGTCTATATCCCTTGTGATTGATGCGATACCTTATCCATCTGTATTTTTTCTCTCTTTATACTGTCTCTGTTTCTACTTCTATCTGTAGATCTCCTATTGGTTCTGCTTCCCTGGAAAACTCTGGGTTATTCACTGTCCTAGTTTTCCTCTTCATTGCTGAGGTAAAACACTGACCCAAAGCAAACTGAGATAAAAGGATTTATTTGCTTTATGCTTTCATGTCACAGTCAAGTCAGGGCATGAACTCAAGTAGGAGCCAAGGCAGGAACCATGGTAGAAAGCCATTTACTCATTTGCTGTCCATGGCTTGCTTGGCTTTCTTTCTTATGCAACTTAGGGCCAGGGATGGCCCCTTCCGCCTGGTCTGAGCTATCTCATATCAATCAGAAAAATGCTTCACAGACTCGACTACAGGGCAACCCAATGGAGACAATTCCTTATTTGAGGATCCTTCTTCCCTGGTAATTCTAGTTTGTGACAAGTGGATAAAAACGAATAGGCACATATACTTAATGTTTACATTTCTCATTTGTTTACATAGTTAATTGCAATGCTTTAGAATTTTTTCTGTTTCAAATTTTGCTGCCTGTTATTTTATTCTGCCAGCATTTCTTGGACTAATTATCAGTGCTATAAAGCAAGAGTCCCAGCTCCTTTGAAGAAAGGAATAGCTAAGAGAGGTCTCGAAAGCAATGATACTTAAGCTCAGACCTGAAAGATGAGTAGAAATTTGTCAGGCAAAAGAAGCAGTTGGTAGGTTAGAGACACTGTTTTAAAAAGTGATCTTGGAGATCCCCTAAGAGAAAGAGAATATGGCGTTTTTTGAAGGAAGAAAAGAAGTCCTCTACAAAAAGAGTACACAGAGCAGGAGGCAGCTGCAGATTGAGACTGGGGAGGAGGGTGAAGGCAGGCTGTGTTACAAAGTTTAGATTTATACTATATAAATACTGTATAAAATTTATACAAGAAGGAATTGCAAGTGTCCTCTAGCTTTGTTTGATTGTAAATATAATGTTTGGAGAAAGTAGAGATTTTAGTTAACATAGCTCTTTTTATGTTTCATATTTTGATCAGGCCTTGTATTTTCTGTTGATCCAATGGTTATTTAAAAAAAAAAGGTTTCTTCTGTAATGGAAAGCATTAAAATAAGATAGTAAATTATTGGTGCTAAATGGAAACTCCCCCCCTTTTAACCTATTGTCTGTCTATCTATCTATCTATCTATCTATCTATCTATCTATGCAAATTGTTGTGATTCAGTAAGAATACAAATTGGCTAAAGCAGGTGTCATGCACAAGTCATTTAAATTCAGATCTCCTACTGAAGGATGTTGCTAATGCTTGGAGTAATTAGGAGTGTTTCCCTATGGAGCTCTTGGTAGCATGAGTCAGAGAAGAAAGTTCTGAATAGAAAGGAGGCAATAGAATTTGTTATCTGGGTTAGAGGTTCACATAACAAATGTAGTTTGCAATTTTCTCTCAGTCTTCAAATTGCACTCTGAAAAAGGAAATGGAGATGGACTATGTAGTCACTCATGTATAAAATCTATTTAGAATAAGATCCCACTTATGAAACAGAGCTTATTGGTTTGTGATTTCTACCCATTTGTCTGCTAGTCTACCTGTAAAAATGAAATATCTATTAACTATTTATTACAATATCAATGCTGGAGGTGTTAGAAATTATTATCAGAGATAAACACTTATTATTTTATTCTTTAGTTAGTATAGTATTTTTGACAAATATTTGAGTGCCTACTATGTGCCAAAATACTACAGGATGTCCTGTAGATAAAAGAATGGACAAAATATGATGGGCCCAGACAACCATACAAATATAATGATGAAAATGTATAGTTACCTTTCAAAATGATTTGGTCTAGGTAGGAAAGGTATCTCTGAGGAGAAGATGGCTGTGGTGAGCTGTAACATCTTCATAGACAGGAACACAAAAGGATTATAAAACATTACTTCTAGAGCAAATGACAAATACAGAGTCCTTGTGCTTGAGGGAGCTGGTATAGTCGAAAGATAGAAAGTACAGTGGTTAGAGCTGTAAATTGTAGTGATAAGCATGGGCTAGATTATGTATGTGCAAAGCTGAACAAAGCTTGGAATAATTAAAAGCTGTGATGGTGAGCTGATAGTGATTTTTGACAATGAAACTTTTAAAAAAAATAATGTTTGTAACAGACTGAATGCACTCAAATAAATACCTTGAAGCATCTTGTAGTTATAGAAGAGAAAAGCTCATACTGAGGTGAGAGTGGAGATGGAGAGCAGTAGACATTTGAGAGATACTTAGGGGTTAAAACAAAGACAATTTTAGGTAGATTAGGAGGAAGGGATGCTAACAAAAGATGTCATGGATACTTCTTGGTATCTGATTTCTTAATCAGAAAACATCTTTCAGACAGCAAAGGAGATATGCTATCATTTTTACTGAAAGACATAAAAATACTATTAATACTTTCTATGGGAAAAATAATTGGATGAGGAATGGTTAGAGCTAGAGTAGAGATAGTTTAAAATACAGTGAGTAAATAAAGTTCCAAATAAAATAGCAAAGATGCTAAGTAGTTGCAAAATGCATTGCAGTTGACTAGAGAATTTATAGGACAAGCAATCTCCTCTACTATGTGGCTTCCTGAATCTTAACCAGGTGTAAAGAATGTTGATAATTGGTGAGGAATCAGATTTTGGCAGAGATTATAAGAAGAATAAGAAATGCTAAGGAATTCCTAGTGTTGATGTTACCAAAATCATGGCACTTGTTTTAGTTAGGATTTCTATTGCTACAACAAAACATCATGACCAAAAAGCAAACTCAGAACGAAAGGGTGTATTTTGCTTACACTTCCAGATCATAGTCCATCACTTGAGGAAGTCAGGACAGGAACTCAAACAGGGCTAAAACCTGGAGAAAGGAGCTTATGCAGAGGTCATGGAGGGATGCTGCTTACTGGCTTGCTTCCCATGACATGCCTGGCCTTCTTTCTTATAGAACCCAGGACCACTAGCCCAGGAATGGATGGTACTACCCACCATGGTCTGGGACCTTTCCTGTTGATCACTAACTAATTGGTAAAATGCCTTACAGCCAGATCTCATGGATGCATTTCTTCAACTGAGGCTCCGTCCTCTCTGATGACTCTAACTTGTGTCAAGTTGACTAATAAAACCAGCCAGTACAGTGCTGTATGACAATAAAAAGAGATTTCTGAGGATTGAGAGATTGGAGAAAGTATCTGTTGTGTGGCT
Organism: Grammomys surdaster; assembly: GCF_004785775.1. NCBI lineage: Eukaryota > Metazoa > Chordata > Mammalia > Rodentia > Muridae > Grammomys > Grammomys surdaster. Next base: position 4,540,599 of record NW_021604585.1, on the reverse strand, counting down.
GGGATTGAAGTACTGTTGCATCTTGTACCTGCACCACTGACAGAGAATAGGTTGTGATCTGATGGAAGGATTTTTTGAGTTCAAGGTTATTGAGTCTGCAGTGGATGTGGTGCATTTCAAATTGTGTCCATAGGCATGGTAATCTGAGAAGTGGGAAAGCTGTTGCAGTTAAGCTGACAGATGACCTCTGATGTTGTTTTATTGAAAGAACTGTTTGCATTGGTACCACTTAGATTAATGGTGAGATTTTAGATAAGATCAGAATTCACAAATACTTTCAAGATATATGCAGACATACCTTTTCGTTCCCTGTTATAGAGAACTTACTGTTATGAATCCATGTAAAGTACAACAGAACATGCTTCATAATGTAATAGATAAATAATACCTAACAATTACATATTAAATATTGTTTTAATTTGCAACCCCATCTCAGATAGGTACTTATATTTTCTTCTGCACTTCAAGTATGACAGTTTTTACTTATAACTGATGAGTCTGGGGTTTAATTGAGTAGTTCTGATTTCGGTTGCCTTGGGCTTATTTCAGTCAAGTTCACCCAAATTTCAGTAGCTGGCTGCTGGATTCACTGGAGCTGATGATGCAAAGGACAGCTTCTGTCACCTCTTCTCCTCCAAAAGCTTGTTTAGTCTTCTTCACATGGAGGGCTTCTAAGACCATGAGTAGAGCTGTACAAGGGATTCGTAGCCTAGGTTGGAACTGACACAGAATCAGTCATATCACATTCTGCTGGGCAAAGCAAGCCAGAGGCTGGCTCATATGGGAGAGCTCTGAAATAAATCCTATCTCTTAATGGGAGGGTTGCAAATTACTTTGAAGAGGGAAGCTGATACAATAAGAGGAGAAATAATCCTGGCTGTGGTTTGAAAATAAATTGGTCTGTCACAGAATTCTGTGTTGCAAGATGGCAAGGTATAGGTAGGTATGAAGCCACACAGAAGGACACTGTGCTTCAATATCTGCTCTTTTGCTTTCCCTTACTTGTCATGGAACCCTTGGAGAGGCAAGTCCTTTGATTATTCTTCTTATGTTTACACAACAAGGAAAGGAAGAAAGCAGGAAGGGATATTGGCTGAGTTCCATGTCTACTAGAGTGAATGCTGAACAACTGACTGGCTCGATGAGTGTTTTAGATGGCTTTATCCTTGATAGGACTTCTTAAAGTGGCAATCCACAAACCGAAGATAGAGTTTATAGCGTGAGATTTATCTTGCTCTAGGATGTTCCTTTCTCTCCTGTGCCCCGGGGGTCTTCTCAAGGAAGGACACTGGCAAAGATGGGGAAGGAGATGGGAAGCCGAAGAGTCCACCCATTAATCCTGCTGTGTTCTATTACACATTTGCTGTGTTTGATGTTTTTTCTACCAGAAGAGCCCCAGTGATTCGTGCTGTGAGATCTCAGAGGTTAGAGTAAGGCAAAAAGCTATGGGGTGCAGAGGAGGGCACAAAAAGACTGTGAAGACTGGAGTGAAATGAAGCAGAAAATGAAAGAACCCATAGCACTGGTGGAAAATAGAGAATCAAGAAATTGTTGTTAAAAGTATGGGTAGAATAAGAGAGATGTTTTTGAAGATATGTTTGTAAAAGTACCCAGTATTATCAGAAGAGTGAAAAGGAAGTTACTAGTGAATTAAATCCAGTGTGTGCCCTATTGTGAAGGTCATAGGAATGAACCATAAGTTTAGAAAATAGACTTTGGCTACTTCTACTCTGTAGTAACAGGATGAGCGAGGGATCCGTTATCTGCACCTGTACCTGGTGATATTTTAGCATCACAGGCAAGACCATGGGGTCTCCTGATTTTCTTCATGAGAAGCATATCAACATTAGGCAAAGAGTTCATGGAACTTCACAAGGCAAACTCCTCAGCATTATCCCTTCCCCAACAATGAAAGATTATCTCCTTCCTTCTAAACCAATGGGGTAATTTATCTTCTTTTTTGACTTTCACAAAAATGCAATCATATCGTATATATTCTTTGGTATTTTGATTTTGCTTATTATGACATTTTTACACTTATTCCCCTTAATTAGATATAATTCTAGTTTATTTTTCAATAGTATTTTACTGAATGAAGATAGTATCTCTTATCCATTCTGCAAGGATGGACATTTGGCTTTAGATCATTCCAATTATTTATTTGTAAGGAGAGCATGAGATTCATTTTGATACAAAATGATGGAGGAGAATTTCTGAACAAAGCCAACTTACTTATTTATCTATTAACTTTGGATAACAATTTCTGATGAGATAAAACAACAATAAATTGAACACTGAAGGCAAGTTCTAAGGTGAAGTTTGGCATGGCTTTTGGTAGCAGAAAGGTCTGATGCATTATTGTTATGTACAAAAATAATGAGAAATGACCCAGAGTGTAGGCAAAGATGGGCATGTGGTTATCAAAGCCCAGCAGAAGAGAGTGTGTTTAGAGGCCTCAGAGGATGTTCTCAATCCTGGTGTTTAGCAAGATTTACATTGTTGGGACTATGAGGGATGTGATTGGGGTACAGAACAGAAGATCACAAAGCATGTGGTTGTTGTGAAGAATGTGTTAAGAACCTTGATGTCTGGGCCTGGGTGATGTTGTCATTGCTTGCTTGCTGTGACCTGGAAGCCTCTCTACTCTCCTGTGAGCAATGAAAGTCAGAATCCCACTACTGTAAAATGAAATGCCTTGCCCCGTGTCCTGGGACTATGTATCTCCATAGACCATCCTCTGTGACTTTTGCTGTGACTGAGTCCTGCCAAGGGTGCTTAGATGTGTCATCTTTATTCTTTCTATAGATAATGATTTCTATTCTATAGAGAATAACTCTACTATGAGCCAGCTTGCAGGTTAGCGTAGTGCTCTCTGCAGACTGAGTTTCAAATGAGCGAAGCGTCTGAAGCCAGATCGCTCATGTTTGTTCTCAAATCTTTCTTTAGTAGCTGTGTAAACTTTTGAAATGACTGAACTTTTCTGGATCATGTTTTCATGATCCTTATCACATAGAGTTGTTTCCAAGAATAAATGAGTTCACATATGGAAAACACAGAGAACAGAACCCGGTGTGTGGCGAGGACATGGTATGTATTATCACCTAGATTGTCTTTTTGAAGCAGCAGTGAATGAGTCAACTTTTTGCTCGGCTCTCTGTGTGGAGTACATGACCATAGCTATTGATGTCTTTGGTACATCTGTCCATGCATGTCAGGCCAACCCTGAGCCAGGCTGCTCAGGTTAGGTTTCCACAGAATGAGTTCACTCTCACACATGGCCTGTGTATGGGAATGTAGCTATGTCCTGTCCATTCTCCATTTCTTCAGTTTCTTTTCCATTTCCCAAAGTCTATGGGTTTTAGTTCTTTCTCTGCTGTTCTCTGGTGAATCTTGTGCCTTTTAACTGTGTGGCCTGGCCAGTGAAGACATAGTGAAAATTTCTCTTTCCTCTTCATTTTCTGAACTCTATTCATGCAATGTAAAGTTGCAATCATTGTTTCTTCTCCACATTATGCTGGCAAGTCAGTTTGTTAGCCATAGCGAAAGCACCCAGATCTAGCCCCACATTTGCCCGTTCTTAAAGTTATTCCTTCATTTAAGGACTGTATTGACTGCTTAATGTAGATTCAACTTCCTGATTGGTAGCTGACACTAGATAGACTGCTCAAGGAGTTTCTAGTTTCCGGGCGTGTCATGCATGGAAACAGATTTGTAATAAAGTGTGATTGTGATAATTGCTTTACTAGAGATGTGCAAAGAGCGTATGATGACACAAAGCTAAACAGCCAGTTCTCAGTGGGGAGAAAAGGCGAGAGAAGAGCAGTGAGGATAGTGGAGAAGAGATTCTTTGCCATGATGTAAGATCCCAGCCATCAAGAAAATGGGAGGAAAGGATTGGTTAAGTAGCAGGAATGACCCATTTGCAATGTGATGTGGGGCAGCCTGGGATTGTGTTCACTGTGGTAAGCAGATCCCGCAGTAGCCTAGCAATCACAGAGAGGAGTGGCTGGGGTAGATTAGGACCAGGTCATCGAGGGTTCACAATGTTACAATAGGAAAGTAATATTTAATCCTATGAATAATAAGATAGTAGGAAATGGTTTTAAGTCAGAAGAAGACATGACTAGACAGATGTAAGTTTTAGAGATCCTATGCTAGCAGCTTGTAGTGTGTGATTTGGGACTTGTAGGAAGTAAGAAGTGGTTGCTTGCACCACACAAGTGTAACAAACACAGCAACAATGACTAACACTGAACGAAGCATGGAACCAGGACCAAGGTATAGCCATAGGAGCAAAAAGAAAGAAACGTTTTGATAAATTCATCATCTGGGTAAGTGTCGCTCTTGGGTGCTTTGAGTGATGAACACTTGATCTGTCAGAAAGAGGAGAGAATTGAGACTCATAGACCAGGTTGGTAACAGTGATGTACACTACAGGATAAGGGGTTAAAGATGGAGATGGGAGAAGTGAGGCATCCCTGTGCCCTCTCCACTTTTGGCATCTGTGGGGCAGTCACATGGAAATACATAGCAGGCTTGCCTCTTGTTCCAGAAACTCAAATGGGATTTCTGTTGAGCATTTTGCAAAGAGGTGTTCCAATGAAACCTTAAAAGGGCTAGAGGCATGCATGATGGGAATTCCAGACCATGAAAGAAACATGGAGAAGCCTTGGAAGATGATTTTGCAAAGTATGCCAGTTGGGGAATTGGTTGAAAATAAGTTAAAAAGAAACAGGTGGTCATGGAAGCAAATCTAAGTTCACAAAGCCCACGTATTACTTAAGTTGGGCTAGGCTGTGGGGAACACACTTTTGAGTAAGTGGCCTCACAGCAGTTGTGCTTCAGGCTGGCCTGGTTCCTTTGGGATGAATCCTCTCTTTCTCTTTCTGGTAGATTCTAATTCGTGCATTCTACCTAGGGCTTGTGGCAATCTATTAGTTCAAATGGGGGTAATGGTATCTCCTCTGATTTTCCTTGTTTTTAATGAAGAAGAATTCAAGCAGAGATAACTTTTTTTAAATGAAGCATTTAAAGAGAAGCCCCACCATTTTTCATATATTCAAGCTACCTAGAAAACAGCATCCACAGCAGCATTTAACTTTTTAAAAAATTGAACTCTGAGTTTTCATGCATTTCAACTATGAATTCCTTTAAAGCACTCAGGTCATTGTTTTAACTTTCCTGTTTTGCATCCTGTCTAAGGGATGCATTTCCTCTTCTCCACTCCTCTGCCTACCCTACTCCCCAGGTAACCTCTCATATGCTTCCAGAAATTGACTATGGGACTTCTCTTAATTTTGATAAATTTCTCAACAAAAACATGAATGTCTTGCTGATCTTCATTAGGATGACTTCTGCATGACTGTAAATAGAGAATGGTGGGAATTTGGAGTCTTTGTACCAACCCCAGGTTTACCTCTGTCCATCCAGGTGATTCAGGACACAGGGAATAAGGAAGATCTTTGCTTCTCGCTCTCATATGCACTGAAACACTTATTGTTTCCTCACTAGTCAGACTGGGTTTCCTTATTCAGAAGGTTTATAGTTTTTACCTATTAGGAAGTAAGGAATAAATGAAAACTTTCATAGCAAGAAAAAAAGAATGGGCCCGAATTTACCACCTCTTTATCTGTACCTGTGAAGAACACATTTGAAAATTCTCTTAGACTGAACAGTTCTTAGCTAATGGAGATGTTTCAGCTAGTAAATTTCAAAATATTCTATTCCTGGGTGGGGTGGAATTCGCATTTTAAGGAAAAATATTTATCATTGTTCCTTTTTCTTTCTTGCTTAGGATCTGTATGCTTTTGGTATGTGATTGGGTGATCAAATTTATAAAAGTAGCCCACCATAGTGTTTCCTATTGTCATTTAATTTTTTCATTTTTACAGGGAATCAGCAGTCTCTTCAGCTCTTTAAAGGTGGTGCGCCTCTTACGCCTGGGCCGTGTTGCTAGGAAACTGGACCATTACCTGGAATATGGAGCAGCGGTCCTTGTGCTCCTGGTATGTGTGTTTGGACTGGTTGCCCACTGGCTGGCCTGCATCTGGTACAGCATTGGAGACTATGAGGTCATTGATGAAGTCACAAACACCATTCAAATAGACAGCTGGCTCTACCAGTTGGCCTTGAGCATTGGGACCCCATATCGCTACAACACCAGTGCAGGGATCTGGGAAGGAGGACCCAGCAAGGACTCCCTGTATGTGTCCTCCCTCTACTTCACCATGACGAGCCTTACAACCATAGGATTTGGAAACATAGCTCCGACCACAGACGTGGAGAAGATGTTCTCAGTGGCCATGATGATGGTCGGCTGTAAGTACCTTTTTTTCCTTTCTCTATTAAAAACAACTTTAGTCTTTACGTTTTTGTTTTTTTTTTCTGCCTCTGAACTCTGACTGGATCAAAATGATCTTTTTCTTAAGAAAGGCTTTAATTGAAATCATTTGCAATTGGTTTACTTTTGATTCAGCCCTAGGAAATAAAAATACAAGGAATGTATTTTATTCTTTGGAATGCATTAGCACATGAAAAACTGTGTGTGTGTGGGTGATAGAAAACTCAGACTGGGAAGTCTGTGATTTGATTCCATGCATGGTGTTGTACCTGGCAGCTCTGGAGAAGGAACTAGCTCTGGTATCTAGACAGGAGGTGTCTGGCACATTCCGTAGGTTTTGTTGGCAGTTGGATTCCTAAAAAAAGCAGATGGGATGTGATATAAGACCATAAGTTAGAAAATATTTTAGTCAATAACTGAATTTCTGAGTTAAAGTGGACTTCAGGATGCAGTATGATGTATTCTTTTTTGTTTTTATTTTTATTTATACTGAAGCTAGCCAGAAGAAGTTCATAAATGTAGCCTTTGGACAAACACTGTAGTCAGTTGAGTTTGTGACAAAGAATGAAAGGATTGGTGATCTGAAAGCCTGTAGCAGTGACAGGGTCCAAGACTCAGTTTGCGTGCCTGACTACAGTGACTTGGCAAAGTTCTTGAAAGTAGAATGCCCTTTCAAAGAGCTAAAGACCATGTGCTCTGCCCCCACATTCTGACTGAATGACAGCAGAGTTCCAGACATGAAAGATGTTCAAACCTTAGATGCTGTTTTAAAATGTCTCGAAAGAAAGTTTCCAGGCATTTCCACCTTCAAGCTGCCCTAGATGACTCATTGAAGCCCAGTTCAGACATCTAGAGTAACGTCAGGATTGTGCTGTAGACGTGATCAGCATGAATGTGTTTTATAAGCCTTGCAGTCATTATTGCTGGTGGTCTGTGTAATTTAGTGTAAATCTTCTTCTCCTCCTCCTTCTTTTTTGAGGCTCCAAACTTGATTCTCCTTGCTTCCTACCTGTGGTTCAAAATGTGAGCCTTCAGATTCCTGCCTCTGTTTCCATGCTTCTGCTCCACCATTGTGGACTCGAACCTTCTGGAACTATGACCCCATTTCTTCCACGTGATGCTTTGTTCATGGTGTTTTATTACCGCAATAAGAAAATAACTGATACAAGCACTCAAAACAAAGCAAAGCAGAAAAGATTCATAACTTTCTTAACACCACAAAGACCTTCTCCATGCCGTTATAGCCCTTCCCCAACCTTCCCTAATCTCTTCAAACTAACAATCTACTCTACCTCTTTATGATCTTGTGATTTTAAGATGTAGTAAAAATGAAATCATGTAAAATAAAACTTTTAAAAGTTGCCTTTTAAGCTCCAATTATGCCTTTGAGATAAATGGGAATGGAATTTGTCGATAGCTTTCTTCTGGGTTACATTTTTGTGGTTTGGACCACCACTGTTTAACCATTTATCTGTTGAAGAACATCTTAAACATTTTAATTGTTTATGTTTCATAAGAAGTCTTCATTGGGTGTATTCACCACACCACAACTGTACATTATTCAGTGGACATAGCTCATCCAGCCTTCTCCCTGCTCCCCTCCCATTAGGAGCCTTTTATTCGCTTAGACAATTTTCCTCTCCTTTCATGACATATACACATATACACATGATTTTATGTAACTATATGAAACTCAAGGGCTGTAAGTGAGACAAAACATTAAGTATTTGTCTGAGGTTTGCTTCATTTAATTAAAAAGAATATCTCAATGACACTTTTATTTCTTCACATAAACTCCTTTTCCTTTGGTCTCACACATGCACAGTATTCACACTGCATTTTCTTTGCCTGTCCTTCTGATTTGAGGCAGATATCTTGGTTGCATAACCTACTTACCCTGAAGAATGCTTCTTGAATCAGTGAACAACTGCAGATTTTTCCCTTTCTCCTTCCAAAAGACTGTATGACTGTGTGTACTGCCTGTATCTCTGCTCACTCTGAAGATTCCCCTTCACTGGTGTCCTTAGGGTAGTCCCAGAGTCGGCTGTAACATGGCATCTGTCCATTTTTTTTTGTGTGGTGACTGCATAACATTGAGAACCATCAGTAAAATAGTCCCTAGTCTTCTCTTCCTCAGTTACCATAGGGTACACCCCATGAACCTACAGGTGCATTTTTGGAAGCAGACAGCATTGAAACAGGAGTAGAAACCATAGACATTTGGACAACTTTTTCATGTGACTTGATGTGCCTTCAGAACCTGCTTGGATCAGATCATATATATACCAGTTCCGTTTGATAACTGATTGCTATTGTGAACATGCTTCTTTATAGCTTGATGGGTCAGATAAAACCCAACCCATGATGAGTGGCTCAGGTCTCAGTAACTTGGTGGCTCATTGTCAAATGTTCCATTTCTACTAAGGCTGAGTAGCAGGCCATGAGCTCAAGGGAGAAGAGTTGTCTGCAGATGATGGTAGAACTTTGGTTCAAACCCCCAAATGTCTCTTCTATGATTCACTTATAGAGGACTGCCAACAGCTCCAAACAGCATCCCTATCTGCCATTGAAACCTCAGGTACCACTGTATTTACTGGGTCGTATGGTGCAAGTGGTAGAGCAGCCTGCACAGCAGCTGCATTGACCTGTTGAAGGGCCTTTTATTCCAGGCCCACTCAAATCTAGCAGCTTTCTGAGCCACTTGGCATATGGGCTAGGATAACACAGCCAAGTGAGGAGTGTATTATCTCCAGAATCCTTATAGATCCACTAAACATTGTGCTTCTTTCTAGGTAGTAAGAGGTACCAAGTACAATAACTCATCTTTCAGTTTAGAAGGAATGTCTCTGCATGTTCCATATACTGAACTTAAGTACTTCACAGAAGTAGAAGGCTCTTGAAGTTTAATTGAATTTGTGTGTGTGTGTTTGTGTATTTTGTGTGTGTGTTTGTTACCAATGGATTCACAGTGGTTGCTACCTTAGATTCACTTGGTCCAATTAGTATGTCAGTATAATGAACCAATGTGAAAATTTGTATAAGAAACAGATGAGCAAAATGTCTATAAAGTTATGACACAGGGCTGGAAAGTTAATATATCCTGGAGGTAAAACTGTAATGTTGTACCGCTGGCCTTACCAACTAAAAACAAATTACTTCTGGTGATCTTTACGGACACGTACTGAGAAAAAGGCATTTGCTAGATCAATAGATATATACATATCATGTACCAGGACTTGTGTTAATCTGCTGAAGTATGGACACCACATCTGGTATAAAGGCTGCAATTAGAGTCACTACTTGAATGAGTTTTCAATGGTCAACTGTCATTTCCCATGATCCATCTGTCTTCTGCATTGGCTAGATAAAAGAATTAAAGGGAGCTGTGTTGGGAGCCATCACCCTGTATCTTTCAAGTTCTTGATGGTGGCACAAATTTCTGCAGTTCCTCCAGGGATGTGATACCATTTTTTCCATTCAATTTACTCTTCTCCTTGGCAGAGGAAATACTAAAGGTTTCCAGTTAGCCTTTCCAACCCTAATAGCCATCGCTCTACAGGACAGGGAACCAATGTGAGAATTCTGCCAACTTCTAAGTGTACCTATCCCAATTATACATTCTGATTGCAAGTGTGTTCGGGATTTATCAATTTGGATTCCTTTTAAATGTTTCTACTTTGAAGGATTACAGATAAGGATGCTTGTACATCTGCAGATAAAGTTTTGCATGGACATAAGTTCTTAATTCTCTGTAATAATGACCAGGATCGCAAGTAAATACATATTTAGATCTTAATGAATTTGCCAAACTCCTTTTCAGGATAAGTAGTCTAGAATAGCATTTCATAACAAAATTAAAGCAAAATAAAACTATGTAGAAGTTTAAATACATTCTTATTTCCTTTGTTTGTAAAGCCACAACTTCCTACCTAAGAGCAAATCAGTGGTATCGATAGCTTGGGTTACTGAAGTAGTCTCCTATATTTTCCTTGCATTGCTATTCTTATCCTAGGATCCCTGTCTAGACTCTAGGAGCTAGAATACCCCTTTAAAAGTAAATACGCAGTACCATTCCTTAGCACAGATATCCCTAATGCATACAAAACAAAAATCTAAGTTACTTACTGTTTCCACATATATGTAGAAATGTATTTTATCTTATTTTTATTTGTTCTTTGAGAATTTCATATAATGTGTTTTAATAATATTTACCACTCCAATCCCTCCCAGATCAACCACATTTCCTACTCTGATGTCTATTCTTTATTGTCAACTTGATTACATCTGGAATTAACTAAAACCCAATTGGCAGGATATACCTATGAAGGACTTTTCTTAATTAAATCATTTGAAGTGGGAAGACCCATTTCTAATCCAAATCTCTTGAAGTGGAAACATTCACCTTTAATACAAATCTTTTGAAGTAGGAAGATCCACCTTTAATTTGGGCCACACTTTCTGTTTGCAGACGCTGTATAGGAATTGGAAGAAGGAGGCTTGCACCTTTTGCCTTCTTGCTCTTCCTCTCCCTGACAAGTCCATTCCTTCACTGGCATTAGAGCCTATTTCTTTAGGATTCTGGAATATACTGAAGACTAGCTGAGACATCCAGCCTCATGGACTGAACAACTACTAGATTTTTGGACTTTCTGTTTGTAGATAGTCATTGTTGGACTATTCATCAATATGTATACATATATATGTGTGTATATGTATATACATATATACAGAATATATACATACGCATATATATGTGTATATGTGTGCATGCATGTATATATATATGTATACATTATATAATATATATATATATATATGTGTGTGTATATATGTATGTATATTGTATGACTTAAGTATATTGTGTCTTTATCCATAGGATCTAATTATCAAACTTTAAATGGTAATTAATAACATTGACAATAGCCTGTATTATTTGGGGGTCTATAGGAGCTACTAGTCAACAACTCCAAAAAAGTAATCACACATATGCACCCACACACATACATGTAATTTATATCATATTTATTAAAATCACACACACACACACATATCATACATACTATTGTAGAAGCTTCCTAAAATAAGAGGTAAAATGGAGCTACCCTAAATAAGACAATAATGCCCCAGTTTGATAATATGGACTAATGAAATCCTTATACCAGGAATGAGTTACCTGTTTAACTATTCTCAATGCTACTCATTACTCTTTACAGCTTAATAATTAGACCCTATTTTTTGAGATATAATGTACTTGAGTCATAGAACATATGGTAATATCAAAGTGGTATTGCTATGGAAGTGTCAATCCTATGGGCCAGATTTATCTGGGAGGTGCTATCCATGCTACCAAAGACGAAGAGAAATCATCAATCTTACACAGCTGTGAACCCCAGAAGCTACAAAAATATCTGGCCTGGAGAGATGTTCCCACTAGTGCAATTGTGGCATGAACATTGTGTGAGTTCTTAAATCTGATTGCTTTTAAGTTCTACCCCACAGAGGATACCCATTCTTGGCACCATTGTCAAGTCAGGAATCTGTGACTATATTGATCATAGGCCGTAGGGAAGAGCCTGCTACTGATAGTATGCTAAATGGACATAATATTAAAAAACTGACTACTAATGACTTATTGTCATGCTCACAGATTAGTGCATCTCAACCCTCATCAGAGAAGCATTTATACACAGTAGATAGTGATTGATTACCTACTGCATCTTTATTGATGAAACCACATCCTATCTTACCACCTATATTTTTTACTCTTCATGCTCATGTCCATTTTTCCCTAGTCCATGTTGGGTCTCTGGATGTCTTTGAGAATATCAAGCCCTATACCTGCAGGACTCACCTCCTGACATACTGTTGTGTGACATTGCTGGGGAGATGGGTATGAACACCTATTCACCCTAGGTAGAGAACTGATGATATACCAAAGTATGGGTACCACCAAAGTCTAATTTGGTGAACCGATGGATTTTATTAGGATTATTACAGGAATATGGAGGAGAGATCATTTAGAGGAGCAAAAATGACTCAACAACAGCTGTATCACCAACATCCTATACTAGTATGGGTAACACATTACAAAACGTGGAAACCTGAAACACACTACACAACTGGCTGGCAGCTCAACAGGTTGGACAATGAACTTTCCAAGTAGCTCAGTTTGTCTGCAACTCTTCCAGGCATCTGCTAGTCTTTTCTTCTAGAACATTTGGCTGGTCTATGCTTATTTCTGTCTACTTGTTGGGTCTTATGGTATCAGCAGAATTTACTGTTTATATGTGCTTGGAGGGAGAAGGGACTGGTGAATCTAGTCATTTTCAGGGAGTTTCTGAGCTTAATGTGTTCACCCACGGCATGAAATCTTTCATCTCCCTAGATCATCTAGTTTCTTCAGAGCCTTCCTTTGAGATGAAAGGTTTAATCTCAGAAGAAACTGCTAACAACACTTACATCCTGAATTCATGCAGGGTCACTGAGTTTTCTTTTCATAAATTCCCTTAAAACTACCCTATTCTAAAAACTACCTCAGCGAGCACCAGTCACCACATTTTCACCTTTACCTGTGTTTTTTATAATACATCTCAAGAAATCAAGTTTACCCCATTTCACTTTTTCTTTGAAATGTCAGTTTCTCATGAGCATGGTCTTTGATTGCTTCTTTCTCCACCTGTATCCTCAGCATCTGAACAACTCCTAGCCATTCCTTTCTTGATCCTGATTGCACAAATGAACAAAGTTGAAGAGGACCCTGATGATTACGATGAGGCTCTTCTGTCTTCACGTGTGCCCCCAATAGGGCTTTGATGAAGATGATTGGTTAGGGAGATGTACACTCTCAGCTTTAACTTCTTCTGTGAAGTTTGTGGTCAGCTGGTGTACATGTGTTTTTCCTTTGGGATTCTAGAAGTTTCTGTAGCTGTATTGATCAACCCAAAATTTCTCAGATGGCTTTTTGTTATAAGGTTTAAGAAGACAGCCAGTAGACAATCACCAGTGATTTCTCCTTTTACATTCCCTCTGCATCTACCTCTGTTGGAAATGTTCATACAGTTTCAGTTGGGTTTTCAAAACACCATTGATTCATAGTTGATTTTATTTTTATTCTCTGTCGTGTGTGGCTGACTATATCTGCAAGATCTAGATTCGCTACCCTCTCATTTTCAGTTCCTGACTAGTTTTAAGCCTGGCCACTTTCTTCCTTGGGTTTCTGCTATCTAATTTCAATGCATAAATAGATATTTTCATCTCTTCTGATACTTAGCATCCTCCTGCCAATTGGCTTTACATTTCTGTTTAAGCCTCTGTGTGAGTCCAGCTTCTATAGCCAGACTATTCCAAGGAAATAGATTTTAATATTCTTCCTAGTTCTGCAGTCTGTGGTGATTTCGTGGCATATTTCCCTTCAGATAAACTGAGGGGGTTATAAAAATCTTTTAGACTCATGAAGTGTTATACCTTGAACAGTTCCAGGATTTATTAGACACGTATGTACAGAATACCAAATAGGAACACTGCAGATGTTTGTAATCTTGGTTTTTCTTCATTTAATACCAACAAGGAAACTAAGCAAAAATATGCCACTGCTGGTCTGAGAATTGAGTATATTCTGCCGTCATGGACAGGAATTTAAAGTGCTCTTTCTGTGTGTCTCTCTGTCTCTGTCTCTCTCTCTGTCTCTCTCTTTCTCTCTCTGTATTTCTGTCTTCTCTCTTTCTCCCTCTCTGATGTGCATATGTGTGTTTGCATGTGTTATGGTGTGTGTGTGTGTGTGTGTGTGTGTGTGTGTGTGTGTGTAAGGAGAGAAGGGGAAGAGGAGGTGGAAAACAGAAAAGTTCATGTCTTCATTTGTGCTGGGAATCTAGTCAATCTGTGTTGGTTGTTTGACAAGTACCACTTTGTACTTTATAAAACAATAAGTATGAAAAACCTATTATTAAAAAGTTGATGGAAATGCTAGTGATGTCAATTGCCTATGAGAGAAATAATCACTACGCATCAACAATGGCTTGTTTTATTGTGGGGAAGGTCATTTGAAATTTTAATGCCATGTAGCACTACTCAGAGATTTTAGTGGTAGCAAATCCAGTTTCTCCATCCCCTTTGAGTCTCTTCTTTCTTTTGTGGTGTTTTCTTTTCTGATTCCTATGCTCTTGCTACCTAAGGCTAACTTGCATGTTGACTTCATCTAATAATTTAATCATATGAATCTTTTTGTAGTGAGTACCAGAGAAATCATTAAGAAAAATTACGTGACTGTAATTTGACTTTTCCTTGGAAGAATATAAACACAAATCTTTTTATCTCATATACGGCACTGAGGACTGACTGAAGGAATGATTGCTCTCATGTCTGGTTTGAGATTATTTGAGTTAATTATAACACCACTAGTGACTCAAAGACAGCAGCTTTTTCACTAGAATTCCCATCCCAGTATGTGTGATGACTCAGGAAAACTGCAACTCTGGAGCTCAGTTCTCATCTTGCAGGCAGCTTCATTGAAGAGTCTGCTTTCTCCAGAAATTGCTTACTGCCTTTATAACCTTTTCCAAAGGACCTTATAAAGCTTGTAACTTTTTGAGTTTCTCAAGTAAGTTTCATGAGCTTCCTGGACCTTGTAAGTTTCCTGAATCTTACAGACTCTGTCCTCCCTCCACAAAAGTGGTTTCAATTTAGAAACGGAGTTTTGGCCTATTCCTAAGGTATCTTAGCTAGTTCTCATGTCTCTAGGATCACAATATATTTCTGTTATCTGCTATTGGGAAAGTTTTTAAACTTAAAGTCATTCAATCCTAGGCTTGCCCAAATGTGGAAAATCCATTTATTCAGCCAGAATTGATTTCTTTGTTTTTTCTCAATATATGTTTCA
Organism: Grammomys surdaster; assembly: GCF_004785775.1. NCBI lineage: Eukaryota > Metazoa > Chordata > Mammalia > Rodentia > Muridae > Grammomys > Grammomys surdaster. The sequence goes on along the minus strand of NW_021604585.1, from coordinate 4,525,384 downwards.
ATCAGACTTTTATGACTTCAAATTGTCTTTTTGTAGTTTTGGCATATTTCCCATCTGGAGCAACATCTATAGTTTTGAGAGTAGCCATCACTTTAACAACTTAGTCAGGTCCTCTCCAGTGCTTCACATCTGTCCATTTGTGAATGAATCTGACATTTTGTTCGCATTCATGAAATTCACTCTCAAAGGCTGTTAGGGAGAGAGAATATCACAGCAGTTCAGTTCTCCAGCAGTTGTTGAGAATAACAGATTTGTTTTTGTTAAATCAAGAGGTGGGTAATCTCTTTGCTAATTTGCTCAGTAAATACTTAATGATGCTTTCATGAAATGGTTTCTAATCCACTTAATTTACATAATCTTGTTATTGAATCCTAATAATTTTCCATTTTCTAAAGATCAGCAGACTGTCTAATTTTGCAGCTATTCATAAAAACACCTTAGTACACTGATAATTTGTTTTGATGGCTATAAAACAACAGGAACTGAGTGTAGATTTTTTCTAATGTGATTATCCTCTTAATGTATTTTTATGAGTCTTCTTCTAAAGATTCATCAAGAAAGCAATTTACTTTATTACAAAATTATCATAAACCTTGCGTTTTAGTTTAATCTAACCATCAGAAAGAACTCTATATTTGCTTCTTTATTACAATTTTATAAAAGAGAGACACGAATAGAAAACAAGTTACAAATAACTCTTGCTCATAAATAATTAGCATTTTTCTACTTGTGCATGTATAATTGTTTTAATCTTCTGTTGAATATATTATTAAGCATGCAGACAACATGCATCAAAAGGCTACCAGGTTGGATTTTGAGCATTCATTTTATTTAAAACATTATTTATCCTTTCTACTGTTGCTTGATTAGTTTCCAGATTGAGGTAGCTTAACTCATATGAAATATAACAGTGAGAATTTATTCTGCTGTTGGGAGATTTGAGAAGTTAAGAAAAAACAAGACTGAAATCCATGAACATAAATAAATTGTTGAGGTTGAATCAGCAGGCAAGAAACCCAGTTAGTAATGATGATAGTGTGTAGTTTTCCAAAATGCTATCATTGATGGTTACTTAAACACTCTAGAAACTTTCTGTAATGGAGTAGAAAAGTTTACAATCATCAAGCAGGAAAATTATTGGGCAGATTTATCAGAATAGCAAGACCATCCGCCAACAGGATATGTGTGATGGGAAATTTGACTTTCCATCTAGGTAGTAAGGGTCACTGGGGTACGTTCAGTCACACAGTTGTCTTTCATCATCAGACAGAGACCAACTCCACACATCTTCCTCAACAGTTGATGAACTCACTGAGCATCTCTTGTACCATTCATACTAAGAGTCAAGTGAGGTTATGGACTTTGCCCTGACACTTCCTTATTTGGAAAGAACATCAACAGAGCATAGGAGACCTAGAGACTGAGAAGAGTATACATTAATTGGGTAGAAAGACCAAGGGACCATCTTATAGACTCTTTAAGTCTCTGTGTGTTTTAATTTTTCAAGTGTTAAATGCAGGAGTTGAGTGATGGTATTTCCATCACTTTTTTTTTTAATGCTGACATCCTAGTGTCCCTTCACATGGTTCACCATTGTCCATTGGGTGGGGCACATGATTCTTTGGAAAGGAGATAGTGTTACAAAGAGTGTCATTGCTCTATGGAGAAAAGAAGTGTCTTCTAAGCTGAGTAAAAAGACGAGAGGGAAGGTTGTCAGGGAGATATCATGAAGGTAAGAAAACATGCTTTCGCAAAGTGTATTTGGAAAGGGAAGTGTTTTTCCATGTAGAAATGAGGCATTAGAAAGATTGAAGTGTACTTGGCTTGGAACACAAAAGACATTTTCACGTGCACCTGTGGAGACCTAAGAGGTTACCTGACCTAGATGAATTCACAGAAAGGCTTAAAAGTGAGTTATCGCTCTATTCCAAAATTAAGGACATTCTTCCACCAACTGTCATGCAACAATTGAGTTAGCTCAGGTGTAACATTAACTGCTGTGTTACATGCTCTCCTGAGCCTGCTCTCGAGGTGTGGGAGGGAAATGGAGTGTAAGCATGCTCATTTTCATCTCAGTTTTCGGTTTAGCCAGATGGGGAGAGCTTTAAGCCTAGTGTTTATTTTGGAAATTGGGCTAGTTCTTTGTGTTTGCTCTACCCTTGCCTATAAGAAAGATTTTTGCTTTTATCTTCTCTTTCCTTTAATGAACTGAGTATCCCATGAGGTGACACATTTTGTGAAGTTCAAAGTTCATGGTCCTAGGTAGTCTTTTATGGTTAATACTTTCAGATGTAGTCCAGTGGTTAAAAAAAGACTGGGTGAGGTGCATTCTTGTCCCCATCTCCTTATCAAAATAGAACTGCCCTTTGCAGGAATGTTCTTTCATATCCTGTTTCTTTTGATGCCAAGTCACATTTCCACAAGGCCTGCTAGAATCTGTAAAGAGTTTTTCCAGAAAACAGCAAGAAATCTTCTTAATGGTCTATTAAGAATCTTGGGTGTGGTGTTGAGATCCAGGACTCAGGAATGGAATTCTGTATTATTGAAAATTCTTTAGTCCATTTGGGACTATAGCAGCCATTATAAAGTGCTGGCTATGTGACTGCCACTAGAAGCTTCTTGGCCTCCAGTGAGCTTGTCAATACAGTCAGGATATCAGAAAAGAGGACTGTACATATTCTCTCTCTCTCTCTCTCTCTCTCTCTCTCTCTCTCTCTCTCTCTCTCTCTCTCTCTCCCTCTCTCCCCTCCCCCTCCCCCACTTCAACTCTCTTTGTACCAATCACAAAGTCCATCTCTTCCTCCACTTTCAGCATAGATCTCTATATACCAGGAACCCAGACTTTGTAGGAATGAATAGGATATTGAGCTCCCAGCTACAGTGTCTGTCCTTTTTGCTGTTGTTTATTTAGTCAAAAACATTGTCTTCCAGTGGATAGCTGTGGTCACTGAGCCCATGTTGAATGTGTAAATGAATGATACAATATAACTTAGAATGTGTTGCTAAGTAGGGAAATGACAACTTGAGAGAGAGAGAGAGAAAAAGAGAGAGAGAGAGAGAGAGAGAGAGAGAGAGAGAGAGAGAGAGAGAGAAAGAGAGAAAATAGTATGACTTTTGGTGGGAACTCCATATATTTCATTTTGGCTTGAGTGAAAGCGGATATGTCTGGGGAGAAAGAAGGGAAACCAAGATATAAAAGGCTTTTCCTCATTTCAGAAGGGCTTTGACTTTTATCCTAAAAGGTCTGGTATAAGCCAAATAATTTGGTTCTTCTGTGTGGAAGATAGGTTGGAGAAGATAAGGGGTATTGGCAAAGAAACCAACTAGGAAGCTGTTGTGGTATCTCAGGATGACATGCTGGGGGGTATGGAGGGTGTCTAAATGTAGAGTTGGTATTTTTTGTTGTTGTTAAAGGGCCACAGAGTAACTATTTTAGGCTTTACTGATGGTACGATCTCTGTGGTAGCGTTTCATCTCCACTACTGTATTGCTAGAATGTCCATAGACAGCATAGCAACAAATGAACACAATTCAGGTTTGAACAGGTGTCAGACTAGGTGGCTCACTGCTGTGAGAGACTGTAGACTCCTGAGGCTGGAAACTTGGGTTCACATGGTTTTCGTTGTCACTTATAAGAGTTTATACCAGCTTTCTATAATGTGGGCCATGACCCTGTGACTGACTGTGAAGTACACAGAAATTTGGTATCAGTAAAAGGTTTGTGAATGTACAAAGATCAAACATCGACTAAAAGTCAGTTGTGGAAGGGGTCAAAGGTGTTTTGGCAGTGCTTGCTCATGCTGCACTGTGATTTTGCTGCATTTCTGGTTCTGAGAAAGTAACACACACTCTTTGGACTGCATATACTGCCAAACCCTGCATCACTAATGGGTGCTGCCTGCAACTGTGGCTCAGAATCAAGGCTAGTGTGCTGTGAGAATCAGTGTTGTCATTGTGTCTTCAGAGTTTGCTGCTTCTTGCAGAAACATACTTTGATTACAGAAAACATACTTTAAATATTCCCTGTCTTTATTCTTCAATGTATATCAAATTCATTTGTCTTCGGTGTGAATTAGAATATTTGATTTTGAAAATTATTGGCTGAGTTGCTGACAAGTTTCATAAAAAATATTTAAGTGGATTTTGGTTTAGGATTAGGACAGAATTTCAATCAATTTCTGCAATGATCCAAAGCATGCTTCTGCCATTTTATACAATACATTTATAAAAAGTGGTATCTATAGCCTTGAAGGTTACAAAAATCAATATATTCAACTCTAGAAAGGTTAGATGCTTTATGTCTTGCAGAATTAGATATTTAGCCATGATTAAATTCTTTATGTAAAAATAAAAATGCATCTTATTACTATACAAAGTTGTTTGATTTTAATAGATGGTAAAATGTATACCAACTAATTGTTAAGTTTTCATGACTTATGACTTGTAATCAATAAATATGCAATTTGTATATCTGTTTTATATACTCATATTCTTGAGGTTGCATAAAAATACCTAGTACAAAAAGGAGTAACAAGTAGAGAAACTTTAAGAAGCTTGGGTCTAAGCCATCACCTATAAGATGTAGAGAACACATCCCGTCTTGCAGAGTTATTTGGGATATCCATTTTGGAGAGTATACAAAAAAGTTCCCAATGTGGTTTTTAAATTTGTAGTTGATGATGAAATGAGTGTCTAGGGTACTAGAGAAGAATCTAAGAGGACACATAAATTTCTACAATTTCGGCCAGGTGTGCTCTAAAGCACATTTCTGAAGCAGAAGAGAGGGAATCAGCAGAATGGCAGGATGAGGTGCTGCAGGTCCTCAGGCTGTAGGGCTTCACTGGGTCATTATTAACGTGCTGTGGGGTTTGAGAGACCCAAGACATGGAGAGGTGGGCTCTGGGAGTCATTGCCTATAGAAAGTAATGGATATCCAGACAGGAGGGATGTGAATCTGGCTGAGCTGGGAAAGAAGATTCTGGAAGAGTGTAGAGAAGAGAACATATGCTTCAAATTTTTCTCTTGGGTTATAAACTAAAATTGAGCTGGAGAGAACTTTTTACTCAGAAGAGAGGTTTATTTTCTCACCACAGGGTTATTTATTGATTTCCAGTGAGTTCAGTTTTGACCTCTGAGGAGCTGTGCATGTCTCAGGACAGGCTGACCTCGGAGGCAATGGGGTGTTCTTTGAGAATAGAAACCTCATGTGATCCTAATGCAGGTGCTATCAAGTGTCAATTGACAGATGATTTTAGTATTACCTAAAATATTATTTTTCATAGATGGAAAGACTTATAAATTCACATATGAGTATATTTAGTGCTAGTTAAAAATAAATATCACAGCCTTTATGCTGGTGTTTAAGAATGGTTTTAGTGTGCTTTGGGAAGCATATTTTTCTTTGGGATGCTTTCTAAGCCAGCAGGCCTTATTTGCCTAGTTGACATTTACCTGAATTGTGAAGACAGTGTTAACTCTCTTTAGGAAGACAGCAGTCAGGGATGCAGTGCTACCTTTGTGTGGTGTGTGTAGGAAATATGATCTTTATGTGATGAAAACGACATTTAGTTTGTCTTTCAAGAAATGCTGGGGACAGCACAAATTCTCTTTGAAGGTACAGCTGCCTTTCAGAAGCTGTTTCAACAGCTACCCGCTGGACTTTACCATCTTTAAAGCTGAATTCATATTTCAGAGTGGCCAGCATTCTTAATTTGGAGAAATGTAATCTGGAAACATTACAAATTTGAAGTATTTGGGAAGGGAAAATCCCTTCATTGGTGTCTGTAGTTGGGTGTAGACTCCTCAGAGAGTTTATTAGAGGCTTTGTATTTCTGGGGACGTCTTCTTGCATTGAGCTGGCCTTGAGTTTGTCTACCAGGTTCCTCAGAGACCTGACACCTTCTTTATTGTTGAGTTTCTTCAATGTCTTTCCTTATGAGTTCCTGGCTGAGAGCAGACACCTTTCTTCTGTCTACTCGTGAGCCCTCAAGTAAGTTCCTTCAACCTCTGACCCCTTACTGCATGGCATCTTCGGACTTCTCCATCTGGATGGTCCTTTCTCATCTACTCCAGGACTTCTAGCAGCAGCTGGGATTAGTGGGAGACAAGGGAGGTGTTACTGAAGCCTATGCTTCTCAGTGTTACCCTTTTCAGGCTCTTCTCACTCAGATTTGCTCACATTCACTCTTTCTAGCTCTCCCCAACCCATGACCACCCTTCTTTGCCTTAGTTGGTGACCATATGGTAGCTCTTACAGATGCAGTTTTTAAAAATGGTTATTTCACTTTGAACCTTCTCATAAAGAGGCTGTGTGTGTGTGTGTGTGTGTGTGTGAGTGTCTGTGTGCATGCATGTGTGAATATGTGTGTGTGTGCATGCAAGTGCAAGTGTGTGTGGATATATGTTTGAATGCGTGTGACTGTGTGTGTGTGCGTGTGTGTGTAGTATAAGATGGCTTTTATTTTGAGTCAAATATAAAGGAAGACTTCTTGTTCTTTGTCATCATTGTCTTCTTCTTCAACGGCTTCCACCTCCTCCTCTTTCTCCTTCTGCTCTTCTTCCTTCTCCTCCTCCTCCTCCTCTTTTTCCTTCTTCTTTTGAGATGGGGTTTTGCTGTGATGTCCTTGAACTCTTCATGTTCCTGCTTTAGATTGCCAGAGCCCTGAATAGTGGCATGATTTTCTGATGTTCTATAACTATCACTCTAATGTTGCGTGAGAAAAAATCTGTAAGGGTTCAAGGGTGGAAGAGAACAGAATGTTCAGTAGTCAATGTGAGAGATGATGGCGGTAGTAGTCAGAATTGGTTAGGTCATAGACTTATGGGTGAGGGTTGTAAATGGGACAGAGAGGTGGGGAGAGAGGAGAATTCACTTGTAATTCATTGGTATAAGCAGCTACTGTACTCAGCCAAAGACAGTCTTTTGTAATGACATGTGAACTGTTACATATATGGCTCTAGAGTTTAGTAAAGTGAGCCAAAGTGTGGTCAGATATGCTTTGTAGCTTGATTTCCCCCTGCATCAGTTACTTTCATTTGATTCTGCTCTCTTGGCACCTCCTGCATATCTTCATCCCCATCTCTACCTCTGGTTTTTACTTAGTCCATAGACATGCTTGTCTCTTCAATCCATAGAAAAGCACACACCCATGTGAATAAACAACCAGCATTGCATTCCATCCCCCTCGGCATCTGCCCAGTCTTCCACGTTCATGCTTCCTAAAGCAGGGCTTGGCTTCCTGTCTCCATTTGCTTTCAGTTGGGAGTGAACCTCTTTCCTTGTCTTGCCACTTCCTTTTATTGACAGCCTTCCTAGACATGTTCTCACTGTCGTATGACCCTTTAGCTGCTTTTGCCTTTCCCCTCCCTTGCCTCCTTACCCTCTTCCCTTGATAGTTCTTTCCTGGGTTGCTGGCTCACCTTTCTCCAAAATGCTGAAAACTGTGATATTGGAAATAAATCATTTATAAACCAAGGGCAGCTGTCCTGAGAGGCTGAACAGTTTTTCCTCACAGTTGCTACTTAATGAGAACAGCTGGCTCCTAGGTATTTCTCTGATGACATGGTCTCATAGTTCTACCATTAGAAATCCCACTTTGCATGTCCTTGATGACAGAAGGGCCTCTGAGACTCTTTTCCCCAAACAGATGGAAGTCTCTATCTCCTGCTGACTATTAGCTCCTTGTCATAATAAAGCAAAAACATGCGATGAGATCTCCTAAGAAGTTGGAGGAGACATACAAGCCTGGGGTGTGGCCTTTGAATGGGACGTGAAGGAGCTGAGGCTGCCCAGTGATACCAACAGGGATAAGATAGTTCTGACTCTTTTATTCCTGATTCTTTGTGGGAAAATTAATAAAGGTTTGCTAATTTACAGTGCTTTGTCTGTGGCTTACTACCATGCAGTCTATGTTCTGTAGTCAGATGGATGTACCTGTCACATTGGATTTCATTATCTTGTTAAAGTCTGTAACTGGATCCTTTAATATTTTCTTTGTGTGTTTATTTTTTGTGTCTCCAACTAAAATAGGAGTTACAAAGTCAGGGAAATAGTCTGTACAGTTCAGATCTGTTCCCCAGGAGTAACAGGAGCATTATTTTGGAAGAAATGAGTGAATTGAATGCTTCTTATTTGAAAAGTGGCCCAAGCCACACAACTCCATGATAGTGGCTTCAAATGTGTGGATGATGAATGGAGAAGCAGAAATACATATCTGATTTCAAGTTTTTCTGAACAGAGGTACAGACATGACCTCTGCCTCCTCTGTTCTCAAAGCAGCCTCAGAAGCACTGTCTACCTGTTCTTTTTGTTGGCCCTTTAAGAGATTCATACAGCATGTTTTGATTATATGCACTACCAAGTTTTCTCCAATTCATTCCCCTTCCCACCCAACTCTGTGTGACTTAAAAAAAATTCAAGACCAATTTGTGATACCCCAATATTCTTGGGTGTATTCTCTACTGGAGGACCATCAACTTGTCAGGGCTATAATCAGAAAACTGTCTCTCCCTCTCCCAGTAGCTAACAATTAGCAATAGCTCCATGGCTCTGGGGTGATAGCGTGTTCCCAACCCCTCCGTGATAGGATTTGGTCTGGCATGGGCTTGCACAGGTTTTGAACATGCTGCCACAGCTGCTGTGAGTTCATATATGGAACTGGTTTGCTGTGTGCAGAACATGTTATCTTGTAGTCATCCACCACTCTAGTCTCCAACCCTCTTTCCACTTCCTCTTCTGCAAAATCTCTGAGCCCTGCAAGGGGTTTACAGTTGTATACATTTCCTCTAGGGCTGACAGTTCTGCAGTCTCTTATTTATCGAACCTCAGGTAATTGTAGGCCACTGATAATTATATTATCTCTCTCTCTCTCTCTCTCTCTCTCTCTCTCTCTCTCTCTCTCTCTCTCTATCTCTGTGTATGTGTGTGTGTGTGTGAGTGCACACGTGAGTGTGTTTTATATATGTGAGTTTAGGCACTCGTGTGCCACACCATACATGTAGAGGTTAGAGCTCAGTCTCTGGTGTTGGGTCCCATCTTCCACCTTGTTTGAGTCTGAGTCTTGTCTTTGAATGTTCAAACATTCCCCTGTCCCTTCTTCCCATCTGGCCATGCGAGTGCTGGGGTTATGGGTTATGTGCACCATAACATCGGACTTTGTGTGGGTTCTGAACTCATCTTTCCATGCTCATGAGGCAAGTGTTTTACCTACTGAGGAATCTGTGGTCACGTGGGCTGCTCTATTCCCAATTTCCCACTCTTCTGACTGCCCAGCATTCTGCATAGGAAACAGGATATATCTCTTTGTTTTTAGATTTCTGTCAACCTGCTTTGGGTCTCTACTGCCACCTCCCAGACTTGTATTTTACTTTCTCTGCCTCCTTCCATGTTTTCTGAGGAAAAAGCTGAGACTTTAGAAATACATAATGTAACAAGAACATTAGTAAAGTTATTTTCGATCTCAAGGGCCTGGCACTTAAAAAAGTAATTTATGCTTTCAAGGTGACTGTTTTGGCTATAGGCTTTGAAATGTCTAATCCGACACTCAAAGCAAAGCTAATTTCTTCATTCTCAGCACCAGCTACACTGATCATTAAAAAATAACTGTCACTTTCCAAACCAATCCTGGAAAAATGACTATCAATTTCAATGAAAGGAAACAGAGTGGCAATTAGGAAAACCTAGGAACTATAGGGACAGAAAACGTTCCTGTGCTTCTTATTCTTAACCACAACTGAGTATGGACATAAATAAAAATTTTCTTTTATTTTTATTTATTTTTTTTTATAAGCAGTAGAAACACACTACTTGCAGGCCAGGTTGGCTTTCAATTCATTATGTAGCCCGGATGATCTTGATCCTCCGGCCTTCCATTCTGAGGGGCTACGAGCACAGGTATACGCTACCATATTTGGTTCACATAGTGTTGGTGAAGGAGCCCAGGCCTTGCATGGTAGGCAAGTACTCTCTTAACTTAGCTCTATTCCAAGCCCCTTGAATTTAGTTATTAAGTTTGACTGTTCTCTTCTAGAGAGGGAAACTTGAGGTCAGCATGATTTCAATACTGACTTTTAGAAGCACAAATAGGCTTATATATTTTTTCTGGTTAAGTGAAGAACTATAATCAAATATGTGTATTTTAAAGAAAATTTAACCAAGACAAAATCACATTCATTTTTTCCGAGGAGAGATCCTAGTGGCTTCTGATATTTGAGCCCAGCTTTCCTGTGATGAAGGGAATCTACTTGATAATTTCATCATTTAGAGCAGTTCATAGAGAAAATAAGGTAAGTAATTGGAAAGGACACAGTTGAGAGAAACAAGAAGAAACCAGACCCATAGGGTAGAGAGGGGAATCTAGATATTTTGCTGTACTGTGATTTTTTTTTAATCTTAGTTCTATAATTCAGAGTATTTAGTGAATGAAAAATTAAGAGAAAATACTAGAGCTACAGTAGTTGGTCAGGAGGGGATGAAAGGTTACTGGAAGAAATACATATGACTAAATCACATATGTATATCTAAAAATACCACCGTGAGACCTATTTGATTGTGCCATTGGTATATGCTAGTAGAATTTGTTTTCAAATCAGAGGAACATGTTCCCATTTAAAGAACAATTACATAGTAAGATTTATTGTGAAGAATAGAAATTACCTTTCTACAAAATTTTCCCTTTTCCCAGGGTGCTTTAATGTAATTTTTGGTGTTTTTTTTTTGGGGGGGGGTGTTACTTATTATCTATGTTATTAGAGGCATTTTTTGGTGTCAACACTGTCTGTTGGTGTCTATCTCTGAAGAATTAAATTATAGTACTTTTTCCTTTCCCTCATGTCTTACATTTCCAATTTTTACCTTTTTGATGTATTCTGATTGTAATTTCGATCCAATCACAATGTTGCTTTCATTATTATTGCTATCTGAACACCTTCTACAACCAAGCCATGTGGTGCACTCTGGTTATGTCCCTCAACAATATTGAGTTCTCTCTTATCATTAAATTATTTTCTTTGTTTTCCATGTAATTTTTTTTAATTTGTTGATTAAAGTTTCCTCTTGTATGTAATTTGAAATCTCAGGGCATACAGATGGTTGTAACTTTGTTTTTTGGATATTTCTGCCTGGATCTCTCTAAGTTCATTCAGCCTAGACACTTGTCTATAGGCTGAGCACACAGCCCTTAGACTGGTATTGCTATTATGGTCTCCGGAATCCCTTTGCCTTCTCTTCTGTAGATTCTTTATCTGTTAGATCCAGGTTTTCTCTGCTTTTACATCATGCCTTAAGCTCATGTCCCAAATCACGTCTTTCCCTAAACCCATCTATTGTATGGATTAATATTGTAAGATAAAAATTATACTGTAGGTTATATTATTGGTCTAACCTTTCCAGGGCTATATTTGAGAATTAAAGAAAGGTGTGATCTTTACCAGAATCATGGATGAAACCAGATCAAAATATCTTCAATTTCTTAAACTCAGGATTTGATTCATTCTCTTTGGACTATAAGACAGCAATAAAAGAATAGGAATAAATCCATTCTTAGTAATAACAGCTAAACTGAAGACAGTTGGGGGCTAAACTTCCTCTCTTTAATTGACAATTACTGCCTTTAATTGACAGCATTCTGCATCTGTGAGCGATTCAGCACAATGCTGTTTGGATTTTATTGACAAGTCATGGTGATATTTCAGTTTGGACTTAGACAAACATGTTGTCAGATTTGAATACCATATCTGAGCTTGATTTTAGTGAAAAAGCACTTGGATTCCTATGATGCTGTCCCCTGGGAACATTGCTATGTCAGATTTACCTTTAAAGTCTTTGGCTTGACTCACACACCAAAAAATAGATTTGTAGAATGTGGGGTCTACAGGCCTGGGGAGGATGAAACCTAATGTGTCTTCTTATTGTACCAGAAATTTTTGTTGTCAGAACTTGGCTACTGAAATGAAAGCAGAAAAAGGCTGACAAATCAAAGTTACCATGGCTGGTAGTAAAAAAGAAAGTTTTGAAAATATCATGATTGTATCCTGTGTCTCTGGTATAAACTAAATACTCAGGGGTAGAAAATGACACAGTGGGAATTTAAAATGGTAATGTGTCCAAGGTAGGCAGTGCTCATGACTTTTCCAATCTATAGATGATGAGCTCTAAGGTTCTGAGACAAAAACTACATGATCTGGTATGTTTAAGAGTCAGTCTGATCATTGCATTGATGGTAAGTTCTTGAGTGACAAGGTCAGATGGGGAGAACAATTTTGGGAGGTTATTGAAGTGGTTGTAGAGAGATGTTACTATTTCTTGGACCAAGAAAGTAGCAATGGAAATGGTTAGAAGTTAATGGACACTAGTTATATTTTGAGTATAGAGCCTACTAGACTTGCTAACAGATGATTTATAGGTTTAAAAATATGTATGTATGCATGTATGTATGTATGTATGTATGTACAAGTGTATGTATATGTGCTACAAATATGCAAGTATCCACCGATGCTAGGGAAGTATCATATTTCCTGGAGCTAGAGTTACAGGTGGGTAGTTGTGTTCAGTCTGATATGAGTGCTGGTTTTCAAAACCCAGATCCTCTACAAGAGAGCAAGTGCTATTAACTGTTAAATCATGTCTGCAGCCCCTAGATGTAGGGTTTTAAAGTGATAGAGAGATTAATGATGACCCCCCCACACATTATCTTGGTCTACATACATCTAAGGAAGAGGAAGAATCTCAGAGAAGCTATAATTTCTGGAGGGATTGATGTGGTGAAATTAGGGGCTAAGTTTTGAAAAAGCATGTTAAGTTTGAGATGCTGGTTAGACACATAACTAAAGCAATCTAGCAGCTCTCTGTGATGATGAATCTACTTTTCAGGGATAGGCCCTGGGATGGTCATAGGCTTGGAAATGATATAGTGGCGATTTTACAGTCAAAGGAGTTACTGCAGCCTCGTTATGATAGAGGATGAGTAAAAAAGAATCTCAGGTGACTTCTCATAGCTAGCAGTTAGCAGGCTGAGAACAAATAGGGAAATGGAACAGGAAGGGGGCATTCAGGAGTCAAGAGGTTTTATACGAGGAAGGTGTACTCAGGCCAGCTGAGAGGCATTTGAAGTGGGGATGTGTGATCAGTTGAAGGGAAGTAGGACAGGATCTGTAGAAGTTGATATTCTTCAAGGATTGGGATGGCCACCAGTGGCTTTGTGCAGATCTGGTATAATCTCAAGGGCCAAAGCTCTTGCTGACCTGTCAGTTACTTCATTTATAAAGTGGGGTAACACTTAATTCATCAAATTATTGTGCAAACTGAATAAATTAATTCATATACAATGCTCAGAACAGTGCCTGACAAATGGTTGTTGCTTCTAGAAATGAGTCTTCAAGTACTCATTCATTGTCACGATCCCAGTGAGGGCACAGAGCTAATGTGGAATCTGTCTACCTTATTGAACATTTAATCCACATATACTCCAGCAAGGCTGTCACTGAATCCTTGGCCAGAGATTATCAAAACAGAAGGAAATCTAAACAATGCCTACTGACTAAGCAATTTTGAAGTTATCTTTACATGTTTTCCTTTTTCAGACAGTCTCTTATTGCCATGGAGCTTGTCAGTTAAACTAGATTGCACAGCCAGTAAGCCTCAGGGTTCCTTTTGTCTATGCCTACCCCAAACTGGGGTTATAATTGCATGCCCAAATGCCTAGCAATTTTATATGCATTCTGTAGCTCTAACTCTGGTTCTTGTGTTTGAGAGACAAGTACTTTATCTAGTGAACGTTCTCCGTAGCACGCTTTTGAACATGATTATTTGTTTTCTTCCGTTGACATTTTTGTTTTTTCAGCTCAGGTTCATTTGTGTCTTGTCAGGTTGCATCTTGTCAGCCATGTTAATTGTGTGTGCAATCTAGTGTCAACATTATTCTATGAGAAATAGGTGAAGGGGGGAACAGAGATGAGGTTGTGTGTTCTCTGTCACCCTTCCTCATTGACCCATGCCAAAGAAGCAGGTGCTAGGGATTCAGTTCTCTGCAGCTTTCATTTATCAAAGCCCTTTCCCTTCACATAATTGTACTGGGGATAGGCATCTTTCAGAAGTAATAAAGCTTAAATGAGCTCATGGGATAAAATTCAGGCTTGATGGACCTGTTGTCTTACAAGAAGAGGGGTAGGGTGGTGGAGGCGGAGCCCAGAGGTAGAGCACTTTGTTATTATGGCCAAGGCAGTGGTTTAATGACAAATACCATGAAGGAAATACAACAATGAATTGGAAGCAACACCAGGCTGTCTCTATCCATCTGGAGCAGACATGTGGGAAGGCAGTCATTAAAGACAGAGAGAGGGCTCCCATTGAAACCCTATTTGCCAGCACCTTGACCTTTGCCTTCCAGCCTTAAGAACTGTAAAAGATAAATTTCCAATGTTTAAGTTGCTCAGAATTTTTGTTATGGCAGCCTAGATGACAACAACAGAGACCTTTCTTCTGTTGTCTTGACAATCATTTTGTGAAGTAGCGGTGTCTTTGGAACTTAGCATTTCTTGATAGCCAATTCAGTGTAAGCATGGAGCAATTTTACATAGTCTTTAATCTAATGGAGAATCGTTAACCAAAACCCCTAAATAGTTCCTACCACCAAAGACATCGGAACTCTTGGGGGGATGTTTTAGAGCAACCACATCTGCAGCATGGACTCTTCGACCTGTTTCCTGCTTCTCTGTGTCCTTCTCCTTCTTTCTTCTCTCCTCCATTTCCCTTTCATTCCTTTGACTTGCACTATTTCCTGCCTAGAACGTTGATTGTAAGATATTGATCCCTCTGTTGCTTTGTAAGTTTTAATGTTTGTAAAAGTCTAATGGCAAAAGATCTTAACTTCCTGGCTTTGTTCATTGACCCCAGATGCAGATTCTGCAGGGACTCTTCTCAGTTGTTCCAGATCATATTTTATTAATGTGAGAATTTATTTAATATTATATCAGAAATTACACAAGGATTTTTACTTACAATGTTGAAACCCATAATTGGAAATCTGATCGCTGGTTACAGGGCAGTCTTTTTTTCTAAAAGGTATTGTGGCCCCATGGTACAGTTTATGGATCTCATTTGTCATCTAGGCACAAAGGAGATGTGCACTTTACTGGGGATGCAAGGCAGGTGCACGACAGGGGCAGTAGGAAATGATTGGTTACTGTTTTATTCATTTCTCTTGTACCATGAAATGCAAAAAGGGTTATGTATTTATACTTATACCCCTATGTAACTTTATAGACACTATTTTATAAATATATATGTAAATATGTACTTTAGAGTGACACAAATCTAATGTTGAAGAACATTTATTATGACATTCAACAGGAAAAATAAAACAGTACACTTTTGGAGAATTTTTAAAGAGTAGGAGGAAGCATTTAAATGGGACATTAAATATGCAAGCTATAGTCACACAAAAGAAAGGCCATATGGTTTAATGCCATACATTAGTTTGTTTTAAACTTTTTGAGGTTTATTTTCAATTTGCAATGAGTGTGTGCCTTAATTAATCTTGAAGTGGGCTAGCATAGCATATGTCTTAAACAGTCATTTACATAGTATTTTCCCTTTCCTTTATTTATAGATTTAAATTCTGGTAAGCCAACAAAATGTAGTTCTCAGGCAACAGGCAGCCAAATCTTTTACACTAGCTTGCTAATTATTTTCATATTTCATTGAAGTATGGTTGACAGAACAAATATTTGAAGGATATCACTTGATAGTTTAATACATATTATGCATATTATGATATTCAGAAAGTGATTGTCAGAAAAAATTCTAATTTTCGTGTCTATCACAGTTACCCTGTATATGGGGATGAGGAATGGGGAGAATCCTTCAGATCTTGTTTCTTAGTGTATTTCAATTATACAATACATGGTTATTAATTGTGTTTACTATGCTGCATATTATGTCTCCAAAATGTATTTTACTCCTGAAAGTTCATGTCTTTTGATCTATCTTCCCATTTTCCCACACTCTGACCTTCTGTGATCACATGTCTACTCTGTTTCTATGATGAACTTTATTGAGTTCATACATAGGTGAAACTATGAATTGTCTTCATGAGCTTGGCTTAGGTCACTTAGTGTAGAATCCTCTGGTTTCTTCTCTCTTATTACAAACAGCAGGATGAATACCTTTCTAGATTCACCCCCCTGAGTCCCTTTATCTCTGTGAAGGCTAGTTTTATATCAACTTGACCCAAGTTGAATCATTTAGGAAGAGGGAGCATCATTTGAGAAACGCTTCCACTTCTGGGAGCTATAGGCCTCTGGGCAAGATTATAGATCATTTTTTGGATTGATGATTGATGGGGGGCAGCTTACTCTGGGTAGTGTCCTGTGCTTGTAATCCTGGGTGCTGTAAGAACATAGGCTGAGAAAGCCATTTGGAGCAGGCCAGGAAGCAACTCTACCTCAGCTCCTGCCTTGTGTTCCTGACCTGACTATCCTGGATGATGGATCGACTATAAGCTGTAAGATGAAATAAACTCTTTCTTCCCTAAGTTGGCTTTGGTCATGGTGTTTATTACAACAATAGATATTCTAAGTAAGACAATCTGCTTACCTTTGATGGACACTTAGGTTGTTTTAATCTTTTGCTATTGTATATAAAACTATAATAAGTATGGTAGTGCAGATATTTAGTCAATATGTGGATTTCATTTCTATAGATAAATACTCAGAAATGAGATTTATGGACCATGTGGTAGTACTATATTTTCATTTTATGAGAGTAGCTTCCATAATAACTATATCAATTAACATTCCTCCCAGCAGTATGTAAGGGTCCCTTTTTTCCATATCCTTACAAACACTTATGTTTCTAGGTTTTGCTGACAGACATCCTACTAGGTAGGAGATGACGTATTGTGATTTTGATTTGCATTTCCCTGGTAACGGGTGCTGATTTCTTACACTGCTCAGCAATTTGCATGGTTTTGTTTTTTGCTTTTGTTTTTGTTTTTTTCTGAACAGGATTTCTCTAAAGCCCTGGGTGTCTTGGAACTTTCTCTGTAGACTAGACTGGCCTCGAACTGACATAGTTCTCCCACTTCTGTCTCCCAAATGCTAAGATTAGAGGTGTGTGCAACTACCACCCAGCTTCATATGCCTTCTTTAAAGAAATCTCAGTTCAGGGTTGTTGCCCATTTAAGATACTGAGTTGTTGACTTCTTGATGAGTTATATGAGCTCCCAGTATATGTTGTATATTAATCCTTCCTGGACAGTTATTTTAAAAGTATTCACCCACTGTACCAGTGGCCTTTTCAAGTCACCGATTTCACTGGTTATGTAGAAATGGTTTACTCTAACGACATTTCACATGCTAATTTTTGATGTTCTTGCTGATAGTTTTAACATCTAGCCAAAAATGACAGCCAAGATGAACGTCAAGGGTCTTCTCCTGTTTCCCACCCCTGGCTTTTTATAGTTGTATTCATTCTGTTAAGTCTTATTTGTGTGCTGGTTTTGAGACAGAGTTTTATACTGTAGACCTGGATGGCCTTGGAGTTTATTGTGTAACAAAGGCTGGCCTTTAACTCATGGCAAACCCCTTACCCTAAGCCTTCTGTCTGCTGGAATTATGGGTGTGGCCTTCTGTTTCTGCCTTATATTTAAGTCTTTAATCCATTTTGAGTTTGTTTTTATCTTTGATGGGGGTGAGGTTCTCATTTCAAATTTTTCTATGTGAACATTCATTCTTTCCTAGCATTATGTATTGAATCTCTCTCTGTCTCTGTCACTCTCTCTTTGTGTCTCTCTGTCTCTGTCTCTCCCTCTCTGTCTCTCTCTCTCACACACATGCACACACACACACACACACACACACACACACACACACACACTTGTATCCTTAGGGTTTTAACATATATCTTTCTCTCTGTCCCTATGGGTACAGATATAACAATGTAGAAGTAGCTATAACCATTTTGGTATATGTGTAGGTGCCTAATGATTAAAAGTTGAATAAAATCCCTTTTCAGTCTTGAAAACTTGAGAAATATTAAAGGAAGACCACCTTACATAGTTGAATAAGAAATAATCTTGAAACACATTTATATGAAACGTGGCATATGTTATCTATTTAATTTACATAATTACAACCTAAAATAAATGAAATAAACCTCTGTTCATAGACACAATCACACGTAGACACAATCACACATGGACACAATCACAAATGGACATAATCACACAGCTCTGACTAATTGAGTTCCTATAAAATCAAATGAAAGAACACACTACAACTCTGTTTTAAATATTTAGATATAAAACATCATTGGTATTCTCAGAGTACCCCAAACCCAGCCCTGTTGTGTCTGCTCCTGTTTATATAGAACAAATTGACCCATTTTATTCACTGCTTCTTTGTCTATAAGTCTGGAATTATCTTTGTCCATTGTGGATCATAACAAATCCACAAGACCCTGAGACACAGGTCAAGCTTGGCTCCTTCTAGTCATTGAACGTAGCCAGTGAATTGTTTAGGGAGCTGTGTCAGTTTGGCTGACTGGTTGTTGACTCCTATGGGAAGGTCCTCTACAGTCCCCATGGTCAGAGGCCTGTGGCTCTAGTGAGTCATCCCCAGTCACAAGACATCCTACAATTGTGATGAGGAGCTCCCTGAAAACCCTTCTCCATCGCAGAAACCTTCTAGGTGAATGCCAAGGCCATTTCCTCCTTGTCCTTTCTGGTCTCTGAGATCCTGCACATGAGATTAAGGCTTTCAGTTTCTCAAACGCAAACACTACTTCTCTGTATTTTGAAAGACAGGCTTAATTTTTATCTCTTGTATTTATAATAGTTATAGGTCCTTAGCACTTTTTTTTTTTGCTTTGGATTAATGAGTAGTTTTGGGGTAGCATGAGAGAGAAAAACAAATCTCTGTGTTCCTGAAACCTTGTTTAATTATAGAGCATGGCAAGCCCCATTTGACTGATTCTGATGTTGTTCTTGGTGGTTTTGTTTCTCACCTAATGTCAGCTTCTCCACTCTGCCACAGAATGCGTTTCACAGTTCTAGAATAAGGATAAAAATAAAGTAAATGTTTGGGGGGCACTGTTAGATAGCTCTAGGTAGAGAGCCACACAAGGCTCATAGTTCCTGGCAGGAATAGCTAATTCATTGTGCTGCATTTAAGAGAGAGCATGGAGCAATTAATGCATTTAATTGCTTCATTGAGGCAGAAAGCTCTTTTTTAGCTTGCATAATCTCTTTGTGTAATGAGAATGCTTCATGAATTTATAACTGACTTTGTGACCTCTGATTAGGAGATCCGGATATGTAACTCTCTCTGCATTTTTATTTTCCACTGTGTAAATCCAGACCAGAGTTCTGGATTCTTCATTTTGAGTTCTTAGGAGTAGGTGGGGAGAAGCAGGAAAATAGAATTCTTTTTCAAAAATTAACTCATTTGTATACTTCTTGGTATCTTAAGTCTCGTGATTTAATGAACCTTACAATTTTTATTTGCATAAAATGAAATTTTTATTGCAATTTTTATTTACTGTGAACATAATGCAGAGCATTTGTATCTTAAGGAAAAAAATTGTGATCAAGGGCAATATCAAATTTCTCTGTTTTAGAGTTGCATGTAATAGTCAAGGTTCAGAGAGCTTACCCTGGCACTGGGGAGAGATAAGGGAAGTGAACAGACAGATACTACATTAGAAGGCAGCTGGGAGAGGGAGCCTCATTGCATGGTTCACACTTGGTGCTCTCAGTACGTTGTATTTTCTAGTCATGAGAGGTTCTGTTTTTCCGACTTATAAAATTGCAGCCAGAATAAGTTTTCCTGAGATCAGAAACGGAATTTCAGCTTTCTTCTCTGAGGTTGTTGACACGTGGGTGCTGGGATTTATCAGTATTCTTGGCTCCTCTGTGTGTCTCTGGCCTCCCATCCCATTCGTCTTCACCACTGGAAGCCTCCAGTTGCCAGTGCCATTTTTCCCAGTGGGAGTCAGAATCTGAAAGCCAGGTTGAGCACAGTTCATTTCCCCATCCATTTGGCTGACTTGATTGGAATGCTCTCTGGATGCTCTTGAGCACAGCATAAATGCCAAGCTGTTGGCTATGACTTTGCACAGGGATTCGCCGATTTTTCAGAGTAATTAATACTACTCTGCTAACGGCTGGTCTCTTGGGGCTTTGGTTATGAAGTTCACCTTTTTATCTCCACATCAATTTTTTTTTTTTTACTTTTTTTTTTTTTTTTTACTTTGGAACAGGAGAGACTGTATTTAAAGTGAACCATTTCAGTTAAGCACCTGACAGGGAAGGTAACTAGCATCCATAGGTAACACATGACAGGAGTTGGTGAGAACAGTAGTTATCGTTGACCATCCCAGGATGGTCCAGGAGGACTATACATCATCTCATTTTACAATGAGCAATTAACTTACTAGACTCTCAGCTAAGAATGTAAGCCCTTACGCATAGTGACTCATCGTATACCCAGAATAACCTCATGAGAACAGAGATGTTAGTATTCAGGTTTGGTGGGAGAACAGCACAGAGAGACTTGGCTTGAGGCAAGTGCCTGGCTAGTAAGATGTGGAACTTCAGCAGTTTTGTTCCAGTGTGAAGTGAGCTGCTCAGTTTAACCATCTCTGCAGGCCTACACTTTCCTTTTCTGACTTCCCTTTTATCCCTGGTGCATCCAAGGAGGATGCATTTCTGACTTTATAAACCACACAGGAAAAGACACATAACAATTACATATTATCAAAATAGCCCGTCTCGGGGAAATAGCTGTATCTGTTTTCTAATGAAACGAAAACAACTTCATTGTCATTTTCAGGGTATACAAATAATATGTGCTTGTAAAGAAATATGGATACAATACGTAAAAGGCAAAGGAAAGGTGATCATCACCAGAAACTTCACTACACCGGCACATTTGTATAATATGCTTCCTGGCATTTCTCAGCACACAAGTGCACATGTACCTATTTTTTTTTGTAGGAAAATACAATGCATGTGTTGTTTAGTAATCTATTTCCATGGCTACAATGTGATGGGGATATATTTCTGTGACTGTGGGCATAAGTGTACCTCATGTTTTAATATATATCTTTATAGAACGTTTCACTTGTAATTTGCTTAGAAGAGGAAGACTTGTTGAGTTGTGAGTTAATCTTCATGTTCTAAAATATAATTTAAGTCCCAACTTCTCAAGTTAACTACATGAGAAAATGGGAAAACCACATTATCCTCTCCCCTGTCTTTCTCTAATTAAAAACCTTTTTATTTACTTATTTTTCTTTCTTATCAACACATTTTCATACCATATATTCTAATAATGCAACCCAAGCTCTTCCCAGATTCTCCCCATCTCCTTAGCCCAACTCTATGACCTCTCTCTCTCTCTCTCTCTCTCTCCCTCTCTCCCTCCCTCCCTCCCTCCCTCCCTCCCTCCCTCCCTCCTTCCCTCCCCTCTCTCTCTTTCAAAAAAAGATGAACAGTCAAATAAGACATCAGGGTACTTTGATTATATACTGTAGTTTTCAATTTGTGTGTGCACGTGTGTGTGTGTGTGTGAGAGAGAGAGAGAAAGAGAGAGAGGGAGAGGGAGAGAGAGAGAGGGAGAGGGAGGGAGAGAGAAAGAGAGAGAGAGAGAGAGAGAGAGAGAGAGAGAGAGAGAGAACATGAGTTTCTGTTTTTCTTAATTCATTTTAAAGAATTTTATACAAAAATATTACATTTTAATGATTCCTTTTTTTCTCTTAAAGTTTTCTCATGCCACCCTCCAGGCCTCCAGTTCAGGTGTTCTATTCTTTCTTTATTATTGTTGCACACATACATGCAAGCATCCATCCATGCATCCATACATTAACACAACCTGCTGAGTTCATTTAGTGTTGCTTACTTATATGTACATACATATGTGTTACTTATATGTATATACATATGTGTTACTTACATGTATTTACAGCTTACGGCTCAGCATGGGATGACCTGTCAGAGGACTCATCCCAGGAGCAGACTGATTCTTCCCCACTCTGCAGTTAATATTGTCTGTACTTCTTTATCTGTGCATGGGATTTCCTTCTGAGAGGTTTCTCCCACCGATGCTGAAATGTGAACTGATGCTGGAGTTGTTCAGGTCTTGATTGGGTTTTTAGCATTGTTTTAAGACTGTACCAAACTTTAAACATTATCATGTGAACATTTAAGTTACCTCTAGTATTAAATGTTTTGAGGCATTACAAGTGCAATTTTTCATAAATCTTTCAATAAGTGTACACTTACCAAGATGGGGACAAAATCCTAAAATGAGACTGGAGAAAATGTTTTTGCTCATTTTTACTTGACTATATAGTGACAAATTTAATTTCATATTTTACTAAATAGTCTTACTAAATATTTCCTTTTCTGTCATATCTTGAAAATCCTTATGCTTTCTGTTCTAAAATATCATTGCCTGTGAAAAATAATTTCTAATTCTTCAATGATTAACTGGGTTGAATACAACTATTAGACTTATTGGCCACTTATAAGTTTTTGTTTGTGTGTCCTATTTATTTTTATTGACTTTTACATTCTTAAGTATTAGGATCATTATCATTGATTTCCAGATAATAGTTATTTGGTTTGCTTTTGTTGTGTGTTTAATGCTTGGTACACAATTTTTTGAAGTATTATGGGTCCAGATATTTTTTTATATACAATTTCTGCTTATATCATGAATTGAAGAGAGAGTGGGGGACATGGGAAGAATTGGAGGAGGATAGGGAAGGGGCAGGAATGATGTAAATACTTTATTCATGTATCAAATTCTCAAAAAGTAAAAAAAAAAAATTAGAATAAATAAGTAAACGAGGTACTCCAGGCAAAGAAAAGGTTTTTATCTTTGGGACCAACCTTAACAATTCCTTCTTTATCTGTGCAGCAGTAGCTTCTTATGAATGTGACACAGAACTAGACTGGAATATCATTTATATACGTAACAAAGTTCACAAAGAACATTCACAAACGCTTCCCTATTTAGCTCAATAAAGAAGTTTACTTTCCTGTCAACACTTCTTGGATGAGGACACCAGGAGGAAGAGAATAGATGACTCATCCTAAATCACACATCTTGTGAAATTAGAATATTGGCTCAGTAATGCTGAGGCCATGCTGTTAGCTGTGCACAGGCACAATGCCCCTGCCTGGTGGAAAAGCAGAGAAAAAGAAAGGTAGAGATAATAAGGTATCCCCTTATTGATAGAAAGATTAGGAAAGAATTCTTGACGTCTAATATGATCCTTCTTGTAGTAACCGGATTCCAGTTGGGTCTTTTGAAAGGAATCTCAGTGAAAAAGCAGTTAGATGTTAAAAAAAAAAAAAAGAGCGATTGGAGTGTTCAGGTATTAAGAATGTGGGGTATGCTTTGGGCTTAAGAATTAAGAGGATGATGTCCAAGTAGTTAAATGAATTTGTGAAAATGGGTCAATGAAAGAGAACCACATCAGGATGCCTGGTCCATTTTCAGGCAGGCATATTGAGCAAATTCTTTTCTCATCTCATTTCCAGTAAATAGTCAGAGCAAGTATTAAGCAGGATTTTATACGTACAATTAGAAAGGATTTTATGCTTAGTATTATACTGGATTTGGGTGCAGATAAATTCGTGGAACATTTTCAGTCTTTGAGTCAGACTTCCCTGTTAGGATAGAGGGGTATATAGACAGGTTTTAGCAGTTATCACATCAATAATGAATTATTAGTGCTTTTGCAGATACAGTGATGTTTTCAGAAAAGCATTGTACTTGAGAGAGTGCAACAAAATAAAAAGATGTTCAGCTTTTGATCCAGGGGTAAATTTGAAGAGGGAGCAGTAAGCACGATTCCTAGCCTTCCACAGATATAAACAGAATTCAGTTTCTTCAAGGGAGAAGGAGATTCTGTGCACTACAAGGTAAACCATGTGGAAGAAAAGCATAGTTTACTTGGATGGAAAAAGCTAAAGCATTGTTATTTTCTAACATACTACTTTTGGCATTCAGACAGGTTTTAAACCGTGGTGTAAGTTATGATTTTTATATAAGTTTATATTCTTATTTCATTGGTACAGACCTCAAACTCTAATTCCTAACATTTCTAGAAAATGACCCTCTTGACCTTCCACACGAATTGCTTCTATATCTTTCTGGACTGTCTTTGGCAATCAAGTGGACAACGGCTCACTGATGTAGACCACTTGGTCTCTGCATTTTTCTATTTCATCTGACACCCTTCCTTTACCACGAAACTAAGGTGAACTCCTTCCCAGCACTGAGAGTCCTTAGGGTGAGAGTTCTGTCTGCTGGGTCTCAACATTTATTTACCTGTGCCTCACTTAGGCTTAGCCAACCTGCTGCTGAGTGCTGCTTCACTCCACTCTGATTGCCTGGACTGTCCATGTCCTCAGATTCCATTAGTGATGTTTGCTAACCTAGAGATCTTCAGGGCTTCATGTGACATCAGGCAAAGCCTCCCCTCTCCTCACCAACAGAAAAACAGAAAAAGATAGCTCAGTGGGACAACAACCTTGGCTGTTTTAATGTTCAGATGAAAAGGCTCCAAGAACTATGTGATTTCCTTGAAGTTTCTCTAACCCCTGTTATTATACTGATGTAAAATCCACATGATAAATGTCCACATAATAAATACTACTCACCTCAGGTTTGTTCTTCCGAATAAAATAGCATTAGGGACTCCAATTAAATGCAGGTCATTTGGTGAGGTATAAAGAATGCATGCCCAGCTTGGAAGGCTCAAGAAAGGCCCTGTCCCGTTAAACTGTGGCCTTCAGTAATGCTCCTGCAATTAAACAACTATTCTAGGCATAGTTGTGGTTAGACTAAGAACATCAACCACAGATGGCTTCAAGTTCTGACTTAGCCACTTATCATGCAAGTGATGCTGGGATATTTTCTCATTTCTAGATTTATTTAATATGGGGACATTTATCATGTGGACATTACATCAGTGTAATAATAGAAGTTAGAGTAACTGTTAAGTGAGGAAAGATGTATATAATGCTGTCCTATGAGTTAGTGTCAGATTAATACTCAATAAGAAAGAAAGGGAGAAATGGGCTCAGAAGAATCTGCAGAGTCATGTGGTGAGTTGGTGGAATTAATTTAAGAAAGTGGTATGTCAAATGAGAGGAAGAGTGAAATTCATCTTAGAGAAAGTTTTGGTAAAAATCCCCATGAATTTTGGCCAGTCAATGAGCCAACTAGGAATGTAGATTATTATTTTTCCCATATGGCTTGATCAGAATGGGGGAGAGCCCAGCCTTTCAGAATGCCATACCTATCAAATGCCCTGCCTCTCAAAATCCCTGACCTACGATAAAGCCCCCTATGCTGGCTGGTTTTTCTAAGCTTGAGATACACCTTGGCATATTTGGGAATACATAATCTTAATTAAGAAAATTCCTCCATAAATCCTGTCTGAAAAGGAAAATGTAGAAAAGTCTGCATTTTCTTGAAGTTGGTGGGACCATATCGGGGGGTAGGAGGGTGGTGCTACTTCTGGACAGGTGGTCTAATGAACCAGGTGGAATAATCCCTGAGGAGAAAGCCACTAAATAATCTACCCTCATTGCCTCTGTCTCTTATGTCCAGGTGTCTACCTTGACTTCTTTCAATGATAGTGTGACCTCAGAGATAGTTGTAAGATGAAATAGTCCTTTTCCTCCTTAAGTTGCTTTTGGTCATAGTGTATTACCACAGTAATAGGGTGTCTGTCATAAAGACACCCTCCCTTCTAATACTAACAAGCTGAGGAGTAGGCTATTGACTTGTGAGTTTTTATGGAACATAAATATTCATACATATATCAAACATATTTATTGTATAAGATATCAAATGTTACTCTGCCTAAGAGTTATCTGCTAGATTGAAGAAGACACTTAAATATTCCTACATACATTTCCATATTTAGAGATAGAATACCTAATATAATGGCCAGGTAACTAAATATAATTTAAAAATGTTCCTGCTAGAAAAAAAGAAAAACTGTAACATAAAAGACAAAGAAAACAAAGGAAAAATATAGTAATATCTTTATGCTCAAGCTAAAAAAGTGTACATAAATGAAAACTGGGAAAAACATGACATTAACCGCTAGACTACCATCACTCTTTAAAATATTATTAAATTCAGGTCAATATCTAGACTTGTATCTACAGGATGGAATGAGAATATGAAATATTATTCTTCTGAAGAAAAATAAAGGCACTGGGAATGTGTGGGCTCTTATTCTGGCAGATATATTTTTCTTTTACTTGACTTATTTAATACAGGTTCTGCTGGAAAATTGACTATTGACTTGTGCGATTTTTCTTTTTCACATTCATACTTTATTGTTTTAAAATTAAAATGGTCAACAACAGTAGATGTCCTAGACTTTCTCCTTCATTTCTCCTGTGTTTGTTGAGCAGCTATTTCTCATGGAGAAAATGAAGGCATGCTTGCCAAGAGCGTTCCTTTTGGATCTGAAGTGTGATGTTCAATATGCGTGTCTATTATGATTTAAATGTAAATTGTCCTCACAGGCTCCTGTGTAATTGTGGGATTTCCCAGCTGGTGGCAGTGTTTTGGGAAATGACACTTAGGGAACATGGATACTTGCTGGCTATGGAAGAGCACTTGATGCAGGACTTTGAGGGTTCTAACACACTCTGTTTCCAGTTCTGCTTTCCTCCTGAGCATCCAGGATATGAGGAGCTTTGACATACATCTTACTGACATGAGATCTGCTGTGTCTTCCCTGTAAACATGCACTGAAACCCTGATAAAAATAACCCCTCTTCTCTTAATGCTGTTTCAATGAATTATTTTGCTGTAACAATGAAGAAAACTACCTACCTGTGCACTAGTGTTGTGTATAGACATTTCACTTCTATGCCTCTTGTTGGTGTTACTTTGAACTATTTATTTTTATTTCTAAGCTTTCCCTTATCATAGATGAAAGACTAATATCTGCTTTATAGTTTTTTCTGAGAATTGGAGATATGTACTTTCAGCCTTTAGTGTCTATAGGGAATTAGTCCCAAGAACCTCCTTAGATGTCAAAATCTGTGGCCACCTCTCTTATATCCAGTTTCATATTATTGTACAGAGCCTATCAATGGGTCCTTAAAATAATGTCTATATTATTTATGATAAAAAGTTGTATCATACTATTTACAGAATAATGATAAGTCTGTGAGCAATCTGACATAAGTATCTTTTAGAAAGAGTGAACATATAGTGCCATGGCCTTTGAGACTATGAGATTGTGTCTGCCGTGTTAGTAGCTGAAGAAGAACAAATTGAAGGGTGGTATGCCTGGTGGAGGGTAAGGATGAAAAGAATATGTAAGCGTATGCCTGACCAATGATAGAGAATGGCCATTTGCACTCTTATAGCAAGAGATGATGAATGGACATAGGCAGGCAAACTGATTGTGTGCAATACTTGTCCTTGAGCTTACATTAAGGTCACATATAAGATCAAGATACTGCTCACTAATTAGCCTGTTTCTTGTTATTTAGTACTTGGAAGAAAAGATACGAGGGCTCACACTGGTCTTTTTCATCATCATAGGAGCATAACTAATTAAAATTGTTTTCACCACCAAAGGTGGTCATTGTCATATCTTTCTCTTGTTGACACCAAGCACAGCATTTATTATCTTCAGGGAAACACATACATATATATTTATATATAACATATACTTATATGCTTTATATTCATATAAAGTATATTTAAATCTGAGATGAGAAACATAAGGAGCTTTCATTGGTTTCCAGTGGAATATTTCTGGCTGACTAATACTTCCGGTCACATTATACAGCCACCGTGTTCCCTGCTTACCTTCCTTATAGAGTTGTATGTTATCTTTATGTTCTGCATGTTTCTGACTGCCTCTCTGTTAGAATCTTGTTTCTCCCGAATCCACTCAGTGGTTGGTGTAACATGCTGCTGTTAAATCCTTGTGGTAACCTTCCTTGATTCCCTCACTGTATCCTTTGCAGTTTACAGAGGTTTGGACCTCCTGAAGATGTAAACACATGTAAAACTACTTCAGAATGCATCAGCCAACGTTAGTGTGACTCACTGCCACTGACTCAATTGAAATGGTTATGGACGATTTCTATTTTAGTAGAAGGCATATGGTTGACGTCTGAGGGTGCATTATATATCACTAGCAACTTTAATTTTATAATAACCGTTGATAGAGTCTCCAGTTTTAAGAAAATGCATTAAGGTGTTGCTCACCTACTATCGAAAATACAGCCCCTACCATTCTGATTATTTCCATTAGAATTTCTGTGGCTGTGTTTCTTTTTGACACTCTCAGCCTTAAGAAGAAAGTGGGACTTAATCATGAGGTTTTTTTTTTAATTTTGAGATTGTAATTACAACTAATTACAATACTTCTTCATTCCTTTCCTCCCTCTAAAACCTCTTATTTATACATCTCTCCCTACTCTCCTTAAAATTCATGGCTTCTTGTTTCACCAATTGTTATTGTGTGTATGTCACACACACACACACACGCACACCATTAAGCTCATATAATGTTACTTAATCGTGTATGTCTTCAGGGCTGACTGTTTGGAACTGCACAACCACTTGGTGTGCTGGTGTATCCTTCCCTGGAGAGGACTGTCTCTCCTCCTCCCAGTTTTACCCCATTGCCTGTAGTCATTTGTGTAGGGTTGAGTCCTCCTGGGCTTCCCCCATGTTTGGCATGTTTGTAGTCACCATCCTTGTTCAGCTCATGTTTAAGCAGTCATGGTGAGACTTTATGGGTGTGGCTTCTGATGTTACTAGGAGACATAATCTCACAGCAAAGTCCCTGATTCTCTGGCTCATATCATGTTTCTACTCTTCCTCTATTACGTTCTCTGAGCCTCAGGTGTAAGAGTCTTTTGTAGATATATATCCATTGGGACTGGTCTCCACCACTCTGAATTTTTATTGGTTGCATCTTTTCATTTTTTTTCGAGAAATTCATACACTACTTGAATGTTTGTAAGACCCTCTCCTCTGTCTTCTCCAGCTCCTTCTGTGTCTGTTTGACCACATCTCCCTCCAAATTCATGTTTGTTTCTGTAATTACAAATGCATGTGTTCTCACACAGGAATGTGCACATGCATGTACATATATCATGTATACACATACATAAGTGTGCATTCATATGTGTTTGTTCATATACACACCCTCTCACAGAAGCTCACAAGGAAAGAAATCAAAAAATTTTCCAATCACATATCAAAAACCAACTTGCCCTTTTATAGTTTAGCTTTGCCAGAGTACTATAATCATTCTAGGTGGTTATATAAATTGAATTTAGAGAGTCTCTTGCAATTAAATAAACCATTGCTATAGTATCTAAAAACTGGAATCAATTGCCAACTCCTAGACTCCAAATATATATATCTCATGTTTACTTTAATGTAAGGTCTGCTTTTTATTTATGAGACTATTAGTGGCTCATTTTACATCTAAGGCCCAGAGGATGGGTTTGTTGTAGTCTATGGCTTCATTTACTTTGATAAATTTGATCCCTCCACTTGCCTATATATTTTTACTCCTTACGAAGAAAATTTTAACTAAGTACTGACTTAAAAGTCATTTGCAGATATTATAAAACATAATGCAGTTGTTAAAGGAAGAAAAACTCAGCAGTTTCATTTTGCGTTTGGTACTAATTTATATTCTTAGCAGGAATTTAGCCTTTATGGGACTGACTTGCCAATCTGTGCAACTTGAAAGAAAGTACACCCTACTAACTATAATTATTTAAGTATTAAGAATGTGCCTTAGCATCTATAATTACAAAGACATAGAACACTAGTCTTATCTTTTACCACATAGTATTTGAGCATGAAGCGTTACTTTTAGAACTATCTATCATCTATCTATCTATCTATCTATCTATCTATCTATCTATCTATCTATCATCTATCTATCTATCTATCTATCTATCTATCTATCTATTTATCTATCTATCTACCTATCTACTTACCTATCTATAATATTTATATATACATAGATACATAGGTATATGTATAGAATCTATGTATCAATAGATGCTATAGATGTAGTTAAAAGTATAAGTAACAGATATTATCACCACGTAAGTGAAAGCAGAGGTGGCAGCCTGGATCCTGAATTAATTCTGCAAATATTCTACAGAATAAAACACAAGAAAGATAATATTTGATTTGTAGTTGTTGCTATAATGATCTCAAAAATTCTTGTTTGATTTATTCTGAAGTCTTTGATGGCCATTTTCTTGTATTCTTTTTAAGATCCCCTTTCTAACTGATTGCTGATGAGAATTTCTAATTCCAGTGTGTCGATTTATGTCCTGTCACCTTGCTGAACGTAGTGCTAGTATGTTTCTTTCTCTCTGGCCACTAGCTGAACAGTTTTCTTTACAATGAATTCCCTTCTTTTCCACCAATAAACCCATCTGAACCTTAATGCAGTGGTTGTGTCCAGTTTTGGACTAAAATCTCCAAAATAGATATTTTCTTTTTGTAGACTAATCATTTCAGATATTTCACTGCAGTAGCCTGGAACTAAGACAGAAAGAAATATATGTAAGCGCTCACCATGATTACTCAAAGTATGACAGACAAAGACCTGATGGGTGGTGCTTAGGTGGAGAAATCTACCTCCAGTGAACTTCTGACCGACTGCATATAGGAAACGAAAGAAATTAAGAATTTTTGTCCTTTAGTACATACTATTTTGTTATTTTCGTGGTTTAGAATGGCAAGGAGAGATCACAGCATATTTATTTATTTATTTAATTTATTTATTTATTTATTTTACTTTATTATCTTATGTGTATGTGTATTTTGGCTCCACATATGCCTGTGCCCCATACAAATGTCTTAAGTCTACAAAGGCTAGAAGGCGGCAGTGGATGGATTCCCTGGAAATGGAGCTCTAGGGATGGTTTTGAGCAACCCTCTAGGTGCTGAGAATCAAATTTGGGTCCTTTGTAAGAGCCACAAGTGCTCTTAACTATTGAGCCATGTCTTCAGCCCCCACTGAAGTATGTTCTTTAAAAATGTGGGGAACTAGGTAGCCCAGGCTTGCTTCCGTCTCATAGAAAGCTGCTCGCCTCTGCATCTGAGTGCTGGGATTCAAGACATGTCATTTTATGAAAAGCAACAGAATCAATGGGAAAAGGAGATTCCAACAGACTGAATCATCTCACTCATCCAGTTGAAAGTAGGCCGGAAATTCTTGGGTAAAATGTTTCTTAATTCATTGAAATATTGTGTTGACTCTACAGTCAAAGAAAAAATTCTGAAAGTACTAGTTTCAACATTCTTCCTTATGCTGTTAGAATAATTTACTTTCCTAGACGAAAATTGCATCTAGAAAAATATTTGCTCTACTTTAATATCAACAGTAATGTTGAGGTTCCTATTTGTTTTACCCAGGAACATTCTAACTGCTTGAACTATAAGGTGAGCTACTCAATAAATCTTCTGCTGTCTTTTAAATGTATAGGCTGCAGTTGGGATATACTGTATGAAAGAATACATTGAATAAAAAATAAAATGTAAAGGAAATCATGCAATTCATTCACAACCCAAAAATTTTGCCTCATTTGAAAAAAAATCTGAAATGAAAAATACTTGTATTCAATAATAGCAAAAATACAAATAACAAAAATACATTTATTTTATTTGTAGGTATATAGATGGCACGTGTGTGAGAGAGAGATAGACAGAGACTGTCAGATACACAGAGAGAAACAGACTAAAAGACAAAGAGACAGAGATACAGAGGCAGAGACCCAAAGAGAGTGTGTATTCATGAGAGAGAGACAGAGAGACAGACAGACATAGAGACAGTGTGTGTGTGTGTGTGTGTGTGTGTGTGTTGCAGGACCTTACACCTGTTAGGCTGGTACAGTGTAATTAGCTGTTTGCCCAACCTCTCTAAGGTCTTTATTTTTCTGTAAGGCACAGGCTGTTAGCAGCTCTGCTTTGTGCTTATCTGTTTGCTACTCTAGTCATTGATCCTGACCTTGAGAACACCCAAATGGGGAGGGAACATAAAAAATGCACCTCTGCTCCTTGAGACCCTATTTGTGTATTCTTGTTGCTTAGACTCCTTGTCTAGGTGCATGACCCTCACCTCCCCAAACTGGAGGTGTGCTCACATGCTCAATTCCTGTTCTGAATGGTGACCTCGGAGTTCAGGTCCCTTGCTATTTTCTCATTTTAGAGACTGTTATTTCCTTCAGTACTTGCTTGAAGTTGTCAATGAGACCATAGGGTGGGAGGGAATAAAAATGCACAATAAACTAGCAAACAGCATGAAGACAAATCATAACGGACATTTCATTTCCTTCTCGGATAAAGTGACAGGCCTCATAAACCAGGGGGAGGGGTAATAGACAAGATCTATGTTGCTTGCTTGTAATTACTTCTGAAACACTCAAGGTATGACTCGGCCACATTTTATGTTTCTACAGAGACTAAAACGTTCTATGTAAACAAGAATTTTGTACTATGATGCTCGATTAGTCTGTCTCACTTCCCTGAGTTCCCACACCCTACCTGGAGAGCTTATATTAGAAAAATGATGATATCATCATGAAGCAATTAAAGATTTGAAAAACACCTGAAATGAAAGATACTTACATTCAACAACAACAAAAAATACAAATAACAAAAATACATTTATTTTTATTTTGTAGGTATATAGATGGCACATGTGTGTGAGAGAGATAGAGAGACAGAGACAGTCAGAGAGATACACTGAGAGAAGACCTTCTGTCTAGAGAAACAGTGAAAGAATTGGAGTTTGTAGAAAGTTACAGTTCAACCACCTGGAGGATTTAAGATTGTAAAGTTACAAATAAAATGACTTGAAGATCAATCCTGTCTTTTTAAAACAATCTGAGGAGGAACAAAATGGCAGTATAAGGTGACAGAAAGTAACAATTAAAAAAATTAGATACAAGATATTTGAGAATACTTTCAGGTGGGTTAGATTGATAATGAGCTTTTTTGAAATTTAAATTTATTTATTTTATGTGCATCAATGTTTTTTTTCTTGAATACATGCATATGCACTGCATGTGTGTCTGGTGCTCAGAGAGGTCTGAAAAGGACATCACATTCCCTGAAACTGAAGTTATGGAGAGTTGTGAGACAGTGTGTGAGTGGTGGGGACTGAACCCATGTCCTCTTCAAGAGGACTAATGCTCTTACCCACTGAGACATCTCTTTAGACAGCAGAGTTCATCTTAAATCCATTAAACTGCCCTTACAGGTATGTACTAGCCTATAGGAAAGCTAGAATAAGATACAATGTCAACATCCCCATAAAATGAGACAAAGGATGAAAGGTCATCTTCTGATAAAACAAGCAAGCAAGCAAGCAAGCAAGCAAACAAACAAACAAATAACAAATATCAAATCTTATGATTGGCAGGCTGTAGATAGTGGAAAGTTATGTGGCTCTTTCATGTGAGTGATAGTCCATTCACTTCGTAATTATGAGTCTAAATTTCAACTTGAAAGCAAAGGAGGAACCCTTTGTGTTCTCTTTGTTCAACTACAGGGTGGTAGAGTTTTAGGTTCCCAATCCAATCGTGTTTATTGTCTTTAAGAGAAGATGGATTATTCTTATCCTCAACAGAAACTTTGAACAGTGTTGATACAAATGAAGAAGATCTTGTATAAGAGAGAAGATAGGGGTCTTGTTAGAGAGGAACTCCGTTGTTTCATTCTTTCTTTAGTCCAGTTACTATCTTAGACTTTCCATACTGTATGTGGTGACATACAGTGGCCTGGATAAATCATATTCCTCAAAGAGATAGACTGTAAAGTCCAGTGAATACAGGCAACATACATATTTGGGTTTATTGTTTTCTAACAGAGCATGGTGCTACACACTTTGTAGACTCTCAATAAAGAGAATGAATGAGAAGTGCCTCTCAGTGAAGAGGCAAATGAATGAATGAATGAATGAATGCATGCATTCTTGATATTAAAATGCAGAATGATTTAAAACAACAACAACAACAACAACTTAACAACCAACAAGCTCTTGATGCTTAGTAAAGCCATAGACATTGCCTATTGAAAGAGTTTTTGTTGAAGATGGGCAATTTTCCAAACATAAGAGAAGGTGTTGGAAAGAGACAGATCAGTGGCAATCTGAGCAGCAGATGGATGTGAGTGCCTGGTTCCAGCCTCAGCCTTAGCCTAGTTTTGATCACTGTTCCCAGGTATTTTTCTCTTTTATCACACTCTTGAAAGCCTATCTAAAAGCACTCTGCAGGTCCTTTTGATATAGCAAGAAAAAGCGATCAAAGCGTTGAGGAGTAGACATTGTTCCTCCACTCTGGAAGGTGGGCTCATCATTCCTCTTACTTCTCTGCCTTGGCTGTTGCTTCCTCAAGTAGGAAGCTGGGGTTCACTCACTGAAGATCAGGAGAGGCGCTGGGGACTGTCACCGGAATTGAACACAATTGGCAGAATGACTTTCTAACCTTTGGAAGTTCAAGATGCTTTCTTAATTGTCCCGTCCTTCTCCAACCCTTCCAAGTGAAGGAGAAGGGAATAAAGGAGATTTCATTAAGGGAGAGAAGTAAGATGAGTCCAGATGTTTTCCATATTCTGGGGAGTGAAGTGGAGGATAATGCTGGCTTCCACTGTAAATATTCAAGAGTCTAATCTTCGAGAGGTTCTTTAATCTGTGCCTTGCTGTTCTCCATATTTGCTAATAATTTTCAGTAGCAGTTGTGCAAATATTACCAGGTGTTTCCCTTTGAAGCTCAAAGTAAATAATACTGTATTCATTCTGAAGGATCCAATGAACCGAGATTAGGAGACAGTACGAAAAGGGAAGTAGAGACAGAGACTACTTTTGCAGACCACATTAGGAAGGAGGTGGTGTTTTTCTTAGCTTAGTGCAGGAAAATATGCCATCTAAACTTGGAGCAACTGTCTTTCTGGCTTTTCAAGGACACATTTAGTTAATTCTGTAAAGTATATAAGACAGATGAGCTAGTGTTCGGAGTTGTGTTTAGATCAATGGTGAGCTCAATTTTGAGTGTGGCAACTAGAAATGCTTTCTTCATCCTCTACGACATAAGTCCCATTTTCATTCAAGTTTCTTTGAATCTCATACACAGAGAGCTTGAACATGCTAGCCGATTATTAGAATGGGTTCTAGGATTTAGGGAAGTTGGACATCACCATGCTTTAGACACACATTTGGCTTGTGACAGGGAAAATGACTTGAGATGTACATCACAACTTAAAACTCAGAGCTCTGTTATATAGAACCCCAGTCTTGGTGTCTTTAGTAGCCATTTAGTCTTCAGTAAACCATCTTAGGAAAATAATAAAATTTCTTAAAAAAAGGTACTGTTTGTAACTTGGATGAGATGCTCCTTCTATGAATATATATATATATACACAGGATTGGGAATGAGGGGATGGGAATATGAGAGGCGGGTGTAGTTATGAAGAAGCCATTGGGTCTTGTGGGGTATCAGGTGGAGCATATGCTGTGATTCCTCTGTGTATGAGAGTGATCCATTAGCATGAGAAAAATTAAAACGTCTCATTAACTAGACCAACTCTACATTTCATCTGCTTGTACTTCTGTCAAAATAGTGCACGCGCATTTCATAACAGCTCAATTCAATGTGGGGACTCTGCGCTTGTAGACTCTGACAGATTAACGCTACTGAACGAAAACATTTATAGTAATGAAAGGAGAAAGGAAGGGTAATTTTATTTTTAACATATAAAGGAGTCAGCAAGGCTGAATTTATTACATGCCCACATGGGAACAAGTTTTCGAATTGCTTTCACTCTTAATAAAAATTATGAGTTCTGTGTGGACTACAGTTGTGACAAATTCATCAGGAGCAGTGTGAAAATGCTGTTTAAAAGGTTTGTTTATTTTCTGTGTACGAATGCTTGCCTCTAAGTGTGTATGTGCACCACATGTGTGCCTAATGCCCACAGGGCCCAGAAGAGGGCATCAGATCCTCTGGAATTGAAGTTAAAAGACAAGGATGATTGTGAGCTACAATGTAGATGTAGGAATCCTTGGTCCTCTGCAAGAGCAACCAGCCCCTTTAACCACTAAGTAGCTCCCCAGTCTTAGAATATTTTTTTATAAAATACCAAAATTTCTGTAATATTGATAAACCACAGTCTTTTAATTGTATCCTGTGTTTCAATTCTTGTGAAACTAATTTTGGTGTGATGATTTTTTTTTATTTAAGAAATGATTTCCAATAATCAATATTTTCTATAAAATATAACAATTGGTCTGTGGTATAAAGACATTATTTACATATGATATAATCATTTTTGTGTTGAAGCCACGATGACATCAGTGCTCATATGTTCTGCATGATGTTGATGACTTCGAAAGCGGAGTCAGTCACCTGCTCCTCTGTGGTCGATCATTCTTTTTCTAGCTATTTCCTTGGGCTACATGAAAGATGTGGCTCTGTTTCTTTGTCGCAGTAAAGAAACTTACTTATCACAGAACTCCTGACATATTCCCTGACACTTCTAGATGATTTTTTTGTCAGTTCTCTGTGACTGTCAGCATCTTATATAAGATTACATAATGGCAGAATGCAAGCAAAGGCTGAATAGCCAACATTGTTCTTGAATCTGGGGTTCAAAGACACTGAGTAAATCAAATGATGCTGTGAAATTCTTCCTCTGTGTTTGCTTTAGCTGTCTGCTTTTCTAGTTCTTGCCTTTCCCTCCAGTCTGGTAAGGATAAAAGCCCCCTTTCTCTACACAAGCAGATGATGTCGTAGTTTGTGCTCTTCTTTCTTAGAATTGAGGAGTTCTATTCCTATAAGGAACATTTGTTTGCTTTACCTAAGATTTGTTGGCAAAATTGAAACTGAGAATGGATTGACATATGATATATTATGTGTATGTCTATGTGTGTGTGTGTGTGTGGTATTTTTATATCTCTGAAAATAATTTAATGTCCCTTGAGATAATTTTAATGTCTATAAATAATTTAAATAATTTAATATTTTATATGTCTTTCAACACATATACTTGTTGGTAGCAATGCTGGAAGTTGGAGGTCTGGTTTGTAGGCAAAGATTTGTTTTGTCTGTTGTAAGTACCAGTTTTATTTAGTTTCATGTTTACCTGCACATCACTTTCTTTGGCCATTAACTTTTTTAATATAAAATTTATTTATTTATTTATTTATTTATTTATTTATTTATTTATTTATTTAATATATGTGAGTTTGCTGTCTTCAGACACACCAGAAAAAGGCATTGAATCTCCATTACAGACAGTTGTGAGCCACCATGTAGTTGCTGGGAAGTGAACTCAGGATCTCTGGAAGAACAGTCAGTGCTCTTAACTGCTGAATCCTCTCTCCAGCCTGGCCATTAACTTTTAATGTTTATAGGCTTACTGTATCACTGATAAATAGTGCATAGTTTACATATAATAAACTA
Source organism: Grammomys surdaster (assembly GCF_004785775.1). Classification (NCBI taxonomy): domain Eukaryota; kingdom Metazoa; phylum Chordata; class Mammalia; order Rodentia; family Muridae; genus Grammomys; species Grammomys surdaster. The sequence continues at coordinate 4,487,885 of NW_021604585.1, read as the reverse complement.
ACCCATGTATATATTTAAATTGACATTGTCAATCTTTGTTTTTAAACCAAAGATTTTAATCCATTTATATTAGTTTTCTTTGCCAACATTTAGATTCATATCTGTGATCTTATTTTGTGCTTTCAGTTTCTAAGTTTTTAGAATTTATTCTTTTTCAGAAGTCTTCTTTTGTGTATTTCCCCTATGCTATATGAAGTTACAATCTCCATGAATATTCCTGTCATTGTTTTTCTAGATACCCCAGTGCTAAGCTTAGCAGAGTCTCTTGTTAATGATTATCTCTGTTTTCTCCCAGGGTAACATAAGAAGTTTAAAATAAAATCCACTCACTCCCTTCTGAACTTTCATGCTGTTTTCTTCATTCTATTTAGATTTTAGCTCCATGAGTTAGGTATCATAGTGAGCAAAATATAATCACCATGACAACTCATCCTTCACTTTTGAAAATATAATCTTAGAATTTGACTCCTTACAACCTATAAATTATATTTTTACTGTGTGTCCCTAATGTATTCACAGATTTCTAAAACCAAGTGTCTGGTGTTGCTTATTCTTCATTAATCTATAATTCTTGGACAGTGTCATGTACAGAGCAGGTGCTTAATAAATATGTTCTGGCTCATCTGTTTCACATCCGATTATGCTCATAAGTTTTTATTAAATGAGAAAATTTAGCCTCCAAATGGAAACATTTGGAGGTTCTTCTGCTGTGGTTAGCACTGATTTGTTGTGTCTCACTGGTGTGACACTGACTCTAGTGGAAATTTTAATTACTAAGTCAGTTTGGCACTGGAAGCGGTGGGTGGAAAGATTGATAAATAAACCAGGAGGAATAAAAAACAATACTGTGTTTCTGTGCCATTGGGAATCCAGTAAGAATAATCTGCTTCCAGTTTTGATTTGCTACTTGTCCACCTAACGATACCCTTTAGCGCTTACTGTATTCACACTTTGTAGAGGAAGCTATGATACATTACATTCTTTTGTGCTGTGTTCTATCCTGTAAGATCATGGTAGACCTGAAATACTCCATGCCCTCTTTCTATTTATCCATCCTGTTTTTTCTCACTATCCCAGCATCTTTCAAATGAAAAGCTTCTTTTGTTATGCATTGAACATCCTTGTTAATTTTCAGTCTTACAGTTTCCCCTTGGTTTATCTAGAAAAATGTTTCCCACTTATAGAAATATTTTTCCTTACTCCCTCACAGTGACCATTTGTTACCATGGTCAAATTTTGAAGAGCAGTGTGATCTTCTTACCTTTAAATATGTGTTTTCTTTAGATGTGAGGTAGGATGTTGGGTGAGCAGAGACTTTGCATGTAGATGACATTGTTTACACACATACAGCCTTCAATAATTTATAAACTTTTTATTGAGAGTCTTAATATAGTTGTTGGAACCAAAGAAGTTCACCAGAGTGATTCTTAGCCCCATAGATATTTTAATTTGTAAAAGTGTTAAATTATGATCAGAGTGACTGCAGAAACAACAACAGTAATAACACAGGAATTCACCTCAGTAGTAATGCATGGTACATGCTCTGACTACAGATGGGAAACGTAGCTGCACCAACTATCAAACAGACTTCTGGAGCGCTTCCTCCAAGCGCTTTGAAGAGCTTAGAGTGTAGTAGTAGGATTTCCAGTGGGAGGATGCTTCTTAGCATGTGCAAGGACCTAGGTTCAATCCCCAGCAGCCTATGTTTCACACACACACACACACACACACACACACACACACACACACACAAACTTCTACAAAATATTGAAAATATATGGATTAATATACTTTCCCTTTAAGGACATTTTCTAGGTAATGGACATGTGGCTGTAAGTTTTCTCCTAATTTCCTGTGTTGATTGGCAATGTAAATGAAGAATAGAGTAGACTTCCATTTTGCACTTCTTTACCCCAAAAGCATTTTCATATGCAGAATGGAGCATATGCAGAGTGAGGCAGATCTGGCTGATGCATAGCTGTGGCTCATGGACAGTTTGGATTGGCAAGGAGGATTTGCTTGAAGCTACGCACCATTTTTCTTCTAGACTAAAAGCTTACTATAAGGAAGAGCAAGGTTCTTGGAAGTGTTTCTACAAGCTCATTCCGGACATACTTGTGGCCTGTTGAAGACACAGTGGAGATAACTACCATTTTTACCTCCTGGAGCATTTGAAGGATTATTATTACATTTTTTCAGTTTATGGATTATCTCTCAGTGTTACTTTCCCTCTTACAAGGACTACATTTAAAATATGTGTAAGTATAGTGAAGATTGCATCAAGAGTTCATAGAAGGGATTGTTTAAAGTAGACGTCCCATGCATGAGAGTTGTTGCTTAGAAGTGTTGGTGAACTTTTACAAGCTGTCTTCTTTGAGTTTGTGTTTGTTTGTTGTTTTTCATTTTGTTTTGTTTTAGAAAATGTACATTTCTGCTGGTACTCTCTTCTTACTGTTTTTTGTTTTCTTTAATTACATCATTTATTAGCTTTCTTGTTGTTCAGAACATTACGGTGGTGGGAGCATATGGTTCAGGGTATTGTTTATATCATGGGGAGGGAAATAGGGAAGTAGAGAGGGAGGGAGGGGAGAGAGAGACACACACAGAGACAGACACACAGAGAGACAGAGATAGAGAGAGACAGAGAGAACATGAGCATGCAGGGAAGGATAAGAGAAGATGGGAGCAAAGAATACAGACTTACTTCTGCCATCTAGGTTCAACTTCCTAGACATTTTCAAAAGCTCCCAAATAGTACCATCTGAAAAGAAGCAGCCTCCCAGTATATACACCTTTTCTGGAAGCATTTCAGATCAAAATCATTGCAGTTCTTCTAGTAAGACGACCCACTAACATGATATGCATGATGCATTTTCAATTTTTTGCCTCATTTCTATTAAAGAAGAGATTTATTTTATTACAGTGATGAGGCAGAGTGAGTTGCTTTTATTAAATTAGAAATTAAATGTAATTAGTGTGTGTTTGCATGTATGTGCATGTGTGTGTGTGTACGTGTGTAGACATCATGTGATGATACAGTTATGGAGGTCAGACAACTTACAGTAATCAGTCATCTCCTTCTTCTACATAGGTCCTGTGGATCAAACTCAGGGTGTTCCTCTTAGTGGCATGCACCTTTACCCTCTGAGCCCCCATCAGGCACTGACTGAGTTGGTTTTGACTAATAGGTTTCAAAGTCTGTATTACTATCTTAAGGGTTAAAATTTCTGGCTGTAAGGCTATTACAATCTTTCTATAATTTCCTAGGAGACTGAATAAAGTACAACCAAGGAATATTTAGTAAAGTCTAATCCACTTTAACGTTTTAAAAAAATTCCTCTCATATACTCAAAGCTTTAAGGCTTATTTAGAGCTAATTGACCATATTGGAATTATGTGTTATTTATAATTTTATTAGCTGAGTCTAAAAACCAAAGAAAGGGTGAATGTCAAGTTCTTTTCCATTATTAGGCTGTATTATGAATTTAAGGTCTTTTGCTCTATTTTGGAGTTATCATTAGAAGAGATTATAGGGCTGGCTATCTACAGATTCCCAGCTGTGGGAGAGAGAGCCATGCATTCATTTCGACCTCTAGAAATTAAATTAAGAGGAGTTATCTTTCGAAACATCCAAAAAGTTTATTGAGCTTGGTGAGTTTAATTTCAGTGCATTTAATGAGAGTCAAAGGTGGATTCATTTAGTGAAGTCTGTTGGATGGAAGCACAATTTCATGCAGGGAAAGGAAGAGTTGAGAATGTCTTACAATTAACATTTTGCTTCTAATATATCAGTTATACAAAAGCTATTGAGAGTTTGTTGAATGTTAACACAATGTAAATCATTGGCAACCAACCTCATCTTCTATGTGTGCTAGGAGAGGCTATTTGAATACCCAATTTAAGCCTGCTGATGCAAAGACAGCATCATCTTCTGGAATAAGAAAGTTGTATTAATTCAGTGGTGATGCTTCTAAAGATGCATAGTATCAATGTGAGGGGCTGGAGAAACACACACACACACACACACACACACACACACACACACACCACGATTACCACTCAGTCATAAAAAATGACATTTTTTCATTTGAAGGAAATGGATGGAACTGAACATCATCACCATAAGCAAAAATAGTCAGGACATTGAAAGATGTATGTTGCATGCATCATTTCTTATATCTGGAGACTGAAAAAAAATACCACATAAGCAAAAAATATGATCTAAAAGAAGTGGAAGGGTTGTTATGGAAGGGGACGTGCACCAGGAGAGGAAGAGAGGAAAGAAAAGGGCAGAAAGGGAGAGCAGGGAGGGTAGAATCACTATGCACAGCTAGAAAGATCAGGACTCATTAGCACAAATAATTAATATGAGTAACATCTTATGGTAATAACAAAAGAGAACCAGAGAGGCAAAGCACCAGGGCCCAGCTAGCATCAGAGACTCCATCTCTATCTCTAACAGATGCTCTGTGCAGTGGATGCTCTCCAGATATCTGTGCAACCTCGCCTCAAATTCTGAGTAGCTTTACCTATCGCTGGCTCTCACTTTGATGTCTGACACTTGACCCTGCCATTCTTAGCGTTTTGCTATCCTGTCCCTGAGTTTCCATAGGGCGTTCTCTTTGTTTTCTTATGGGGTCCCATGTGCTGTTCTGTTTCTTTAAGGGAGGGTTTCCATTTGTCTTGTTCAGCGTGGTGCTCTCATTGCCTGGAACAGAGCATGTTTCTGTCAACTCATTTCCCTCTATCCCTCTCTTTTGAATTACCAAGGGTCTCTAACTTGTGGCACCTAGAAGAAGGTACCAAACCTGCAAACAAAGTCCCCTCTTTATAACAGCTCATACACATTCCACTGTTTCTATTTCATGATGCCCACTGATGACGTGGCCCAGGAAGTTAATGCTATCTGGTGTTTCATCTACTAGGGCCTATTAGAACTGGGGCTTGAGTATAAATATTCTGTAAGTGACCTTCTTCTTCCAAAGGAGGTGTTTTCTGTGAGAAAGTTCTTAGGTTTTGTTTTGGTAAGAAGAGATATTTCTGTTACTTTCTAATTGGATTGAGATCCTGAATATTTTCTGACATTAAAATTGATCTCTGGGAAATGGACACAGACATAAATGGATTCTGCAGATGACTAACAGACATTTGTCACTCTTAGGAAGTCTACAAACAATGATGTTATTTTATGGGTCAAGATATACACATGCCCTTGCTTTTAAATATCTTATTCCTCCATTTCTCCTATGGAGAATCTAATTCAGTTCTCTGAGGGGAACCTTAAAATTCTGTAAAGATGTCTCTTATAGGAATGCACACTCGCATGCACCCACACACACAAACACACATAAACATCAAAATTACTTTTTTATTTTAACACTATAGAAAGCTAGAAATACAGGTCATGGCACTGAAAGGGACTCAAAAATAATCATCTTCCAGTGCCTGTCCATCTGTAAGTTGGATGGTTAGAACTTCGGAGTAAGCTTCTACCTGAGACTCAAACATGTTGAACTCTTTTCTCATCAAAAGTGACAGGTCATGGCTTTATTATAAATCTACAATCTCAAAGATAGCAGGCACACCTTTCATTTGTATAAATTTCTTTCCCCTGTATGCTTACCCCACAAGCTCCTGCATCATAAGATCTCCTTTTAGTATGTGCATAAGTTTCTGTCTTTGCAGTTTTAACTGCTAGAATTAGAGGGCAAATTAAAATCTGATCTCTTTCTCCAAAGAAGGCTACAGAACACAAAAGCAAATAAAATAATTCAGACACAAAGGGTCACTTTATGATCCTTAGACTCTTGTTTGAGAAATAACAGGTCATACTATCTATCTGCCTGTCTGTCTGTCTATCTATCTATCTATCTATCTATCTATCTATCTATCTATCATCTATCTATCTATCTATCTATCTATCTATCTATCTATCTATCTATCCATTCATTTATGTGTACTTGTAGTGGGTTTACTTATTTGTGTGTGTGCTTTGAGTATGTGCATGTGTGCATGCATGTGTAGGTGATGAGGTGAAGGCTTTGGTTGACTTGATCCGTTGCTCTCCACCTTAGCTTTGACAGAAGGTCTTTGACTGAACCTGAACAGCATTGATTTGGCTAGGCTTGAAGGCCAATTGGGGTTTCAGGCAAGCAATCACTTTGCCTAGCTTCTACAGACATCCTGGGGATCCAAACGCAGGAGCTCATGCTCCTGGAGCAGGCACTTCAGCAATGGAGCCACCTACCTTCCTGCTTCCACACTGTTAAAGTCATAATTTTCAAGTGACAAAGACTTCAAACACTCATGTAATTATTAGAAACCTTAGTACAATTTAGAGATATATCATTTGTTTTTGTTTTAAGGAAGCTCTGGGCCTTTGTGAGTCCCCTTCTTTTAAGTGTTATATCATGCTCAGTGTTATTTTATGGTTCAGATCTTTGATTGTAGTTGGGAATATATATATATATGTGTGTGTGTGTGTGTGTGTGTATGTATGTGTGTGTGCGTGTGTGTGTGTGTGTGTTATATACCCAAGTGATTTTTGGAGCATTGATAAGAATGAGGTTTAAAAAAAATACTTTTAAATTCACCGAAAAGGCTTAAAATATTGACTTTTAATTGCATGAGCCTTAAGTCCCAGGCAGTCTTTATGTGTCATTATAGTTTTGGGCCACACCACAATAAGTAACTAATACAATTCTGCTCCCCCTTTATTGAACTCTGCTGAAAAGAGTGTACAAACTGGGTAGCGTATTTCTGGAGTCTTCCTGAAGTGTAGATGGGCAAATGGAATTGATTAGACATGTATTTTGTCAAATGTAGGTGATAATAATAGGAAGGCAAGCGCCTCATTTCAGTAAGATATCGTGATCACATTAGGAGCAAAGGGCTAATGCACTATTTTCCCTTTAAATGCCATTTCTCCCATTTTCAGAGAAACAGGATTAGATAAATCAAATGTGAGATTGTGCTTGATATTTTGTTTTGTGTAGAAACATTGTACACTCTTAAAAATTCCAACATCCCGTATCATGTGTATTACTTCAAATTTACATATCTAAATTTCTGTTAGTCACCTTCATCATCTACTACAATATTTCTTGTTCTAGTCTTAGTTCCTTACTTGGTTGTATTTTGTTTTCTTCTCCTTTTTTTTTTTAAACACACATTTCCACATTTTCACAGATTTCCAAAGTGCTCCATTTACTCAAAACTATCCTGTGCTATCCTTGATTCTTCAGTAGGAAACACACGTCCAACTATGTTGACAGAAGCCATATTTCCTCCTAAAAGTATGATTGATGAAATCATTTTGCATCCAAAGAGCTCATGACCAATTACTTTCAAGCTTCAAATCCATTTTGACAACATGAAGAATTTTATGTAGCAAATGAAAAATATTCATTTGAAATTTTCAACCAGTATCACAGTCATTACCTACTTCCATATACACTCACACCGAGCTCCTGAGCTCCTCCTTAGCATCACAAGAGGCCAGGCTCGGCCAGAGCATCATGCAGAGAGCCCTTAGAGAGCTTGTGGCTAGTTGAGCTCTTGAGAACATCTACCCACAGCATTCTGATTTCTGGTAGTTTTGAGTGCAGATAACACGGTTCAATATAGAAATCAGAACACACACTTATTTTCCCTAAGGTATTGGTCTTGTTGATCAATCCATACCGTGATTGGTTGCTATATCTTCTTGGGTTGATAGAACCCAGGTGAACCCATGGATATAATTAGAGGTGTTTTGGCATATTTGAACTGAAATTGTAGTTTGAAGATGCCGACAATGATGTGTGTTCTCTCTCTCTCTCTCTCTCTCTCTCTCTCTCTCTCTCTCTCTCTCTCTCTCTCTCTGTATTCATGCTATGTGTGTTTTCTCTCTGCAGGTGTGACATTCTCAGGGAGAGAAGTGTTCAGTGTGAGCAAACATGACTAATGAGTGTGAGACGTTTGTTTGCAAACAGACAAGAGTCAGCTGTGCGGCATCCATAGCCGAATGCTTGCATTAGGGAAGGGCAGTTGGGTTTGGACTATAAAGGCTTTCCTTATAGATCCAGGCTTTTCTTTTTAACACATTTTCTTTAGAATTTCAACGTTTTATCTGTGAGCAGTTTACAAGGTACCAGCATTTTTTTGTGTCTGTTTATCTCCTTGACTGTGTGATAATAAATTCTGACTAGAACTAAAGCATGCGTAGGTGACAGGGTTCATCATTCAGGCAGGACGTGCCTCTTGTAGTTCTTTACAATTACCAATTCAGTGTGTGTGTGCACATTCACACGTATATGTCTTAAGATACACATGCAGATAAGCAACTACACAGGGTTGAAGGACTGCACCCCGGTCATCAGGTTTGGTAGCAAGTGCCTAAACTCACTGAGCATTTTGCTGAGCATCCTTCTCTCCTTATAGTTCAAGTACTTACGTATTTATCTCCTCATTCTTTCTGCTGTAAGCTAGAGCTGCCAAGGCAACAGCCTCCCTGCTGTAAAGGCAACAGCCTCCCAAGTCTTGTTTTCCATCCATTCTGTCTGACAAGGGGTCTCACATGTGTTTGGAAAATATGTATAATAAGTAAGTATATATTTTCACCATTTCCTCAGCATGTTTTAAATATTTAAAAGTTTTAAGATGTGATATGTAGCATAATTTTCCATTGTATAATTCTTACCTTACATAGTAATATAACAAAAAACTTTCTAAATAAGTACTTAAATTAAATCCTTTAATAATTATTTATGAGTCTGAGTAACAGTAAAATACTATTAGTTATTATGAACTTAGTATAATTTCCATATAAAGGACAGAGTAATGGTTTTAGTTACTGTACTTATCCCAAAGGAATTAAGAGCCTAGATGCCTTGAAGGAAAAAAGACAAAGTTAATTCAGATCCTGAAAGGTGATGTGTTTTTGTTTGTTTGTTGTTTTGTTTGTTTGTTTGTGATTCTGGTGCCGTATTATACACTCTTCCTTTTTGCCTGTGGCTTGTTTGATTATATTTTAAAGTCTTTCTGGAGTCTTTTTCTTGCTCATTGAAATCAAGCATGCAACTATGATAATCACTATAATATTTAAACTCCCTTCGAGGACCTGATCTTTGTGTCTAGTAAAGCAGAATATTTGCTTTCAGAGTCCTGGGCTCAAGATTTCTGGTGCTTCTTTGTAAGTTCACATTTGTAAAGTTGCTCCTAAACCACAGGGTAGTCTCTTTGCCTTCCCAGTGCTTTTCCTAGAAGGCAGTTAATTTATGGTTGGATTCAGCTCCAAGTGATATCCTTTTGAGTTACAGAATTCCTGTGAACGTTTTCTATAATTTGTATATTTAGTAACCCAAACTTAGATTTGTATATCTTCATTATCGGTAATTTTCACCTGACTGACTGTAAGTGGCCTCCTATTCATCATGCTTGCCTTTTCCCCTTTGACAGTCAGACAGCCTATGTATTTGTAAGCATCTGTTATACATATACACCGCGGGGCTGTAAAAATGGCCAACCAGAGTGGTAGTTTTCATTTTTTATGATTATATACTATCATAGGCTGTCTCAATTATTTTTCATTTTATGTGTTGTTTACAAGTATAGTGTCAACAACACTGTATTGCCAACATCCCAGTCTAAAACTTAGATATTATTGACTTATATCCCATGAGCAGTAGTAACTGAAGCTTTGGCATTAAATTAACCCTGGAGAGTCATCTTAATTAATTAAAACCATCCTATGCAGAGAAAAGACTTCTGTCCTTCATAGAAAAATCCTACATTTCTGGGGATAAGTAATAGACTAACTCATTTGCTAGTTTTCCAAAAAAAAAAAAAAAGATTCGCTCTGTTTATTTAGATACAGTTCAGAAAGGTGTCCCGATTGGATCCTGCAGTGAAACAGGGGCATGAGAAAGACGCTCAGAAAGCAGAAGGCAAGCATCTGCTGTTTGTCCCCCAGATTGATGAGTTCAGCTCCAGCGGAAGACTGGGTACTAATTAACTCATTAAACAGCTCCCGCTGTGATTCCTCAATGTAATTTTGGGTTGGACTGATGTTTCGAGACTTAAAATCTCATTGTAGAAGCTTGTCTTTGTAAACCACTCATGGCATGCTTAGAGATATCAGAAAAATATCGTTTGCTCATACAGTAGTAAGGAAGTGCTACCATCCAAAAGTCTCTTAGTATGTAGGCAATAGTGTAAGCATTTTTTTGCTTAACTGTCTAAATGCTAATTTAGTTAATAAATATGAATTAAAGTGGTATGTTTTATTGGAAGTAGGAACCTCAGTTGACTGTGAGTTTGTATCTGTGCCCAGTGAAGAATTACACTGCTCAGTTACAATTCACCCAGGAAACATATCCAGCATGTATTCTAATGGCAAGGGTAATATACTAATGCACTATTATAAAAAGGTACAAAAACTGTCATGAAGTGATTTATTTTGTGAATTAGAGTAGAGATTCTAGTTCTCCAGGGTACACATCACACTAATCACACTATGGTCTAGAACCATGGGTACACGAGCCCCAGTGTGCAGTCTATTTTGCAAACCTTCGTATTGTGACAGTCTAGCTCCAAGTATCATGTTAAACACAAGTGTGGTTACCATGTCTGTGGCACATTGCTTGTGACATTTGGCTGATGTTCAATTGGCTGTGCATATGTGCATATGACAGCATACAGCTCAATATTGGTTCAGTTAGCCAATATTTATTTCCATCAGAGAGATCTACTTTCCTGAGAGATCGGTGGCCTTCATTAGATAGCCATGAGGATGACATTAAAACAAGTTCTTAGTGGATTCTAAAAGGCTTCTTAAACATGATCATATGTTTGACATCAGCCTTCTGTATGTATGGACTTGTCCTTGTAGGTGTGTATGTATATGTGTGTGAATGGAGGTCAGAGGTCAGCATTGGTTGTCTTTCTCAGTCAATTACTTACTGTCCACTTTAAATTTTGAGATATGGTCTCTATCAGTGACAGTGGAGCTAGCCATTGAGTAGACTGACTACCCAGCTAGTCCCACTTTTATTTTCCTGTCTCTGCATCTTCAGTGCTGGTATTCTGGACGTGTTCCATCCTTACCTGACTCATGTGGCTGTTATGTGTCTAAACTTCGGTTCTCATGTTTTTGTGACAAGCACTTTGCTGACAGTTGTCCTACCAGCTCCTAAAGTCTTGGAAGGGTGATAGAGATATAGTTGACTGCTAACGTTATTTAAACAGATAGTGCATACATTTGATCAGGAGTGAAAGCTTTGAAAATAGTCTGAGATAAGTAATGGTATCTTTCAAGAAAATCTTTAAGCAACTTGTAAGCATTTAGTTTCCTATAATTATATATTTATATTATTTATTTTACAGATCTCTGTCACACATATAGAATTATATATGTGTATGTATGTATATAATTCTTTGAACATTTCATAATGTATATAACCTATCTTGATCACATCCATCCATCACTCTCACCAACACCGACTTTCCCCAGGACCTGCTATCATTTCTCTTTCTCAACTTCATGTCTTCCTTTTATAATTTTTATTACTTTTTATTTTTTAACCCATTGAGTCCAGCTCAAGTGTACGTGAACATGGGAGGATCATGTACCAACCGGTGGAACCCAATTCTAAAGGGAAGCCGCTCTCTCCCCCAGCAGCCATCAGTTGCTAATAGCTCTCAACTAGGGATAGGATTTCAAGAGCCCTCCCAACTTGATGCTGGGATCTTTAACTGGCTTGATGTTGTTCAGGTCTGGTGTAGGTAACCACTGATATTTTATATATTTTCATATTGATTAACCTTTCAGTGTGTAAGTATCATAACAGAGTATCAATAGCTACTTTCAGTACAAATGTAGCTAAAGAAATATGGTCATAATGTGAACTGAATTACCCCTTCTGTATAAGCATTGTATTGAGGGCTTAAAGATGTTTCTGTGCCATGCCAACACAACCAACTGAAGTGACATACACAGATCAGTTCAGCTCATACAAAAATCACAATGTTGCCCCTCTGTAATAGGAAGGGTTTAGCCATAGAACACTGTTAACTCTCAGTGCTACTCAGGTCATGGTTATTTTCCACCTACTAAGAACGGACCATGTTTCTGAAGTATTTTCAAGTGAACAAACATTGCAACAAATTTATCATGACTGTTAATTATTCAATAATCAACAGAAAAGGTAAAGTGTGTCATGATAAGCCTGCTACCAGGATGGACTTGCTCACCCCTCTCTTCTCTGTTGTCCTTTGACCCACTTTCTGAAATTAATACTCCTATTATTTAAAGAATGTTGACACATTCATATTTTATTATCATTCTAAACATTTTATGTAGTTTTCCATAACATAGTAAGATAAGTTTCTGTGAACCTTTCTTCAGGCTGTCAAGTAGCACGCTATCCTAAGCAACATGCATGCACATTGAGATCAAATCTTTTCAGAACCTACCAACTTTGAGAAATCAAGTTCTGCTTTTCTATTTTTGAAATGATTTCCTTTACATTGATGGTGGGTTTTCTTTTTGGAAAAATGCTTACATTTTCTTTGGAAATTTCTCTTTTCCATTCAGTCTTAGACGTTAGTATAGAATAAAGACACAGAATTACATGTTTGTATTTTTGTAAAGGAGGCAGGATTTAGAACTCTACCACTTAATTGTTACACTAAGCACCTGTTTTCAAATTTCAGAGTCTATTCTGAAGACAATATAATTACATATAGAATTGTCTTCTAAGAAAGCACCATTTACTCTGAGCCCAAGTAGGAATTTGAATAAAGTTTTTGTTGTTGTTGTTATTGTTCTGTGTCTTTCTTAACTAGTCACCATCCAAACATCACTAAAATTCAAATATAGATAGATTCCTAGTTCAAAAATAATAATGCAGTTAGACAATATTGCTGTACTTTTAATAAAAAAGTAAATATACAAATTTATTAAGATTTCTTAGTATGCCTAGGGAAGTAATCTTGAATTCAAATGTCCTTATTTAGCAGAAGATTTCCCTACCTTGGTTCTGTAAATTTAAAAATAAACACATGGACCATATTATGATTTAAAAGTTCATAGGGCATTAGCTTTTACATTGAACCAAATTATGAACAATACATTTTCTTTACCTAAGTTTGTCTTCTATTTTGAATTTCTTCTGTTTTTGTTGTGAGGTAAGAACAAAGGGTTGTTCCATTTCCTGTGGAAACCCTGCTGCTCTCCCTCTTGTGCTAGGGTCTACTAGGTTTCCTCCATTTAACTACCCCAGATCATCTGACACAGCAGGTATGGCTCCATTCCTGCATTTCATTGGATTCACTTATCTGCGTATGTTATCCCTAGCAATGTCATCTTTTATTGTCTAAGATTTACAAATACTTATATTTCCCTTTAAATATTTCATGGTACTTGGTTTTTAAATGTCTTTGTTTTTTAATCTGTTATTTTAGTTACTTTTTTGTATTATAAAAATAAAGTTATGGGCCAGCAAGGGGAGTCAGTGGGTAAAAGCCCTTCCCATTTGTATCTTTTATTCACTTGATGTAATTGTTGTCTTGGAGGATCACCATGAATAAGCTTAACCTTTCTAGTTCTTTCTGAAATCTGGATGGCTGGTTCAACTCAGCTGTTCTTGTTTATATTTGCACCACATACTCCTAGAAGGTCTTTGGCTGTGATCACAGCAGCCACATGGGTAGATTAAAATAGAAAATATGTAAAATCTCCATCAAACCCCATATTTTTTCATAAACGTAAGTGCAGGAAGCTTGCTTTAACCTGGGCCCTGTTTTTCTATGAGTGCATTTGTTTGTTTCAAAAAAATTATTTTTCTCATCATGTCAGGCCTCATAGTGGATTAGAAGACACTGCACAGCTCTCCTAAATGCTGCTATACAAACCAAAGTTCCTAGCTAAAAGTAGAAAAGCTGGATTCTGAGTAGCCGAGAGGCCATGAGGATCAGCTGAACTGTACAGACTTACTTTACTTAGTGTCTGTCAACAGAAGACTGGTGACAGTCATTCAGGTGCTGCAAAGATCCCGAGAGTGTTGTCCTGTCTGAGCTATATCTGCATGATGGCACCTGAGTGGTTTTTTGTGTCTTGTTCTTTTTATTATTATTATTTTTAACTTGGAGAGACACACTGAGGGGGATGTTTGAGCACTGATTAAAAACAGGCACGAAATTTTATTATATTATTCTACTCCAAATCTTTTCGGAAAATGACATAGCGAGTGACTTCTATGCTCCCCCATTAAACAATCACCCTTCTGAAACGTAATGCCCTAAGTGATTGGACAGCTCCCAGTTACTGAAGTCTGGTGTGCATGCACATTGATACATGCTCCGGTTAGATTTGCATATTGTTTTTATCTTCAGATATGTGGTGCAAGTTCATTTGCCTAATGGCTGAAACAACCACTATTAACATTACAAGAGCCATTACTTTCTCTTACCAAGAGACACATTCCAGGTCAATAAACTGGTAACAATATAAACAGCTGGCTTTCCTGTGTACTCTACACTTTAAATTGCCATTATTCTTATACCAGTGTGAGACTAATGTACCTAGTTATAAATTCATATTTTCTCACTCCTTTCCAACTCCCCTTTTCGTATTAATTCCCATGTTATTTCTACATCCTCTGATAATTTGATATGTTTGCCAGTATCTCTGTCAACTAGAGTGTAAATTCTGGGAACTTTATGATAAGTAACATAATACATTTTTATTTATTCATTGTTCCTTAGTCAACATACACACCTTTAAATATTTGCATTATGTAATTCTTGTTGCTAGCATTTGTCAGAGCCATCTACAAAGGAAGAGTTGAATTACTTATGAGGGAACTGTTATTTTGATTGTTAACTATATAATGCAATGAAGCAGCTAAAAAACAAGGGCAGTAGACATAAAACGAGACCCTTGTTTATCTCTGTGTTAACTGTGGTTAAGGTAGCATCTGGCACAAAGGAGTGGTCTCCTGTAATCTCTCAGTCAGTGAATGAGTAATGCATGAAACTGTAAAAGAAATAAAAAAAAAAAGGTTTTTGCATAAGCTGATAGAGACTTACTTACAGAAAAGTGCAAAGGCTCCTCCTCTGGAAGAAAAAAGATTCCTTATTCACTAGGAAGGAGGAGATGGTGTGATGTCATTGGGATACAGAACTTCATGGGATCTGGGCACTAGATGAGTTGGTCTGAGAGATGTACTGAATAGGATGTTCAGACTGCAACTTCTGTGAACTTGCTTGCCTCGTTCTGATAAAGCTTTCCCTGACTTACATAGGCAGAGGTCCCGCCCCTAACCAAACCTCTGTGCAGCTCCTAAGTCTGCTTCCCAGCCATGGAAGTATCTATGCCTTTCCTCAGCCTTCACTCCTTTGTCTGTCTTTGCTCACGTTTCATAGAGAAGCAGGATGCAGACATTTCTTACCTAAGTGATTCTGTTCACTTCAGTTTGACATTCCCCCGAGACCCTTAGCATAGTTAATAGGTGACACAGTCAGATCTAAAACTCAACTTTTCAACTCATGTCTACTGTTAAGACAAACCTTTCTTTTTTTTATTTTTATTTTTTCTCAAATCGTAATTAATTCACACAGGGGTTATAAACACAGAAAGGCAGGATGTGGGGAAGGGAATGACACTGGAGAGTGGGTGTTCAGGGGGAATACAGATAAGACAAACCTTTCAATGCAACTATGAGAACTTTCAGTGTGTTATACAAGGAAAGACTAATTAATTACTTCTCCTGGATGGAGACTTTAAGCTGTGACTTGACTTTTTGTGACTCATCTGTCATTGCAAGAAAGCCACAGCAAACAACTTTAGAAAATACTAAAAAATTGCCTCAGTAGGTGCTGTCCTTGCTCACGTTTGGTGAGAGACCCTCTCCCCAGTAAATTCTTCTTACAGTTCAATGTAATAAATTTGATTATGAGCAAATGATTTATTTTGCTATTATTGGATATAGCTTCACTAATTTTTAATAAGATTTCTTCCTTTAGCTTAATTTTAGATATGAGAGCTATAAAAGTAGACTTTTGAGTAGAATAAAATTAAATGTTTTAAATTAAGATCATAAAATGAACATTTCTAACCTTCAAATCTAAATCCAAATTTGAAACTTTTTAAGTGCTAATATGATTTTATAAGAGGAAACTTTCACATCTTTCAAAGCATCAGCTGCAGCCAAAACAGGCACATACAACTGAGGAAAGCTGGCAGAGGGAGAGGTGCTTCTCCTCAGGGAAGAGCACGCCAACTGGTTCTCTAGTGTCAAACAGTCAGCCCCGAAAACAAACATACATATATGCATATGCATATACAGGCATGTAACATTGTATGTATTCAACAAGGTATATTTATACACATATATGCATAGCTATGTGCATATATGCATGGAACAATATTAATGGAAAAAAAGGTCATGAATTTGAAAGAGAGCAAAGAGGGTATAACAAAGGGTTTAGGGGGAAGAAAGAAATGTTGTTATTAACTTACCATCTCAAAAGAAAAAATAAGCCACCCCAAACAAAAGAATCACAAATGGTTTTAAAAACAAATTTGATCAAACACTCCACCATCACCAATATAAAAATCCAACAACAACAATAACAATAACAACAACAAAAACCAATCCCAGGCACTGTAAGAATAATTGAATAAAGTTATTTTCAGACTATGTATGTAAGATGTCTATGAAGTGAATGAATGTTATGTTCAGACGTTGGTCTCGTAGAATGCATATATACATAAAAATTTCATATTTTGAAAAAAAATGAAACCAAGTATTTCAGATGATAGGTACTCCAGCTTGCTTATTTTTGAGATGTAACTCCCTCACTTACCCCGTCTCTTTCTATTGGCATATATCTACACTCGGGGTATGTTTCCACTCAAATGGTTCATTACAGCATACTTCCAAATGGCTAAGGCTTGAGTCTGTGGGAACTGACATCGGTTTGGGGGCAAGTTCTTCATATGCATTTGTTCTATGGAGTCAAGTCTATAAAACAGCCCCTCCTCTGGGAAATGCATGGGAGTGTTTGCTGAAACATTCCTCTGTAGAAAGTGCCAAAGAAATCTATGAAGGCTAATATTTTGGTAACATGCCCTAAGCACATGTCTGTTTTACTTACCCAAAATGCCAACTACGATGAAAGCAGTATAGAAAAAGCAAATACTGAAGAGTTGTGGATTTGAATTGAAATAAGTCTATATTTTACAGCAACTATGATATCAAGGATATGTAACCATGGACATAAAACAAATCCTAATGTTAGGTTTGCATCTCCATGTGTTAATCCTTTCCTGTTTGGTCCATTGCTTTTGAGCACTTACATACCAACTTGATGTGACTAAGTGTCTTCCACATGGCACACATGGCATCAAAGATGGAGGCTGAGAGTTGAGAGAAGGGATGTTTCATTGAGCATGTGGTGGGGGTCTTGGAAGGAATGTGGAGACTTGAATGAATTTCAACTGAAATATGAGACAGAGTAGTGCACAATGTCACTGGAGAAAGTATATTGTTGGCATAGAGACCCAGGATCCACAAACTCAGTTATCATCCATCCATCCATCCATCCATCCATCCATCCATCCATCCATCCGTCCATTCACTGTGGTGGGAGCTAATGTATGAGAATGTTATATTAAGACAGACAGATATCAAATCTCAATGGGCCTTCATTCTGAAGAGGGCATCTGCTTTTATAGATAACAGATTTACAATGCAATGTCAAGCAGAGATAGTGTTGTGTGGGAAGATAAAGCAGGAGAAAGCAAGAGGATAATTGTGTTGGATATTAGAAAGAGAAAGACAGTAGCTGCTGAAGCAGGGAGGTACTGAGAGGCAGGACATTTGAGGGTTCAGTTCACAAGATGGGTAGAAGATGAACTGGATTCTGTAGTTTGGTTTTATACTCCATATGGTAGAATATCCTAGAAACTTTTCAGCAGCCTAAATTGCTCAAAATCGACTTGGGGGTAAAGCCCTGTACCAGCTCCTGTATTGAGAATTGTCTTCTTGAAGCAAAGCTGTAAGTAAATAGCCAGGTAGTAGGCCATTACAGAAGTGTAGAGGGAATAGATGGGTTTGTAAGGAATGCTCTCTGGGTGTGGATAGAAGTGTGACCACATTCTGATTATTTCCTAAAATACAAAATGTAAAAAAGCAGCCTAGTCTTCAGAAATCCAGTATCAGGGATTGTGGAGGGTGAATTTTAAAAGAGAGCAAGCCAGTGGTATCAAAGAACCATGTCAAGAACTGAAACGGAGTGACATGGGCTGATTCATGTTTTAGCCAGTTTGGCTTCATGGGGATTTTTGCAGCAGAGCTGTGCTCATCCCTCAAACATTTTGTGTACTCCAGCACTTTCCCAGCCAGCAAGTGTTGGCATTGGGCTGCATGACCATCTGATCTTCCTTTCTTTGGTGATGACCCTAAGGAGCACATACAAAGAATGCAAAGCCACAGGTGAAAGCAGGCTGCATTTCTGCATTCCTGTTTGGAGCATCACTGTCCTGCAAGTCTGTGTGATTATCTCCTCTGCCATAAAGATAGGAAACACAGGAGTGCTTGTTCATTGATAAACTACCACATTTGCAGGTTTTGCTTCTTGTTCTAGTCTCAGTCATTTCCTGCAGTCAGCATGTGATCATTGGTAAGGATGTCCTTAGGAGGTAATTGCAGTACTTCAGCTGAGAAATGTGAGTCCCTAAAATCTCTATATAGACTGGAAGAAGAGACAGATTTCTGAAGGGATGGCCAACTTCTTCTTCTTTTTTTTTTTTTTTCAGAAGGATTAAGTGGGAATTATGAAGGCCACTGTAAACTGTAGAACCTGGTAAATGTAGGTAGTGTATTTCTTCTTCAAAACATTAATGGCAACTGTCAGCCCCAGTTACCCAACTTCTTCATGTGTATGTTCAGACTTAACCTACTGTCAGGTTATGTACTACCTGACAAGAGCCATGAAGATCTATTCCATCATGTGCTTATTATAGCTGACACTCCTGCCACAGTGATGTGCCCTGTAGGATGAGCTTGGTATGACTTTCTTCCATACATGTCAAACCTTGGCAGTAATAATTTATTGAAAAGGTGAACATTTGGCACCAAGTGTTAGAAAAGAATAAAATCTACTAGTGTGGTAGCTGGTTGGAATGAAGATTCAGGAATATGTCTTGTAGGGTTTCATGGGATATACAGATTTTCATAAGATACATAGCCTTAAAAATTAGAAAGGTGGAGACAGTTTTATCAAGTCAGGACTTACAATCTTTGAAACCTTGAACTATTAACCTAACAAGTTTCCATTGGCTCTCATGAGTATAAGCAACTATGTACCTTGTTTACTCTTGTTGTCTAGCTCTTGATGACTTGGCAGAAGGCTAAAACTTAGGGTGGGCAGAATATTTAGTTTCTCAGGACTAAAGGCCCAGCCATTTATTCTACTTTTTCAGTGTTTGAGTGGTGAGGTTTTCTTGTCACGTGGGTGTGTGTTCGTCTAATTCGATGGTGACATTTTGTCATATATAATGGTACCTTGAGTACCACTCTTTATAAGGATCTGTCTTGTTGAAACGTAGGGTAGGACATTGTGATTCAGTCAAGGAAGAGCCCCATCACGTGGGAAGTAGTGCACAGTGCTTCCACAGCCGTGGGTAAGTTGATGTCAACTAGTGTGCATGGCTGTCTTAGAAAAGGCACACATCAAGGAAAATCTTGTCTTGTGTATAATACATTTTTACCTTGTGCTGAGTATTTAGAAGCACACTGAAATGATTGTCAGAATGGATTGGAGAGTCATAGGACAGCACCAAGGAAGATATTACAGACTGAAAATGTGTGTGCAGAAAGAAGTTGTCGATGGGTGCCAGCTATAACTATGCGGGAGTCCTTGGCTGTTTTGTAAGAGGACTCTAACAATGACAGCAGCCTCTCACGTGCCTAGTACACGCACCTGCTCCTCCTGCCTGTTGCTTTGATTGGGAAGTAGTTTTCCATGGAGATCTGCAATGTTTGTAGATTTCCAATGATCAAAAGAGGTTCTCAAAACACACAAGTGTGGAAAAATGGTGTCTACCATGAGGCTTCTTAGTGCTTTTGATATGCTAATATTCATTGTGATATGCTAATGTGGAGTAGGACTCTCCAAGAAAAAGAATTAATATGGAATGTTAATGAAACTTATTTGATTCAGAATCCTTGTTGGGCTTTTTTTGTTTGTTTTTGTTTAAGAGAAACATCTGTTACAATCACAAGCCATTATTATAGTGTTCCAATAGATTACAGCTTGCAGATGTTGGCTGCTTCATGAAATCAAATTTCTTACACCTTGATCAACTAATTTTGCCTTATTTAAATGTACTTTTACTTTGACAATTTTTTTTTCAGAATTTACGCTCCATTTAAAACTTAGAATCCACTTAATTAATCTGCATACCGGCCTAGCAAAGAAAGAACACGGTGGTTTTATATTCTAGAGCATTGCCTTTATGTTTTGTACTCAGTCGTATGACTATAAGAAGTGGAGTGGGGAAGAGTACTGTACTCTAGGCTGGAAGACATGCCACGATACATCAGGCAGTTTGAGAGGGAGATACAGCATCCTAATCATGTGACCGAGGCGGAACTTGTGATGTTGATGTCCTTGAATGGAAACAGGGAAGTCACAAGAGTTCATATGCTACATAGCTCCTGCAAATGGGCAGATTTTGTCGCAGAATGCATTGCAATGCAGGCAAGGAGCTGAATCCCGCAGACTTTCTCCTGAATAGAGAGGACTCTAGGGAGAAAAACTGAGTATGGTGGAGTGAATCCTGGACAGGACAACTCCTAAATCCCATTGGCATAGGGTGGCTATGAAGCTGCCTCCTGTGCTCCCCTGAAGCTGCCAGTTGAAGTGATTAGTGGTGATGACACCTCGGAAAAGGGAGGAGAGGAGAGAAAATGAGAAGCAGAGGAGGTGGCCCTGTTTGAGAGGAGAGGGGAACTGTCAGGGCAACTTAAAGTTAGCAATGATAAAGCTGATTCATCATTTTAACGAGGATCCATTTCAGTGGGAAATAAGGACAGTTCATTTAGTTTTGACCTCATTGTCCCTTTCAGAACACTTTGCCAAATTTGTTGTTATTCAATGATTAGTCTCTGTATTGTGCTGGTTTTTCATCATATTTCAGATATACTGCTTGGAACGTTTTAACTACTAGAGAATTCATAAGCATATAAATTTTATAACCAACTGCTTCAAGTATTTGTTTAAAGAGTAATACTATGTGTGTAAAATGGCAAAGCCATGCGTTCCTCATAACACCTAGCATTGCATTTACACAGAGCAAGCATACAATGACTATATGCTTCAATGTATTCATCTTACCTGTTGGCTGATGCAAAAAGACCTAAATATATTTGCAACATCTCTAAAGCTCCATTTAGAAAAATTTGGTCATGTACATGTAATTTAGTGTCTATGCTCACACAAGCTGGTTGTGTATTTCTCAAGATAGTGTACCTTTGTTGTACAAATTGCTTTTGTTAATAATCTACTTTGATGATGACTATTGAGCTATTCTTAGATATTACGAAAGACAGATGATGCTGAGCCTGCTTGAAGAGTTTAGAGAATATGTTGACTCATGAATCCTATTTCTTATTTTCTAATGGAGCATTTGTTAGGTGGCCTATGAGATCTTAATGTGCAGTAAGATATTTTGTGCTGAGTCCAGCAACTGGAGATATGTAGTTATGCTTTGTTATCTATACATGGAGAGGAGAAGAAGCCTTATACATTTTTTTGTAGTATAGTGAGGTTAAATTATTTTCATTCATTTATTTGTTCAGCAAAACTGTGACTTGATTGGAAAAAAAGGTAAGAGTATAGAGTCTTGCTTCCAGGATCTGAGCTGGTGTGGGGAAGTAACTATGTATCTCACAGAAAAATACAAAGTCCTGAGCTTGGTAGATGGAAACTTGACCCCATGTGAAGACTATGTTCTTTTGCATAAACTACTTTTATTTCATAGTCTGAGAGGACACACTGAACATTTTTAATGGGAAAAAGAAACAGATAAGACTTTTTTTGGACTTTTCCTGTAGTTATATACAGATTATATTCACAACTATCTGGAAAGTGTGAACAGCTAGGGAGCCATTGTGGTAATCATGGTACTGTAGGATCCTGGATGCTACTGGAAAGGAGGCCATGAGCATAAGGGAGGTTTTGAAAGAAGAATAAATACTCAAGGAGAGGCTTTATAAGGAGGATCAACAGCAAGAGGAGTGGAAGTGAATCTGAGGACCTGGTTGTGTCTATGAAAATGACTTGGGGCTAGGACAGGGAAGTAGGCTTACATATTTTTCTCATCCTGATAAGCCCTTAGAAACAGTGATCACGGGAGTGTTCACGGAATTTTGTTTAATGCCTTGCTTGTTCTTTAACTGTTTGTGTTTATTGTCTAGCTAGTTACTTGACTATTTGCATCTATTGTATTGCTAGTTCCTCAACCTAGAACTGAGGCCTCCACTTCACCCACTCCAAATGTTATTTATGCACTTTGAAAACTTGACGGTTTTGTGGCTTTTTAAATTAGAAGCTAAGCAGGAAAGATGGAGATCGTTTGATGGCTCTACGGACATGGCCTAGTCCCCCCACCCCCTTCAGTACTTTAATAAAGGGGCTGGAAATCACTGGTCAAACATGTGTTTACCTGTTCCTGAGTTCAGTGGCCTTACCTTGTACCTGACACACAGAGGGACTGGAAATCACTGGTCAAACATGTGTTTACCTGTTCCTGAGTTCAGTGGCCTAACCTTGTACCTGACACACAGAGGGACTGTCTTTGCAGCCCAAATGTAGCTTTCAAACTAGTTTTTTTTTTTTCCTGGAAGGTTTCTGAATACAGTGATGATTTAATAATTCAGAATATGAAAGTGGCAGTGGGACACTATAAATGTTAGAACTGTATTATTCACGTTCCCTGGGCAGTTTGTACTCCAAGATTCACTAATTAGAAATGCCATTATGCCACAAGCATATGTATCTAATTTTCTTGAATTTAATTCATTGAAAATAAAAATCAATCCTGATTAGTGTTGATATGTACCCTAATGAATAAGTTGCCATTCTCAGCGTAAGTGGGGTGAACTGTAATTTCCGTTTTGTTTACAAAGCCATTAGTCGGCTTGCTTTTCTGTAGTAGAAATGGCTGATTTTTTTTTAAATAGGAACCATAATAGACATAAAATCTTGCTGTGTTCCATCCTAACCTGATGAGGTACACATGTTATCTCTTGATGTATATCATTTAAAGGATGTACGTTGTTTCTGGTTTGTGCACACTCTAGTTCCTGAGAGCTCTTCTTTGAGATCTGCTGTTCATGTGAGAGAACTCTGAGCCCTTTCAAGGACAGAAGTGACAGTGTTACCTGTGGTTTTCTGTGGAGTAGAGAGAGTAGTTGTGTTCAGTTGCAACCATAAAGTTGCAATGAATGCTGGGTTGAATAGCTCTTGAAACTGAAGCTCTACTCTAAGAGTATCTGTCCTCTCTACCTAGAATGCAATTATAAACATGGTGCACGCTTATTATGAAAATCAGAACATACATCAAAAAAGTTCCCAAGATTTTAAAACTTAAACATTCTTTAAAAGAAAAACCACCACCAATCCTCTTGCCTTGACAACAGCTGCCCAGATGTTCACAACTGCCTAGATGTTCACAGTAGCCCTGAATTTACCAACAACCTGTAGTCACTATTCTAAGTACAGCTCTAAATCACTTACCCCCATGCCTCAGCAATGTCTATGAAAAGTGCAGATAAAAAGGATATTTGACCAACATATACCAATTAATAAAGATGAGGGTGTGATACAATGAACCATGAAGCAGATGCTGTGAGGAGAGGAATACAAAACAGATGAAGGTTAAGAGTCTGACACTAAGAAACAGCTAGAGGTTTCTAAACATAATGTACATTTTTATATTTATTTATTTTGTATACATATGTGTGTAAGAGTATTTGTGCAGGTACATGTGTGTATGTGTGCAGCTGTGCATACATATGTGTACATAATTGTGGAGTCCAGAAGATAACCACTAGTATAGGTCTCAAGAACTCGATGTACCTCTTTGGAGACAGGGAATCTCACTGGGCTAGATCTCACCTATTAGAGTAGATTGGCCAATGAGCTGCAAGTATCCTCCTGTATATACTCCTATATGTGCCTATATACTCCCCTGCACCAGTGATGGGGTTATAATCTCATGGCCACCATATCCAGCATTTTTCTGTAAACTCTTGGCATTATGTGCTTTATCCAAGTATTCAGGGGAATTCAGGTCTATGTGCTTACAAAGCAAACACGTTATTGATTAAAATTACCCACACTAGTCTAATAAAATGCAGTTTTTATTTCCCAGTTTTCTTTGGCTGCCTGACAATTGATACATCTAGGGATTATTTGCATATATAACCCCTTAGAAATGGATCTGAGCTGATGAGACCAATATATTATTTAGCTAGTTTTTAAAAATCAACATTAGAATGTCTATAACTGTATAAGAAAATGTGGTATACTATTTTTTAGAAGTCTACACGTATTGTGATGGATTAGAGAGAATAAAGAAAATGGGCTTACTTGACATTAAAAAAAAAGAAAACACAGGAGAGAGAGAAGCAATTTGGGCACTTCATTGTGCTTTCTTTGATTTCTTAGAATTCTTGTTTTTAATTAAAATCTTTTTTCTACTTCTTTCTGACTCACTCTTCCATCTTTGATATAACATTAGTGAATAAGTGCAGGTTTATGACTGTCTTCTTAACTTTAGAAGCATCTTAGTGATATAGAGACCAATGCCAATTACTAGGATAATTTTGGTGAAGTTGATTGTTATAATAAACACAAGATCAGCTCTAGGCTAGTGAAATCTCTCCGACCTTACGCTAAAATTTGATATGCGATGAGAATGACCTCTCTTCTGTCCAAGTTTCTCTTACAAGTGGACTGTTCATTCAAATAGGTTTTCATCAGCTCGTATTACCTCATTGAAGTCCTTTCTCAAAATTCTAGTATCTCTGAGAGTTTTAAATACTTTTCAATAGTTGACACACAACACAAAGTATTTAATGAGACTCACTTCTAACACACAAGTGGTATAGTGTTCTGGCTAGCATGGAGCACAGACTAAATGAAGACTAGAGAAAGAATGTCTGGCTCATATGTGAAGATCTGGAGAGGTCCTATGTTAATGGTCCATTTAAAAGATGATCCAAGGAAAACAGGGACCTTTAGACCGGAGGTGGAGGAGAGCCATCCTGGGACCACAGATTTCTGAAGAAGAGTCTTTGTGTTTTATCAAACTGGAGCCACTACAAATGCTCTAATAAAACCACACAAATAACCATACACATTGATGGGTCTCATTCTTTCATGTCTAAAATATCATCAATAAAGGTGGGCTTCAGGGAATTTAATAGGATGCAAATGATGGTTAAACCACAATCGCCAGAATTGCATTTCCTCCTCAGTATTTTAGGTAACTCTGTCTAAGGTCAATGGTTACTTCTAAGACTCATACATGGAAGGTAATTAGAAAAAATTATGGTTGATTTTTGTTGTGAATAAGCCCAAAGGAGTCCACAAAGAAAAGATTGTTAATAAGAACATAGTGAGTGCAGCTTGACCCAAGAACAAACAAAATGGAATGAATGCAAAACATGTTTTGTTCAGAACCTTCCCTGATATCATTAGTTTATCTTCTGCTATTAGCAACTCACTAGTGGAGGCTTCTGCAGTAAACTGCCTGAATATAGATTTTTCTTTGCTCTACAAATTATTCAGTTCTGAAAAATAAACTACTGATCATATGTTTTGAATGCTTATAAGTTTATTGTCTACTTATTATTTTATTATTTTAAAAATGTAATCTTTCAAAAATGTTGTTTGGGATAATTAAGATTAGTATTCAACTACAGGAAGTTGTGCATACTCTTTGAAGCTGATAGTCTCTTTTTTGGCATATTTAAAATACTTGGATTTTTGAGGATATGACATAATGACAACATTTTTTCATTCCCCTTTTTCTCTTCAAATCCTCCCATAGACCCTTCTCACTCCACTTCAAATTCATGGCCTGTTTTTTCATTAATTGTTATTGCATGCATGTATGTATATGTATACCCAACGGAAATGATGCGTCTATAAAACATTCCTGCACCTAAGGCTCAGGGAACAATGTGGAGGAGGGCACAGAAAGATAGTAAGAGCTGGAGGAAAAGGGATTTTGCTGTGATTTTGTGTCATAGTCAGGTCAGAAGCCACAACCATAGTCTCACCAGCATGACCATCCAAATGTCAACAGAACAAGGTTGATACCAATGGACATTCCGAACTAGACAGGGAATAGCTCATGAGGCCTCAACCCTGTACAAAGAACTAAAGACAGCTATAATTAGAGCTGGGAGTGGGAGAAGTATTCTTCCCCAGGGAAGGGAACCCCAATTGGTTGTCCAGTGCCAAATGTTTAGCCCTAAAAACATAATGTCTCTTTTAAAATTGTAATCCCAAAGGCTAATATACTGGCTAGCATACTCCATAAAATACAGTAAATTGAACAGTTCTTAAATGAATACTGATATTTATCATTACCTATACTGGCATCATTCAATCTTTTAAAAATATTTGCATGAATCCTTTGAGAACTTCATACATGTTACTTTGATCATATTATCTCCTCTGAGATCCACCCAATCTATATCTATTTTTGGAAAACATTAAGCACTCACTTATGACTTTATAAGAAGAATGCGTACTTTCAATTTTAAAGCATAAAACCATATTTAATGTTGAAAAACTTTATTTACGAATTCACTCTGCCATGATGACATGTAGAGCAAGAGGCTCTCTACCCTCCTGTCCCAGGTTCTCTCCAGCCGAGCGCTACTCTGCTACCCTCCTGTTCCAGGTTCTCTCCAGCCGAGAGCTACTCTGCTTTATTACGGTTTAAATTATTATAGCCGCATAGCTAATCAAACTTAGTGGCTTTTAAAAAAGAACTACAATTTATTCTGTCATGAATCTGTGACTTATGGAGGGCTTGGAGGACATGAATTATTTCTGTTTCGTTTAGTATTGACTGGAATGATTTGACTGGGTTTGAGAGAGCCACTCTTTAGTTGGCTCACCCGAACAGCTGCTAAGCTGATGCAGTCACATTGTGTGTTGTCCATACAATCACAGCTCAGTGGCCTCATCTTTCATGTCTTGAATATACTGAAAACTGATGATTGGATGTAATCACAAATGTTATTTTAAATGCACATTCATATCAATATTTAAAATTATTTGGTTTAAGGTCAAGGCTGTTGGCCAGGGTTCTTTATTCTTCTTCATGAAGATGTATCTAGGAGACTGGCTTCCACATGAAATGACAACTAGGTTTTCAGAGATGTTTAAATAACGAGGAACTAGAACTTCCTAGTTTTTCAAGGTTTATGCCTAGATATTGTTGTGTAGTCACAGCTACCACATTGAAGTATGACAAGATTTAAGGGGAAAGGGACCCTTCCTCTGGATGACCGGGGTATCCAAGTATTTATCACCATCTTTAATCATTTATAATTTTCTTTACAGTAATCTTTTTGTAATGGCTAAAGGAACAGTAAGAATTTACATAAGATATTTACTAACATCTATGCCAAGATTATTAAGACCAAAGATTACAAAATTAGCAGTTGCATTATATCTAAAAGACTATAAAAATTATATGAAAACACACTTCTGAAACTGTCACACATCATCCTTGTTATTATTAGTATGTGATTGACTATCTCTGCTCAGAGAGGAAAACAGTATGATGTATCTCAACACAGCTGGAGAGCAATCCGTCTCCATCCTGAGTGTTTACGTTTGCTAAGTAGCAATGGGGCTTTCCAATTTATTTATTATGTCAATGTGTCTAGGGCATATAGAACTTTTCTTTTTTAAATATTTCATTACAATACCTGTCTTAGTAATATGTATTTTATATATACTGTTTTATCACTACGAATGAGTTTTTATATGAAAGAAATATTTTGGAAAACTGTTTCTTGTTTGGTTGGTTTTTTATTTTTGGCTATAAAAATATAAAACACCTACTATATCTGAAAAAGTGTATGTTCTTTGGGGGCAAATATAGAAATGAGCATAAAGAAAAAGGTCTATGTGCATTTTGTTGACTTTGCCTCCCTAGTGTGGAAGATGAATAATTAATAATTAAGTGCATAAATATAAATTCAAACAGAGATAATGATGTTTCAGACAGGGATCTTGAGAATACTAGTGCAAGAGAACATTCAGCCAGTGTGGTCAGGGAAGAGCCCTGAGAGGAACAGAGTTTTAAGCAGAGGCCTGAGTGAGAAGAGTTTACTGGTAAAGAAAAGGGAAGATGCTTAGCTTTTTTTTTTTTTTTTTGGTAGAAAAGATGAAGCACACGGTCATTTGTGCTACGGCAGGTAGCACATAGTTGGGAATTGCTTATTATTTGTTCAGTCCCTTCACATATATTTCATGGATAATTTAAGTCATTTACATTTCATTTAATTATTAAGAAATATTTTGCTCCTGCCATTTTGTGACTGATTCTTAGTTTTTCTAATATCTGTCTGCTTCTCGTATAGTCTTCTTTAAAATGCTTGGATTATTTTCTAAGAGGGGGTTTTGATTCTTTGCTTATTATTATTATTAGTCTGTCATTGGTTTTTGCTTTGGCTACCGTGAGACTTAAGAAAAAGAACATATTTGATTAGAGTGAGGCCCTTTGAAATGAGAGTGGTTTAAACACTGATCATAAAACGCTCCAAGAAACAAGAGGATAAGGAAGAGAGAGAGGAGAGAAAAACCTACTACGTTTACATTCATCGGTTCCCCATAGTGTGGGTTTTGATGTCCTGTTGTATACCTTCCTATGTTGCCTACTTCAAATGTTAATGTAGTTATTAATTTTGATTGCTCTGCTTTTTGTGTGTATGCTAGACGTAACTGGTTTATGTACTGTGTTTATGTGTTAGGGTGTTCTTAGTTTGTGTAATTCCTCTTATTAATGAGTTTTAAATGTCCAGTACTTTACTTTCTTGCTGGTTAGCAGCTTTTCTATTTATTTAGAGAATTTGGTTTTCTTTTCTTTTTCTCTTCCTCTTTCTTTCCTTCCTTCCTTCCTTCCTTCCTTCCTTCCTTCCTTCCTTCCTTCCTTCTTTCTTTCTTTCTTTCTTTCTTTCTTTCTTTTTCTTTTTTTGGACATGTCAGGTAGTGACTTATTTTTTCCAGCATTTCTTTGCCTGAGGATATCTTTATCTCTGAACCCCAGTATTGCTAGGTATTATACCCTTTATTGATAGCTTATTTTCTCCTAGCACAGTTGTTTGTAACCTACCAAATGCTGTGACCCTGTAATCTAATTTCGCATGTTGTGGTGACCCCCCCAACCATAAAATTATTTTGTTTCTACTTTAAAACTCTAATTTTGTTACTGTTATGATTGTGATGTAAATATCCGAGATGCAGGATATCTGGTGCAAGCCCTGTGGAGGTTGCTACCCACAGGTTGAGAAACATTGTTTGGTATGTGTGACAGTCTCATCGAATTTCTTTTTTAAGGCCTATGGCATTTCTACTGAAAGCAAGTAATTGTAACATGTGTGTGCATGTATGCATGTGTGTATGTGTGTGCATATATGTCTGTAAGCATTATGTGTATCCCTCTTGCTCTCTCTCTGTCTCTCTGTCTCTCTCTCTGTCTCTCTGTCCCTGTCTCTCTCTGTCTTTCTGTCTCTCTGTCTCTGTCTCTGTCTCTCTGTCTCTCTCTCTCTCTCTGTGTGTGTGTGTTGCTTTCTTAAGAAACTTCTCTTTTTATTGAACCTCTGAGAGTTGATTTTGGGATAGATTTCATTGAACTGAATTATTCATGGTGACTCTTGAAACCAAGTATGGTTTCATTGACTTTCACGTACCAGTGTTTTACTTTCTTTTCCATTTAGGCCTGAGCAGTTTTTGGTTACTGTCTTTCTGAGTGTTCTTTTCTCTCTGTAACAATCTACAGACTCTCTTGAGTGCCACGCCACAAATATCTGCTCTTCTAACACTGTCCCAAAGCTTCTGTGAACTATTTCTTCCTTCTTCTTTCTTCTCCTTTGATAGTCTTTTGTGAACCTGCTAATTATTTAATCTATGAAAACTGCTTATCCATTTTATAGTCTGTGTACCTTATGTTAGTGTTTAAGTTACTACAGTCCTCTTAGTTCTCTCTGGTAAAATATTGAGTTGTTTCTCTATGTTTTCTTGAAGTTTGTGCAACCTCCTTAAAGGCTTTAGAAAATTTCCATGGCTGTGTATAGATTGATTACTACATGGTCAGTTATTGGCACTTCCTTTTGTCCATTATTGTTAGTTGAAGATGTGACTTTGTTTTTGCCTGTCTCAGAAATTTAGCATCTGCTTTTTGGCTGCAGCTAATTTTTCAGTGGATGAGAACTTAAGTTCAGGTTAGCCACAAATCCACACTGGAGCACTCCAATCTCTCAAGGGCTGGGGCAAGCCCAGATACCTCATCCAAAGTTACTGATGTGTGATCAGAAGCCTCAGGATTATTCTGTCTCTTTCTAGACCCCATGTTGAAGGGACTGTTCATAAGCTCTCATGAGCCATCCGTGCTACCATACTATTCTATCCAAAGACCAAACTCATCTGGGGCTCAGATTGATACAACCTAGAATCATAGTTCATGCTACTGCAGTCTGTGGGTGGTGTATTCTCACTTTACAACCCCTTCAGCTTCCCAGAGGTAATGTCCAGAATACAAATGTGTCCCTCTGGGGCCTCAGGTCTCTGTCTAGCAGCAGGACAGGTACAGAAGTAGGCATTGGCCTTGAAGTAGAAAACTAAGATCTGATGTCTAATTACACATAAATAATAGGTAGTCCTATGATATTGACTAACAAGTTTTAAAAACTGAGCACTATTACAGAACATAAATAGTGCACAGTCTCAATGTGCAGCTATTCATTATTTCTTTATAAAAACATTCACTCTGCTTGTTTCTTTTCTGAAAGCATATAGTTACTATTATAGATGATTATTCTCTATTATTTTGTTCATAGTGTTGCTATTTCTGCTCCTAAGCACAACAGTGATGGACAGGGGATATCAGGTCTATGATTACTTTTATTTGAGAGAGGGTGTTTCTCTTAAATAGGATTATTCAAAGGCTTAAAAACCCAATTTAGAAATATTTTTAATTAAAAACCACCTATTTAAAAAAATCATCCTGCTTTGGTATTCAAATCCCTAAATAACAACAAAAAAGTAAAATCTGCAGAGCCTGTGTGTGTGTGTGTGTGTGTGTGTGTGTGTGTGTATGTAGAACAGCACATGTTGTGGAATTGCAACATGTTACACTCAGAGGAGAACACCTGATTTCAGCGAAACAAATGACCCTCTACACCCACTGAAAACATAGACTGGATCCCAAGTTACTTGCAAGCTGGATTTTACGTTATTTATATTCAACAGAATTTGGCTGTGAATCTTCAAAGGCAAATAGGTCATGTTTTCTCTCAAGAAGTGATCTTTTTTTCAAGTGATTGGAAGATGACAGAAGTGATCTCTGCTGATCACATGTATTGGTGAGAAGCTTCTAGAATTCTTGCTCTTGCTACATGGTGTTTATTGAAAATCAGAGTACAGTGCCACCCCATATTCAACAGTGTTTTCTGCTCACAAGAGACTGATGGGAGGAAGAGACATAGGATGTAACTGTGAATGTATGTTCGGTTGGAGTTTGAACCCAGTGGCTTCTACAACGTTTCCCTATGGTAGCTCCTTGTTAGCAGACTGACTGGATCCAGACAAAGAAGAGCTGGTATAGTCTAGGTTCAGACCTAGGCAGCACTCATTTCATTCATAGCCCTCTGCAGACAAATCACAACCATCACAAAATGATGGGCTCAAAACATGTCTACGTCTTTCTGTACTGACACGAGCGTAATGACTCCATCACTCTGACAGATTTATTTTGGCTTTTAGTTTCATCCCTGCTTATCTACAAAAAGTTCTAATAGCGGAGAACTTTAATTTGTTCCCACGCCAGTATTTCTGATGTTCTGTCAAAAAAATACTTATAACCAAGGAAGTATTCCAAAAGCCAAAGGAGTAAGCTGGGAGAGTAGTGTGTACTTCTAAGTAAGACTTTAATAGGTTTCCCTTGGGAGGGTGGAGCTGGGGGGAATCAAAGGCCAGAAATGCTGGGGGTGGTGGGATGGCATAGTGGGTAAGGTGCTTGCCACATAAGCCTGGTGAAACGAGTTCCATCCCAGAGCCAATGGAAAGGTGAGAGAAGAGAACTAATGACACAAAGTTGTTCTCTAACCTTTATACACATGGTTGTGTGTCTGCATGTATGCTTGCACAAGCACACACACACACACACACACACACACACACACACACACATGCTAAGGTACACTCACAGTAATAATAAGCAAATAAAATGGGGCTAGAAATTTTAGCAAATTTATAACTTTACACCATTTGATTTTTTATGAAATATTCCTGTCACTTTCTTGGACCTCCATGTTGTTTGGCATGGTGATGTTCACTGAGCTCATGACTATTGTCCTGTGGTGACTGTTCTAGAGAGCATACCAGGCACCAAGCAGTGTGGTCAGGGCTTCCTCATATATGCTAATTTCTGGAAGTTGATCAAGATATTTCTGTAACATTATTTACTGATTTAGTCAATGTAACTTTTTTCACTTGCGAAATCTATTTTATTTCTATCGTTTCTTCTATTTCAGCTCTTCTTTATGCAACTATTTTTGGAAATGTTACCACAATTTTCCAGCAAATGTATGCCAACACCAACCGTTACCATGAGATGCTGAATAATGTTCGAGATTTCCTGAAACTATATCAGGTCCCGAAAGGCCTTAGTGAACGAGTCATGGATTATATTGTCTCAACATGGTCAATGTCAAAAGGCATCGACACAGAGAAGGTATAGTTGTTTATATTATTATTATTATTAGTTTTAAGTGGGATATTTAGATGTATGTATATTCCCTATTCACAGTTCCCTTGTGAGATTGCTTTATGAATGTTACTATAATTTTTGTAAGTGATATTTCAATCAATCACATTTATTGAGTGCTCAGAAGGTACAGAGCATCCAACCATTAACAATCAGTTAGTACCAGTCATGATATTCAATTGAGAAAATTCAGTTTCTGAAAACAGCTCATTACTCCATTCCCCTGTGATACTCTCCTTACCACTTAGTAGTTTTCTGTTAAACTCTCTGAACACTCTGCTAAGAGAACTAACCTTAGATTTTCCTTTGACTTGCTGTCCTGTTAAAAATTCCAGAGGACTGGAGAAACAGTTGAGAGAGCCTCCTGCCCTTGCTACTGTCTGGAATTATGTTCCTAGCACCTATGTCTGGCAGCTCACAGCTCCCTGTTACTCCTGCTCCAGGGAATCACATACCCTTTTCTGACCTCTGTGGGTATTTACACACACACACACACACACACACACACACACACACACACACACACTCATAACACAGAGATTTTAAGAAGATTGCCCTTATCAGGCATCAACAGGAGGGGAGGCCCTTGGTCCTGTGGAGGCTTGTTGCCCCAGAAAAGGAGGATGCTACAGGGGTGAGGCAGGAGTTGGGTGAGCAGGGGAGCACTCTCTCAGAGGAAAAGTGGAGGGGCTATGGGATGTAGGTTTGCAGAGAGGGGACTGGGAAGGGGTAACAACATTTGAAATGTAAATAAATAAAATAACCAATTTTGGGTCTGGAGAGGTGGCTCAGTGGTTAAGAGCACTGATTGCTCTTCCAAAGGTCCTGAGTTCAATTCCCAGCACTCACATGGTGGCTCACAACCATCTGTAGTAGGATCTGATGCCCTCTTCTGGTGTGTCTGAAGACAGCTACAGTTTACTTGTCATATAGCTAAAATAAATAAATGAAATCTTTAAAAAATAACCAATTAAAAAAATAAAAGTATACTTAAAAAAAGAATGAAACTTCCTGTTACAAGTGAAAAGTTTATATTATCCTCTATTGTATTGTCTTCTTAACTTTTCCCTATCACATGCATAGGTAATTTTTAATGTTCCCTTGATTTTTTCATACAAGTAATAGAGACATACCTCTTATCCAGTTATTCTCATATCTCATTTCTTGTTGTTGTTATTCTTTAATGGGAACTGCTTTCCCTCCACCTATCTTATCCTTGGGCAAAGAAGAACCTGAAGTTCTCCATCAAAAGCAAATTAAAATCTCCTTACTATCCTATACCACTCGATTCACCTAAAATGTCAAGGATGTCAGCTAGAGCTGGCACACAGGGAGTGAAAGCCAGTCCTGAGTTACTCCACTTGATAAGCATCAGTAATGACTGGTTTTTTATAGATCACCAACTTCTGACACCTGACAGTCAAATTGCAAGATACCTTCCTTGCCTTACCCATTTCTAGGTAGTATGTGTTTTCAACATGTGAGTGCATGTGTGCTTGATTGAGTGTGTGTGTGTGTGTGTAAGGACTACTCTATAAGTGAGGAAAGCACAAATGATCAAAGTAGATGTTTAGATAGTGGAAGTTCAACAGATAACAAGTGAGTTTCAGGCCAGAGCAGGGTTTGCGAGGCCCAGGTAATTGAGGGCAAGTGTGAAGAATGACGATAAAGTGTAAGGGGAGATGTGTGTGAGGCTCAAGGTAGCTGCATGGAGGAATAGTGAAAGACATTCTCCTTCTTTGGTATTAACAACCTGCAGTATAAGTCTCCTAGTCAAATGACCACAGAAGAAAAATCAGTGAGCACATATTTCTTTGTAACTTGATTAATATTCACTGATATGTGGTTAGTGGGAAAACATGCACAGATTCTTTGTCACAGTGACAAAAAGCAAAATTACAAATGCTCTTAGGGATGTTGAAGGAAGGAAACATTTATATACTATTGGAATGGAAATTAGTATGATGGCGATTGAGCACAGGATATTCTCTTAAAAACCTAAAACCAGATCTACCACAGGATCTATCTGTCCAACTTCTGGGTAACTATGAAATAAAAGTAGACCATCATACGAACTCCTGTCTGCACTCCTGTGCTTACTGTTGCACTAGTCACAACAGTCAAGATAAGTAAACAAAAAACTATGAAATCCTGTCGTGTTTAACAAAACAGGGGGGACCTGAGAACATTATGTTAAATGGAATTAGAACTGGAAGGACCCAGAATGAGATGAACTCAGGTTGTCTCCTAGTCAGAGAACTCAAAAGGACAACTTGCAAGTAGATGGTAGTTGTCAGAGGAGGGGAAGGGAGGGGAGCAGAGGGGTAAGTCAAAAGGAGGCTGGGTAAAGGTACTGAGTTACACTTAGAGTTGTGTTTGAGAACCAAGAAAAGCAGATTTGAGTTGACGTGACAAATATGAAAGCGTCCCTGTGCATGTGTGAAACATGCCATGACATTGATTGTTTTCAGCCTACTATGGAAATCCCCACACAACGTCAGATGATGTTAGCTTGGGTGACACTGTACATGATGATAAGAAGACACAAGCCAGATTCTGGATGTGCAGAGGGGATGTGGAAATTCCTGATAACTACATCCTCAGTGAGACCATATTTTTTTATTGGATATTTTATTTACATTTCGGATATTATTCCCTTTCCCCATTCCCCTCCTCCAGAAACTCCCTATCCCATCCCCCCTCCTCCTACTTCTATGAGGATATGCCCCCACCCACCATCCAACTCCCACCTCCCTGCCCTCTAATTCCACACTAGGGCATCCAGCCTTCACAGGACCAAGGATCTCCTCTCCCATCTATGCCCTACAAGGCCATCCTCCCCTCTGTATACAGCTGGAGCCATGGGTCCCTCCCTATGTGCTCCCAGGCTGGTGGATTAGACTCTGGGAGCTCTGGTTGGTTGGTATTGTTGCTTTCCCCATGGGGCTGCAAACCCCTTCAGCTCCTTCAGTCCTCTCTCTAAGGCCTGTATTTTTGTGCTCTAAACCCATCACCTGGCTTGTGAACTACTTTTAACTCCAAATGTGCCACTGTTCTGTCCTCTCCAATGAAGCTTCTCTCCCTCCTCCCTCTGCTCTCCCTCCTGCTTCTTATATGTTCATAGGCATCTCTTTCTTTAGGTTAGAGAAGTTTTCTATAATTTTGTTGAAGATAATTACTGGCCTTTTAAGTTAGGAATCTTCACTCTTATCTATAGCTATTATCCTTAGGTTTGGTCTTCTCATTGTGTCCTGGATTTCCTGGATGTTTTGGGTTAGGCTTTTTTTAAATTTTATTTTATATTTTCTTTGTCAGTTGTATCAATGTTTTCCATGGTATCTTCTGCACATGAGATTCTCTCTTCTATCTCTTGTATTCTGTTGGTGATGACTGTGACTCCTGATCTCTTTCCTAGGTATTCTATCTCCAGGATAGTCTCCCTTTGAGATATCTTTATTGTTTCTACTTCCATTTTTATGTCCTGGATGGTTTTGTTTTATTCCTTCACCTGTTTGATTGTGTTTTCTTGCAATTCTTTAAGGGATTTTTGTTTTTTCTCTTTAAGGGCTTCTATCTGCTTACCTGTGTTCTCCTATATTTCTTTAAGGGAGTTATTTATGCCCTTCTTAAAGTCCTCTATCATCATCGTGAGAAGTGATTTTAAATCTGAATCTTGCTTTTCCGGTGTGATAGGGTGTCCAGGACTTGCTATGGTGGGAGAACTGGGTTCTTATGATGCCAGGTAACCTTGGTTTCTGTTGCTTACGTTCTTGTGCTTGCCTTTCACCATCTGGTTATCTCTAGTGCTACCTGCACTCACTGTCTCTGACTGGAGCCTGTTTTTCCTGTTATCTTGCTTGTGTGAGAACTCCTCAGAGTCCAGCTGTCTCTGTGCTCCTGTGATCCTGAGCTCCTGGGTTGAAGAGCTCCTGGGACTCAGGCTGCCTCTAGGATCCTGAAATCCTATGATTCTGGGTATGTTAGAGCTCCTGGGAGCCCAGCTGCCTCTGGGTGTTGTGGGATCAGGTGCAGAGCTCTGATCCTGGGCATGTTAGAGCTCCTGGGAGTCTAGCTTCCTCAACTGCTCTGAGTGCAGTGGATTCTCTGCTGCTCCAAGTATATTGAGTCCTCTAGCATGGGTCAGGATATGGTGTCTTAACAGGAGCAGACCAGCTAGGAGCCGGCTCCAGCAACAAGGACCAAGCAGAGGGGGCTCAAGGGGAGTGGTATTCCAGAAGGTGGGGTTTTGGTGGGTGATGGGTTCTGAGGTCCCAGAGCTCCCAGCTGCAGTTCTGGGGCTCTGGGTTGTGGGGGAGGGTTCTTACTCACTGCTCTGAGTGCAGAGGTTCCTCTAGGACGGGTCAGGGTACGGTGTCTTCACTGGAGCAGACCAGCTAGAAGTCTGCCCCAGCAACAGTGACCAAGCAAGGGGAATGAAACCAGGCAGGATGGCCTTGTCGGGCAAGGTGGGAGAGGAGATCCTTGGTTCCATGAAGGCTGGATGCTGAGTGTGGGGGAATTTGAGGGTGGGGTGGTGGGAGTAGGGGGTAAGGTAGGGGCACATCCTCATAGAAGCAGGAAGAGGGGGGTATGGGAGAAGGGGTTCCTGGGTGAGGGGTAAGGTGATAACATCTGAAATGTAAATAAAATATCAAATAAAAAAAGGAAAAAAATGCTTCTTAGACTCATGCCATATGCTACCAAACAAAAAGAAAACAAAAAATTATATCTACTTCTGTGATGTAATAAAGCATCTAATAACAGAACAGAAGGCTCACAAGCCTGTTAATCATCTTGTTAGCTAATAAACAGTAACTATAACACATAACATTAAAATGCAGGTAAAATAAAAAATAACATTTAAAATACAAAGGCAATGCTTTAAGATGTTGACAAAAAGCAAGTGGAACTATGCCTCAGAGTTTAGGTGCAGTCACAGCTTGTGCAAAGAGCCCCCCCATAGCAGTGAGTAAAACCGTCTGTACCTATAGCTGGAGGGCAGTGGTTCCCAACCTTCCTAATGGTGCGAGCTTTTAATACAGTTCCTCACCTTGTGGTGACCCCAACCATAACATATTTTCATTGCTATTTCATAAGTGGAATTTTTCTATTGTTATGAATTGTGTTTTCTGATGTTCTTAGGTGACCCCTGTGAGAGGATTGTTTGACCACCCACCCCGAGAGGAGTCATGACCCACAGGTTCAGAATCACGGCTCTGGGGGGATCTGATCTATTCTTGTTTCTATGGAGCCCCACACTACCCACTTCCCACAGAGAGAGAGAGAGAGAGAGAGAGAGAGAGAGAGAGAGAGAGAGAGAACAGAAACACACATATGTTAATAAAAATAAGTTAAAGAAAAATTGAAACATTTTGAGTAGAAATTAAGCATCACACCAAAAGTGCAAAATCAGTTTTTATAATTTGTAAAATATTTTAATAAGTCAGTAAGCTTAAAATACGTTGGCAACTAAGTGAGCCAAAGGCAATAATTAAGGTTATTTAGACACTGAAAAATGTCACAAGACATTATGCTCACTGAGTAAATTAGTGGTTGCAGATTCTCCTCCAATAACCACGTGTTCACTAGGACTGAGCGTTGGCTAGGTTTTCAGTACCAGACATGGTTTTACCCTTGTTGAGTGCGTCTTGAGTCCAATTAGAGAGCTGTTGGTTACCGCAAGGTATCCATGCTACTAATGTACCCTCAGAGTTTCTGTTCCACGCAGATTGTTGATGTGGTTCACAGACATCGTAGCTGGTGGGATTGTTGGTTGCCTTCCCCCTTTGGAAGCTTTCACAGCACCTTCTGATAAAAGCTAGTCCTCAGAGAGGGGACATTTGGGTTACCAACATCTCTTCCCAAACGGGAGCTAAACAATGAAGACGTCAATGATCATGTTAAACTGGACAGGGTTTAAGTTGTAAAGCTTCAACCTTCCACAAGGAACTACAGGCAACTGAGGAAAGCAGGAGGTGGGAGAAGTACTCTTCCCCAGGAACAAAAATGTCCCATTTTAGCAAAGAATATATTGCCTGGTTCTGGCTCTATGGGGTACTGTATGAATGGGTTGAGTATTTTTTAAAGCAATTTAAATGAGATAATATGCATTGGAGCTGGTACTAGAACTCAGTCCTGTGGCTTTCTACCTTTTTGGGGTATTTTTTTGGTCATTGCAGTGAAACCAGCCCGTGTTGTGACATATTCTAACAACACTCAAGTGTCCTAGATCACTACAGACCCGTTCTCTCAACTATATATTATTCTCTGTTTTGTAGGCCCAATGAATCTGTCCAAGAATTAGGCTCCTAGTTATCTTTTAAAGATATTCTACTGACATTCCCTAATCCACTTAATGGAAGCTGCACCTTCCAGTTTCCCGGACAACCCTCACTGACCCCTATCTACCCTCACTTCCCATCACCTTCAATGCTGGTACTGGGCCGAAGTCACCTTCTTGCCCCATAGGAACTATTGTGCCATTGACTTAACTGTTCGGTGTTCCTGAGCGGGATGTTCTCAGAATGGCAACAAAGAACCCATGTGGCTTTTCCGTTTGTTGGTTTTTAATCTTTTTAATATATTTAATATTTACTATTTATATTTAATATTAATATTTAATATATTTAGGACATTATATCTGGATCTTTCTACAAGTACTTACAGTGGAGTTGGTTAAAATTATCAAAATACAATTGTGGAGTGATAAAATGAAAGATGGAAAACAGAAATTATATCGATTCTGTAATTGCACAGTCTTGGATCTATGAATGTACTCAGGGTGCATCCAGAGAAAAGAGTATCAGAATTTTTAACAATACTGTTTTTGATTTAATATTTGGTTCCTATAATCTTTAGTATGTTAAGTATGTTTTCTTAACATATGTTTCTTATTGTATAGTTCACTTATATTTTCTTTAAAATATTTTTGTTAATAGATATTATTAGAAAATGTGTACAAGCACATACCAAAACAAGGAAAATAAATGAAGCTAAATATCTTTTTACATGTCTCTTTCTCTGTTAGTTCTAAAACAGCTATTTCTCCAGCTCTGTGTACAATGGAATTTAATTATGCATTGCAGCTAATTAAGGAAAAATCCTCTCTCCAGTTATTGTGATTTCCTTCTAGCTTCTCCACATATTTAGTTTATAGATTTTTGAATTTAACATTGACACACAAGCAAATTAATCACAGTGATTTACCTCAGCCTTAACCAGCTTCTGTTTAGCACAATCACTATATCCATGTGGGGATTAGAACAGTTTTTATCAGGGAGGTTTGTTTTAGGTGATTTTTTTTTTTTTGCATTGGGCAGTACCTAGATTATTTTTATCTTCTAGACAACATTTTATTGACTACCAATCACTACAGGTGCTTCGTATTTTTTTAATTTAATAACAAAATCCATGTTCTGCTCTTTGCCATTGGCTAACATTCTGTACTTAAAAGACGGAGAAATGGGTGGAATGGGAGGATTTAAAACAAAAGAAGATTATAGGGGACAATGGAAGGGATGATGACTAAAGCTCATAAAATTTATCCTGACATTTGAAATGATTTTTTTAGGAAAACAATTCAAATAAAATGAGTGGGTTAGAACTATGTTTTCAGTGTGTAGGATCACACAAAGATATCCAACTTATAAAATGATTGTAGACCAGGTACCTCTCACTACCCTAGAGTGCCCATGGCCTCCTTTACAGTTAGATCCTAAACCCTTATGGTTTTTATTTACAAATTTTACTATCTGTCCAGCTCTAACACAAATTTTAATAACCAGTATGACTTCTCAGATCACACATTATATATTATATAGAGATATATATTATATTGTATATTATATATTATATTGTATATATAGAGTCATTACATCTCTCTATATGTATATAGACTAGAGAGAAGTACAAAGGATTAAAGAAACCACAGCAGAGTCAAGGAATTCAACAAGGCTTTAATGGCTGCCTAAACTGAGTCTGATGCAGATGTAAGGCAAGGAATGAAAGGTCACAAGGTTGATCCTGGCATCAGCATAGACTAGTTTCAGATATAAGATGCAGAACCAGATCTAGCTCAGTCTAATGAATGTATTTATGGGTGGCAATTTTTGTAGGCTGTGTCATCTGTGGCAAAGACACAGATCTCCTGGAACATTCAGGAACCCTCTTACTGTCAGTTGCATAATGCTTTCTTGGGATGGTCAGGTCAGGTTCATAGGAGCTGTAATGATTTCAGTGTTAGATGTCATTTCTATTGGGTCCAGATGGGAGTATTACACGTGTCCTCAGTCTGGTGTACTATTTCTGCCTTCTTATTGCATTATCTTTGCTTCATGATGGCAATGGGACATCCCCCTTACACCTGGAGGAAAATACTGTACTATACCATCCTTCATAAAGAGTTATGACTTGTGTGATATGCTGAATTTATCATATAAATATATCTACCACCAGGATATAAGAAAAGCAACCTGGCTCGGGCTGAAGATTCAGTAGAAGTATGTTTGTCTTTGGTTTAAAAGAGGTAACAATCACCACAATACAGTTTATATTAATCAGATCAATGACTGTGATCATCATCTAGATATTTCAAAGAAATATCATCAAAGGGCAGCATACTTACTCAAAGATGAACAAGGTAGTATACAATTCTGACCATATTACCATATGACAGACAAGTAAAGGAAAGGTAAATATTCTATCTACTTAAGAGAGGAGATGGGGAGAGGGGTGAAAGGTAGCTTTAAAAAACTGAATCCATCTGAAGAACAGATCTCTCTGCTTCAGAAAAAAAAATTATTTCTGCGAATAAAGGATTAATATAGACACAGCAGAACACAAACCCAGTGAACTCTCAGGTCCGTCGCACTGTTCTTGCTACCTTTCCTCTATCCAGTTCTTGTTGTCTTTACTGGATGAATTTAGGTGGGGCACACAGGCATAGAGTAGAAAAATGTCTCTGTGTTATAGGATGACATGAGGCATTCCCAAAGTTGAGAGAAGGCTCATTGTATAGGAAAATATCTTTGTGGGGTGAGACTGGACAACAGCGGAGGAAACACTATGCTGACCTGCAGGTTTAGGTAGGCATGGTACTATTTTTTAAGGACCAAATAACTTCCTGAGAGATGTTTTCCTGTGCAAGGTGATTGACAGAACTATTTGGATTAACTTTTAGGGAAGAAGCAATGATGTGTCTTTTTTTTCCTCCTTTGTTAGAAAGCCTCCAGCTAGATAGTAACCTTACCATTGTCCCAGAAGTTCAGAAAGCCCTGCTTCTACACAGGGACTCAAATAACAATCTTTTGATCAGTTTCTGCTTTTACAAGCTGATAGGGAGGTGGGAGGAAGAAAGAGGAAGCAAGGGAGGGTGTGATAGTCAGAGAGGGGAGGGAGACAAAGGGGG
This sequence comes from Grammomys surdaster, assembly GCF_004785775.1. Taxonomy (NCBI): domain Eukaryota; kingdom Metazoa; phylum Chordata; class Mammalia; order Rodentia; family Muridae; genus Grammomys; species Grammomys surdaster. Next base: position 4,445,412 of record NW_021604585.1, on the reverse strand, counting down.
GAAGGGAGATAGAGATGATAGGTAGATAGGTAGACAGCAGATAGATGAGGATAGATAACGTGTGTGTGTATGTGTGTGTGTGTGTGTGTGTGTGTGTGTGTGTGTGAGAGAGAGAGAGAGAGAGAGAGAGAGAGAGAGAGAGAGAGAGAGAGAGAGAGAGGGCCTCACTGCTCTTGGAACTTGTGAGCAGCTTTCTAATATTGACTCTGAGAGCACATCAGTATGTCATAATATGTGTATCATCTGGAGTTTCTATTATTTGTTACACCTGGTTCAAGAACAAACATTTAAAAGGTTCTGTATGAAATTTACAGAAAAAATTCTATACTAAATTAACACTTACTTTCAAGATTTTTTTATGTTTTTCATTGATGTGTGTGTGTACATGAGTGCACATACGTGTGGAGGCCTAAACTGTATGTCAAGAACTAGCCTTAACTGCTCTTCCACCTTCCTTACTGAGGCAGCACCTCTTAGTCACATTCAGAGCTCTCTGGTGTGGATGCTGATTCCCTCTTCCTTTGTTAAAATTACAGGCCAACTTCTCTACCCATCCAGTATTTTTTGTGGTTTCTGGGAATCTGGCTCTGGTCCTCACACTTGCTAGCTAAGCACTTTAACTACCGAGCCATCTCTCCAGCTCTAGTCTCACGTTTCTTTTTGTTAATGGACTTGAATGTATAGTTTCACAATGAAAGTAACAAGCCTATTCAGGATGATAAAAGAAGTACTCACTTAAAAATACTATGAATTTCTAGAGTCTCTAATGGAGACAGGTAGGCCATCATGAAATATTTCTCCTATAGGCTTGTGTTACCTGCTTTTGCACGAGAGATACTGTGCCTTTTCAACTGCTTAAAATAAATATGTGAAGAAATAAATTAATAAACAAATACACATCTTCACCCTAATTTTAAAATTTAGAAAAATCTAACTTTTCTTTTTTTTATGGTTAAAAAAAAAGTGTCTATTTAGAATTAGTCATCTGGACTCAGTTTAGATGATCCCAATCTTGTTGGCAACATCCAGAGCATCATAACAGGAGCCAAGCGGACATACGCCTTCTTCTCTCCATCAGGCCTTATCAAGGTATTGACTTTGGCCACATTAATGTCATAGAGTTTCTTCACGGCCTGTTTGATCTGGTGCTTGTTGGCCTTGACATCCACAATGAACACAAGTGTGTTATTGTCCTCTATTTTCCTCATGGCTGACTCAGTGGTCAGTGGGAATTTGATGATAGCATAGTGGTCAAGCTTGTTTCTCCTGGGTGCACTTTTCCAAGGATATTTTGGCTGCCTCCAGAGCCTCAGTGTCTTGGGCCACCGGAAGGTGGGTGACGTTCGGATCTTCTTCTTTTTGTGGCTGTGGACGCCTTTCAGCACTGCCTTCTTAGCTTTCAAGGCCTTCGCTTTGGCTTCGGCTTTGGGAGGGGCAGGAGCTTCGTTCTTCGCTTTCGGTGCCATCTTGGCGAGAAGCAAAATCTAACTTTTCTAAAGTTATTTTTTTCCCTAAACATGGTAAAGAATCTTCACAATCACCATCACCTCCACATGTGTTTCTCAATTGTCACCTCCTAAGGTGATATACAGTGAGAATTTGGGCTTGTGATTGACATTTCTCTTTTTTTTAGCTAGTCTTCATTCCTACCTAAGAAGGTAAATTTTATATGCAGCTCCTCCCATGGAACATAAGTTAAATAAGGTAGTACTCCAGGGCACATTACAGAAGAATAGAACCATAATACATTATATTCACATATTAAAATGTCACAATGAAAATCATTATTTTTATAATTAATACACATTAATAAAAATGCTAGAAAAAATAAGGAACCAGAATGGTCCTAAGTAAACAGCCAACAGAATTATTATAAGCAAATAGGAATGCTAATATTTTCTGTAATAATAATTTGGAACACTCAAGTGTGAATTTTAATTTCTCATGGATTTTGTATAGTTTGAGAATTCTTCAATACATTCTTTATATTACTGTTGGATAATATCATTACTTAAGCTTTGTACATGTCCTCTAATAGACAATGTTGATTTTCTATGCTAATGTTAAGGAAGAAGCATTTTATAGCTAAGTCAAACATCTCTCTGGGAATAATACTAAACAGAGTTTTTTTATTTTTTGCTGTATCAGGTTAACATTACTTTTGTGCCACAGAGCAGGCTAGTTTGTACTTCATTTTCTCACCACTTGGCCATTAGCTTCTGAGGAAGGTCACAAGGAATCATTTGATAGCTATAACAGAGAAAGGAACAGATGGAATGGTCCACATGACGCCATGATGACTTAGTAACTTGGCTTCATCTAGACTGCAAGCATTGGGTCCCATCCTTCTGGGTCCATATCTCTGGGTGTAAAGAAATACAGCCACATTTCTGATTTAGGTGGCTGGAGCATGAAAAGGGGTCACATCATGTGTGCAGAGGGTAGACGGTAATAAGAGGGGTGAATCATTTTATTCATAATGATGATCACACATGTCTTTTCTTCTCCAGTCATAAGCTACAAAGGTTGCCATATGGCTAGCATCATTTTTTTAGTCTTTACTTGACATTTAATGAGAGTACCATTGTATTCAAATATACAGATGGGATATGATCTGTATCATAATTTAGATAAGCAAATTTTTTTATATATGTACACATTGAGAACAAATAAGTAAACATATTCTAGACTATGGAGAAATATTAAGGAGTCAATCTGGATGCAGACCATGTCATACTATGAGTTGGTGTCTCTATCCAACCTGTTATTTTATTCTGACCTACTGATGTGTCTGTTTTCAGACTTGACGCCAAACAGAGAAAATTCTCAGCAATGGCACCTGCTTTTGAGTGAAATCAATAGGTTTCTTAGAACTGGAGACTTTTTTTAAAATTAAAGGTAGAATTATGCAATCAGATTTTATAACTGCTTTACTTAAAAATATGCCTTCTTTTCCTAGAGTTTCTCTTACTAACATTACTAATATTGTCATGCAATTTTTAAAGAAATTATTTATTTTATGTGTATGTGTGTGTGTGCCTGTGCCTGTGGGTGCGTGTGTGTATGTGTGTGTGTGTGTGTGTGTGTGATCCATGTGCATGCAGTGACAGCAAAGGTCAGAAGAGGGCATCAGATCCACTGGAACTGGAGTTACAGATGGCTGAGAGCCACCTTAAGGGTGCTGGGATCTGAACCTAGGCCTTCAATTCAAGTGCTCTTAACCACTGAGCCATCTCTTCAATCTGCCTATGTTGTTGTTTATTATTTTCCGTCAATGGTTGTGTGACTTCCTTCTCTCCACCCACCTCCTATCTCGTTCTTGGGTTTTATGATAATGAATAAAGGATGCCTACTTTGGTACTGGCTGATTTAAGGAATGATTTTATTCAAAATCATTAGCTCTTTTTCTTTTGTGCCAAGTAACCATGGGCAGATTTAAGGAATGATTTTATTCAAAATCATTAGCTCTTTTTCTTTTGTGCCAAGTAACCATGGGCATCTCTGCCCGACACAACAGAAGGCAGAGAGAAGATGGATAAAGACGTAGGAGATGGATACCTTAAATAGAGAAAATAATGACAATAAAGATAGTTCTCCTAGTTGTGTTGCCCATCGATGCTCTGGAGCTCCTCTTGATGTGATATTTTTTTGCATCAAGGAGAGTAACATATGACTGGTAAGCTTGATGGTTTTCTCTCAACTTTTCTTTTTATAAACCTGGAATTTCCTCAAGCTCTTAAGTTAATTTTCTATTTTCTCACATTAGCAACCACCCTCATTTTTTGGGCTCCCTCCAGGATGCTTTTGATTCTTTAGTTTCTTCCAGAGCATTTCAGATGATAGGAGGCATCATTTGAAGAAGGTCTGTGTAGCAGCAGATTTTATAAATAACAAAGTACCCTCCAATGTTCATATCTGCATAGACAATATTGTCAGGCTTTGTAAACATAGTTGTAGAGTGGTAAATACAAATAAACACAACATTTGCTCTTACATTACTTGGAATTAATGAAAAGAGAAAGGACAAAAACTATGGAGAAAAACATATGACTGTAAGTTGTGTTGATGCTTGGGCTATAATACAGGTGCTAGTCTGATGGGGATGATTAATCTAATTCAGTTTGGAAGACTGTGTGGTAGAATTAGACAAAAAGCATAATAGAATTTGGACAGCAGAGATTGTTAGAAATAGAAACTTTGCTATCTTTCATAATCAAACTCAAATTACCTATGTTTTGATAGCCAAACAACTGGTCTAAAGTTGGGAAACAGCAAGAAGGAGAAAGAGCCAAGATCTTAGGATTCTGCTAATTACTAGTAAATCATCAGTTACCTGTTACTGTCTAGATATATTCAGCTAACTCTGCCCAAATTCCTAGTACATAATTGCTTAGAATATGTTAAAATCATGTGGATCTTCAGGCTTTGAGGTCATCAGTCAGGAACTCTGGCATATGCTTTATGAGAGCACAGACAACACACAACATCAAGGATATATTTGTAACCAGAGCACACTGTTATCATATCTCACAATAGTGAGTTTGTTGGAAGAGTGACACAGTCCCTTTATAAAAAGTTGACATGTGCTGTTCCTGAAATGTGCCTTTTCAGGCAAAAAAAAAGAAAAAAAAACTTGTGATTATATAACCATTTTATTTCTAAAAATGTTAATTTAATGGAAACAGATGACTTTCATATAAAATTGGAAATAAGAACCAGAAAAAGGAGAAAGTACATTAAATTCCTCATAATCTCACTCCTTATAAAACTGCATTCTGGCGCATTTACTCTGCATGGCTTCACGAGCATCTGTGTGTTGTAAATATGTATAGGCTGAAGGTCCTGCATTTGAAACGCCTGAAATTGAGAAGTCCTTGGGCTTTGGGTGTGTTTTAGATTGGGGGTTATATATACATAATGTGGTATCTATGAAATTCGTTTTGATGTCATGTACTTCTTGAGCATATAAACTAAAAGTAATCTTATGTAATGTCGTTAGTATGTCTGTGTTTTATTGCATCCCATCTCATGAGTTCAAATGTAGAACTATTCAGTTGGTATATTATATTTCAAATTACCTTTTGATTTTGTAACAGTTTGAATATATTTTGATTGTAGAATTTAAGATATTCAACTCCTGTTGCGGAAGCTCTTTGTTCTTTTCTCTGGATATATATCAATATATTTTGTTTCCCTGTTCTTGTACGTTTAAGATTTCCGATTGTTACATTAATACAAACAACAGAAATGGGGATTTTTTGGTCACAGGCTTTGCACAACTCGCAGGCTATGTTATTTTCATGGTTATTTCTTCCAAAATATCAAATCAAACCTCTAAGCAATAAATATTTGTGTATGTTCTTTTCAAGAATACCACTCTCAACACTTAGTATTGATCTTTCAATCATTGTAAAATTAATAGACCAATTAGCAGCACATTTGATTTTCTCTTTCTTCTAACACATGTGTACTGTAATTGTTGCCATTCAATACAACAGAAGCTAGGGTGCAAGTCTGTCTTGTTGAACCAAGAAGTTTGTCTGGGTTGCTTACAGAAGCATGGGTTAGGGGTTATACATTTGTCTTAGTTGGGGTTATTATTGCTGTGAGAAAACACCATTACTAAAAGCAAGTTAGGAAGGAAAGGGTTTATCTGGCTTACACTTCCACAGCACTGTTCATCACTGAAGGGAGTCAGGACAGGAACTCAAATGGGGCTGGAACCTGGAGGCAGGAGCTGATGCAGAGGCCATGGAGGGTGCTGCTTATTGGTTTCTTCCCATGGCTTGGCTCAACCTTTTTTCTTATATAAATCAGCCTAGGATGGTACCACATGCAATAGGCTGTGCCCTTACCCATCCGCCACTAAGTAAATGACTTACAGCTGGATCTTATTGAGACTTTTTTTTTCAACTGAGGTTTCTTCCTTTCAGATAACTCTAGTTTGTATTGAGTTGACATAAGACTAGGCAGCTCAAATGGATCATGTGGGTGACTTTATCAGCAAAATGCCCACCTTGCAGGCAGCTCTATCAGAGATATACTGCTTTTATAACCTGAGATTGTTGTCTGCTGGATTTTGTAACTTTCTTATTGTCCTCAGTCTTCTGAGACTCTTCTCTCTCCAGAAGGTAATGTTTTGGTTCAAGGGAACCAGCTACATTTACTTCACACCAAACATCAGTCTGTGGTAGACCAGTATGTCTTGTCATACCTTAACTGTTCCCATTTCACATGTTTTACTCTTCAGAGTAAGCTCTTTCTACCTTAGCACTCACCACTATCCTGTGGCTACTGAAATGTTTGGATAGTATTGCTCAACATGATCTCAGAGCTAAGCTCTGCAACAGGGGCCATTTGAAACCGTGTCTAGCTGCTGCGGTGAGGCTTGGGAGATGTAGTTGGTGATCTCATGCACATCCCTTCTAATACAGGCCAGAGATTGCACCGAGAAACCAATATGAAGATCTAAGGCCTCCACTCTCGGAGTAAAACCAGACAGTGTAGATGGAATACAAGGTGTTAGAGACTCCATCAGCAGCGAAGATTCTCAGGTTCTAGTCCACTAGTCTCCCACTATAATTTTCAGATGATGATAGTGAGAAAACAGTGGGATTGCATATTCTTTCATGATCTTTTCTATGGCTTCTAAGATTAAAATATAAGTACACTTGTTGAGAACATCTTCCGAGCAATAAATGTAGTTTATCTTAGTACCCAGGAAAAATCAGAAAGCTGGGTTTAAATTAATAGTTTAGTGTTTTAACATTTGTAGCAAACTCCATCTTGACAGCAAATGAGGAATTAATGGGAAACCTCCTGGGGAAAACCAGTCACTGTTGAGAGAAACAGAGCAGTCCAGTCACTGGCCTCCAGCCAGCAGCTTTGATTACGATCCCTTTCTCTGAAGACAGTTTAAAATGACAGTGCATATAGACTGCCTATCTAATCTAGTCATTATTTTACTTCAGAGCCCCTTGCAAAATCTTAAGTCAATGGCCATATAATTTTAGCATATTTGTAATAGCATATAATTAAATAAATCATAGAGCACAGCGTGATTGGAAGTTTGTCATGTATTCAGACCTTCTCAACACAGTTGAATGCCCCTCTTCCGTACGATAAGGAAGGAAGCCAAAACAGCTCCTTGAGCTCTGCGTGCTTTGTACCGTGAATGGCCACACACCATTATCACCAGAGTTGCTTAGAAAAATTTAACTGGTCCATGGCTGGATAACTTTGTAACATACTTACACATGACTGAAGAATAGAATAGAAAATTCTCTTCAAAGCTGATAAAACTATCTTAATACTGAAAGCTGAGACCTAACAAGAAGCTTAAATCACGAATTCTTAGGAGGCACTGCGATTTACTTTGGAGATCCATTTCCGTATTCTGATACTCAATAATTGTTCATTTAGCATCCGTCTACATTCAGCACATCATTAAGTCTTCGGGATGATAATGGAGACTATGAGACAGCTCCTGCCATGAAGCACTCTTTCTCCACTGGGGAATGACCAAATTGAAGCTCTATCCTTGAACCTCCCAGAACTGGTTTTAACATTATGTCAACAGTACTGGCCTACAGTGGGACAGTACCCGGAAGAATGCAGCTCAAGAGTCAACTCTGCTTTTTATGGGTCTCCACACTGTGGAAGCAGGTGTGTTTTTGACTCTTTTGCCTGCTCTTGGGACTCTTCCCCTTTTATCGGGCTGCCTTGTTCAACCTCTCTTCGAGGGCTTTTGCCTTGGCTTATTTTGTTTTGTCATGCTCAGTTGTTGTCTTTTGGAGGCCTGCTCTTTTATGAAGGAGGGAGGATGGATCTGGGGAAGATGGGAGATGGAGGTAGATGGGAGGAGTGGAGGGAGGGAAGCCTGTGCTGAGATGCACTGTATGAGAGAAGAGTCTATTTTCAATAAAAAAAGAAAGAACAGGTTTTGTTTGTGAATGTATATGCATATACATATATGCATATAATAACAATTAGTGAAAAAAGAGGCCATGAATTTGAAGGCGAGTGGGAAAGGTATTTGGGAAGACTTGGAGGGGGGAATTGAGTAATGCCACTTTATTATAATCTTAAAAATAAAATAAAATAAAATAAATAGGAAGTTAAAAAACAAAGAGCAAGAAAGCACAGCTTCAAGAGAATTCTTCTTAGTGTTATATGCTCTTTCCCTTCAGTCAGTCACGATGATAAATGGTCTATATGGTCCTACAGTCCGAGAGAGAGAGAGAGAGAGAGAGAGAGAGAGAGAGAGAGAGAGAGAGGAGAGAGATTGTGAAAATAAATTACCAAAGATGCCAGAGCTAAGTGGCCAAATCAATCTGATTCTGATTTCTAGAGTTCCAAGTCCACAGTTCATGCTCCAGGCCTTCCATCACCTGCTTACTCATGTACTTCATACCTAGGAGGTCCCAGATCATACAGCAGGCACAGGAGGTGAAGCTGTGAAACAGAAAGCATCATCTTTGCCATTATGAATCCTGTAAGTGTGTGTGTGTGTGTGTGTGTGTGTGTGTAGGCTTAAAAAGATAATAGCATTTATAATATTTTCCAGTTGCTCAAGCAAGTCTCAAATGATTTCTGCATTGTTATCATTTGTGGTAGCGGGCTTTTCTGTTAACTTTTTTCCCCCCTAACACATAGAGGAATGGTCTTCACTCACACTGATAATGAGTGAAATATACTATTCAGAATGCACTGTGCTTTGGGATGCGTGAAAAAATATTAATCCTTATGAACGCATTATAGTTACATGATCTCTGATTGCTACTTTGCAAGTGTTCTCAAGTCAAGTAATAGCTATGATTGTAATAACTTCTATTTCTAATTTCATTAATGCATAAAAGATATGTATTTTATTGAACCGAATTGGTCTAATTACAACTGGGAACAATGACGCCTGGAATTTTTGTAAGCTTATCTGGCTAATTTGGAATGAATATTAGATTAATATTAGCATTTTTTGCAATATTGAGAAAATGTTCATATACTCATATTAGTGTTATACTTTGAAAAAGCTGCTTGTATTTGTATAATTAGTATGGAACATTTACAAATACATGCAAATATTATTTTCTTGAATTCCCTCAAGAAATTAAGTTCTTTTTAAAAAACATAATTTAATGAACCAATTGCTGAGTATCATGAAATCATAGTCAGGCCAAGAAGCATATTGTACTCTACAAGGAAGCAGCCAATGACAGTATTAATAACGGTCCCACAAGCAAACGTGTTATTCATGCAAACCATAGGACAAAACACACACGAAAATGGTTTGGATTTGACATCAACATTTGGTAGAATTTTTAAAACTCATATTCTTGATGTTATATTTATCTGTAACTTATTTGAAGAGCTGAGTGTAATAAACTGCCCCTAAAATCTTTGGTTGGCTTTATGAGGGTTATTACAAATATTTAAATGTAGCAGAGATAAAAGTAAATAAGAAAATAAACAAAACCATTCAGTCACCTGAATTTGGTTTCCTGTCATTGCATTTCTGAGTATTTGAGAAGAGATCAGTAGAGCTGACAGGGAAATCATGACATTGACACACAAGCTCTATTTTCTAACTTAAGGTTGTTACTTTAGGAGCCAGCTTTGGACTTTTGTTTATGAGACAGCTAGTATTGACACAGCAATTATTTCACAGTAGGAAAAATTCTAATTCACTAAGGTTCATGCTTCTCTAAAGAAAAAGTTAAAATATTTGTAAGAATATTATATATTATATTATGGGAGACAAATACTTTCTCACACAAAATTTGTTAATGAACTTCAATATGTCTATTTCATAACAAAATAGGAACTCCTCAACAGATAAAGTTATTACACTTTAAGGACAACCTCTTAACATAGCAACCAAATATTTTCCCCTTGGGATTGTGCACATTTATGTTGATTTATACACAAAATTACAGGCTTCATATAAAACTAAAATCAATAAAGAATGAAATACTGAAACACACATAAAGAAGCACACAAACACATAGAGGTGAAGTATGGGACATGGCAAAACTGTCCAACCACCCGGAGTGCTGCTGCTATGAATTTGGTCATATGGATCTTTTGATTCTCTTGCCAGATGAATTTAAAAGAGAAATGTTGTAGTCTATTAAAGGAGTGAATACATTTGTTCAGGTATAGCTAGCTTTTATCTTGCAATTGATTCTAAAAAGGATTTGGCCATATGGAGATTTCTGCTTATAACATTATCAAGCAAACATCTTCTATAAAAGACCAGATAGAAAATACTTAGGATTTTGTGGTCCATGTGGTCATGTACTCAACTTTCCCAATGAACATGAACAGAGGCATAGACAACATGCCAATAAATGAATATAATTGTATCCCAGGAAACATTATTCATGGGCACAGTAAAACAGCACCATAAAGTATCATTTTTCTTTTGACTTTATATTTTAAAAATATAAAATCTATAAATCATCCTTTGTTCTCTGGACATGCACATACAGGTTGCAGCCCATATTTGACCCCCAGGCTGTGGTTTCCTGACATCATTCTTAAATGGATGGCTTTCTGCCATCCTATCAGATATCTACCCTATGTAAAGTTGCAGTTTCTGCCATCTCAAAAGTTTTTTTTTATTTGCTTGGCTTTAGTTTTCCTCAGGGGCTTGTCCTCACTTGAAAGATTATAGATAAAGTTCACTTTTAACATTTGATTCAGACTACATATTCCATGTGGGCATGTATCTTTCTCTTCTCAGTTCACTGTTGAATATGTTGCATGCAGGACACTGCTCAGTAAACCGTAGGCATTCAATAAGTATTTATTCTTCCTGTGGTTATAGTTCTATATTTCACAAGATATATAAGCATAGAAGCCATTAGTATGTGAAACACATGAGGTTCCTCAGTGTAATAACTCAGATTTACAAACCAGTCAGGGGGAGAAGGACCAAGCTCTGAGCTCCTCTGCATTTAGATGACAAGCAGATGAGAAAGCCTGATCAGATGATCAGAGACATCTGGGAATTGGGTAAAATGCACAGTTATTTGATTGAGTGGAAGCCAAGCCAGGAAGTGAGCAACTCTCCTGAAGTTTTGTAACAGAGAAATAAAATATAATGAAAAGCGTCCTATTAGGACTTTGCCTCTGGGTTACAAGTGAGCTTGATGAAGGAGATTCATTGGGGTGCTGGAGACAGATGCCACCCTGGAGTGAGGTAAGGAGCACGGTGACATAATTAAGATAGTGTGGTTTCATCATGAGGATGATCACATCAACTTATAAGAATGGCCCAAGGTGATCCTTAAAACAATTCCAAACACATGTGATGGGCAGATCTGCAGGAGAGAAAAGACCAGTTGAAATGTCAGTGGGCTAGATGGTTACACATGTGGGAAGAGATATGTTAGATTTTTCTTTGGATCATGATAACAAATTCTGGACCATAAAACTTGAATATTATATACAGTAGTAGTTTTAAAGAGATGGGATAAAAATCCTAAAAATATGTAACCATAAAGGCCCATGTATAGCCAAAGCAATCTTAAAAATCAGTAGTAAACCTGGAGGACAAATGCATTCTAATTTCAAGAAATGTTACAAAGCTTCAATAATTAAAATATATGACTCTGATATAATGATGCATATATAAAACAAAGAGGAAAGTATATATTCCAGAAATAAGTTTAAGCATAAATAAGCCTAAGTGTGTGTAATTAACTAGGCTTTAAATGTAAATAGGAAAACAAGTTTAAAGACATGTTTTTATTATGTATGTGTGTGTGTGTGCATATGTGCATGTGTGTTTGTGTGTGAGTGTGTGTGTGTGCATATGTGCATGTGTGTTTGTGTGTGAGTGTGTGGATGTGTATGTGTGCATGTGTGTGTGGATGCACAAGTGTATATGTGTGTATGTGTGTATGTGTGTATATGTGTGTGTGTGTTTGTGTGTGTGTGTGTGTGTGCAGGTGAGTACAGATTCCTGTGAATTTAAGAGGCTTCAAATTTCCCAGGGACTGAAGGTAGCAGATAATTTTGAGCCTCCTGATGTGGGTGTCAGGAACTAGGTCCTCTGGAAGAGTAAGAAGGCTCTAAACCACTGGGTCACCTCCTCAGCTCCCTTTTTCCTATTTATTTCAATGTCTGAACCAATTCTATGCAGAAGAACAACACTGAAAAAATAATTGCTGAGCATAAGTTTCAACTTGGGAGTGAGAGGTTTGGTCTGCCCCTCCACAAACACTAAACCTTGTGATCTAAGTGTAGATATGGGGTTGCTAGTTTTCCTAGAAGTTTTCATTCAAGTCCCTCAAACCTTTGGTTCTTCTAAAATGTGGCACTTATCTCATTGATAATATAACATAAAATTTATATTTGCTGAAATGTCTGTCTCAGCCAGAATATGAGAAGCTGCTGAATGCCATGGTCATACTTGTACTATCTGAAAGATAGGACATATTTCCAATATCCATGGGAGTCTAATGAATGAGTTATCTATTCATTGGATAATTTAATTAAGTTTATATTCCCTGAATAAATTAGTAAGTGAACAAATAAGTATATCAACTGATAAGATGAAAATAATGCCAGTTTAGTTTATAATCCACTTAAAAGAATCTCCATGATCTCAGTCAGGGGAGGAGCTATTTTCTCTTCTTGATTCACCTTCCTCAGTGTGTTTAGTCAGCTTGCTGTTGCTGACCAATTAAGATAAACAGAATGCCAGAGGGGAAGCTTACAAAGTGGGCAGATTTTCCTCAGGCCACCGTTTCAAAAGCTGAGCTCTCACCATGGTGTGCTTTCAGTGATAGTTGTCTTTAACCAAGTTAGATTTCATAATCATGTGTCAGGGGCTCCATGCGTGAGGAGTGCCTGTTGATCATGGCTTACCAGAGACTCTAGTCATTTGAGAAGCTACCAATTACGTTCTGCAAAGGCCCAGATATAAGAATTCTATCTTTTCTTTCTTCCTTCCTTCCTTCCTTCCTTCCTTCCTTCCTTCCTTCCTTCCTTCCTTCCTTCCTTCCTTCCTTCTCTCTCTCTCTCTCTCTCTCTCTCTCTTTCTTTCTTTCTTTTTCCTCTTTCTTTCTTTCTTTCTTTCTTTCTTTCTTTCTTTCTTTCTTTCTTTCTTTCTTTCTTTCTTTCTGTTTTGAGATACAGGCAACCCTAAGATATAAATGGAAGGGTTCTTTATACTCAGGTTCTCCACACGGCACTCTCCTGCACAACCAGGAAGTCAAAATTAATATATGTCACTAATGCTATTCAGATCCATCAGTTTTATGATGGCTTCCCTCTCTTTCTCCTCCTCTAATCTCTTTAGCTCTGTCATTTAAGAATGCTGTCTACAAGGAACCATATAAGCTTATTCTAAAATTCATATGTTAAGTTGTAAGACCTACAAGAGCTAAGAGGTTGAGGTCACTATCTGGATCATCACCCACTATTCTCCTCAGTTCTACTCAAGCTGTGGCAGGCATATGGCAATGCTTTGCTCCTCCATATTTTTGAGTGCAATCCCATGATACAGATTCACCACAGTTCAGGTATTCACTAACTGACAGGAACTGTGCTGTTTCCTGTTTGGAGATATTACACTAGAGTGTCTATAAACATTTATTTGATGTTATGTTGTATAAAACAATTATTTCTTTCTGTTGGGATGATGTTCAACACTGTAATTACTAGGTCACATGGTAAGCTAGGAAGCTGACATGCCCTTTTTTAAAGTGACTGTGTCATTCTGTATATCCACTGACAGTATGTAGGACACACTTCCTTTGATAATCTCTAGAGAATCAATATTTCCTGTCTGGGTGAACAGTAGAATAATGTGTTTAATTTGTGTTTTCCTAATGGCTATTTATATTGAGCATATTTTATTGTTTGTGTATTTATTTGTTATTTCTAATGAAATATCTGTTCATGTGTTTTGGCTACTTTATAGCTAGATTATTAATAAATTTTTGACAGTCCTTATGCATTTTAGATACAAGTCTTTTGGTGGGTATGTGGTTTGTAAGTATTTTTCCAGTCTGTAGTTTGTCTTTTCAATCTTTTACAACATATTTTCATAGCACAAAAGATTTTCATCTTATGGAGGATTTTTTTTTTTTTTAAGAAAAGAACTGTTTGGCCTTAGATTCTAAACATATCCTACTATGTCACCCCCTCAAGATTTTTAGTCCAGTTTTAAATTTTATTAAGTCATTTTTTACCCTGAATTAGCATTTGTAAGATGTGGGGTTCAATATGGGATTTCAGCTTTTTGAAGGGAGGTTCAGTAATGTCTAGTTCCCCTATTTCCACGTCTTGAATGTTTATCTGTCCTCCACTGAGCTCCATTTGGATCTTTGTAAAGAAATGAATTGAACATATTTTTCTCAGTGTTTTTCATTCTCTTTTATTAACCTGTATTTTCCTGCTAAGCATATACTTTCCAAACCACTGTGGTACGTGCTACCTTGCAACATAGTCATTCCCCCTGCTCTGTCACACACCCCCAGTAGTCTTATCTCTTGTAGGTCTTGCAAATTAACATTTGAATTTTAGAATAAGCTTGCTATGTTTGCAAACAGATGTCATGGGATCTTGGCGAAACTGAATTTATAGATTGGCTTAGAGAGAATCTGTGTGTTTACAACTTTGTATCTCCTAGTTTCTTGATGTGGCATGTCTTCATTGTTTTCGATATTCCTTGATTTCCTATTGTTAGTATGTCATCATTTTAATAATATGGGTCCATGCTTAGCTAGATTTGTACCTAAGGTTTTCATTTTCTTCAGAGCCACTGGGAATGGGAGTATGATGTTTTCATTATTATAAGTTAATTTTGATGTAGCTTTTTGAATGCTTCTTTGATACCAGGCTGTCATCTATTGTTTTTCTTTATATGTCAACATGTCACCTGGAGTGGCATGTCTATTCATCTCTTGTGTTCGATCAGCCATGGCAGAAATGAGATTATGTTCACAGGACTTTAGTCAAATTCTTTGAGGCTTTGAGAGGCATCTGAGAGCCTCTGTCACATGTAAATCCTGTACATTGGTGACAGCTTCTCCTCATGGAGCATTCTTACTTATTCCAGTACTCATGGCTATTTTCTTGGAGATGAAATTGTGACAAGTTTGATTTCTAAGGAATAAAATAGCATTATTGACATGTCTAGTTTCTCAGCTGGGAAGGCACTGATGACAAATTCCAGCATAAATAATTCATGAACTCAATTCAAGCCAGGCTTTTTTCCCCTCAATCTTTGGAACGTCACAATGCTGTTTCCAAACGATGATTGTTTAGTATTTAGTATTTAGGATATTGAAGACTAAAAATTAGTTCAAAAGAATTTTTTAAACTTAAAAAAAAGGTGACTATTCTACTGAATAGGATTCTGTATGTAAGAAAAATTAGGTTTCAGAAAATATTCTACCATCTGGTCACCATAATGTTACTATAATTGCTAAGGCAATAACTCAGTAACTATTGTAGTTCAGTGCTTATTTACACATCTTGTCAATGACATTGACAAAATCCTAATGCAAACAGGTAGCCCTGCATTGGTAATAGAAATTGTCATTTACAAATTACTTAAGAAAATAATGCTTCCACTACACACAGTGAAGATGGACTTATAACTGTGAAGTTAATTCAACAACTATAAAATGATCTTATTTTCCATTTAATTTGATCTGTGTGGCCATCTTGTTGACCCTAAGAGCTTTCTGACTTAAGTCCCTCCCCCCACACCTTCAGGTGATATCTATTATTTCCCTGGAAGCTAGAAATTTTTGCTGCAAAACGGAAGCCTTCCTTTGTAAATGTGAATGCTTAATAAACTTGTACTGGTTTTCTGGTAATAGAAACAGGCAACATGCATCAGAAATTATCTGGAACTATTTTTGATATAAACTCATGTTTTCCAGTTGTAATGAACACTATATGTACATATAGTTATGGAATGAAATTAGATACTGAGGCCCCATAAACATGCTAGTCTACAAATGGCATGTCTTAATTTTGAGCAAATTGAGTTAATGGCTATGTTTTTTTGTATTGAATAATGTGAGCAATGATATTTCATATGATATTTTGACATAGAAAAGTCTACAGACAGATTCACATACGTTTAAATCACACATAGGCAGACTAATACATTGTATATATTTACTTAAATACCATGTAAATGTTACTGGGGTCAAGATTTGTATTGACATGTAAATCTTTTTCAGTGCCTTATTCTTTTTTTTTAAAATGACTGTCTTAAAAATTGAGAAATCACTTATTATGAAATTCACAGCTCAATGGTTTTTCATTATATTCACAAGATTCTACAACTGTTACCAGCATCTGATTCCAGAATATTTTCATCATTTCCAAAAGAAACCCTGTCCCCTTTTGGGGACAGCTATCCATCACTATTTTTAAACTGACAGCAAAAACTTCTTGTCTCTGTGGATTTATGTATCTTGGACCTACCATATAAGTAGAATAATATAATTTCTGGTCCTCTATGATTCCCTTCTTTTACTTACCAGGTTTTCAAGGTTTGTTCATGTTGTGGCATGTTTTAGTATTTAATTTCACTTATAACTGAATAATATATTGTACACATGTACCACTTTTTAAATCACCTAATAAGTTGGTTTGTATTTGGTTTGTTTCCTGTAGTCACTGTTGGGACAGTCAACTTCATATAATTGAACACACACAGGATTTTCTAGCATTGAATCACGTGACTTTGATGAAGGTTGTCAGATTACATAGCTGATGGACACTGGAGCTGGTTCTAATTTTAGACTATTGCTGGCTGACAATCTCTTATTTGACATAGTTGGGAATGGATATATACCAGATTTTTAAAACTGGTTAAGTTTTGCTATTTTTCGTAGATTTTTACCACCTGAGTTTCCATCATTTGAAACCTGAAATTCTAGATCATGAAACCATTATGTCCGGATTCAAATAGTTTCATGTCTTGAAATATTTTGGAGTATTCGGCACCTTGTATGACCAAAGGCAGTATGAAATCCTTGTGTATGACTTCCTCAAAGCCTATTTATACCCCATGTACCTTGAGCAGGACTGATGGGTTGCCGTATGGTAGATGCTTAGTATTATTGCAACTGATCAGAGTTCTGAAAAGGTATACCATTCTACATTTACTTCACACTACATGAGACTCCTGCTTGCTCCATCTTCTCCCTGAGATCTGGTATATTGTCATTTTTTTACACTGTAACCAAATTAATTGATGCCCTGATATATTATTCTGGCTTAAATGCATATTTTCCAGACTTCATGACTTTAGCATCTTTCAAACTCTTTTCCTTAACAATTTTAATTTTTAATTATTTTAGCTTATTGAGAAATAGTTGACAACCATCTACATTGAAAATGTAAGCCATGATGCTTAAATGTGTAAGCGCCATGTAGAGTGAGTACCATGACAAATGCAATTACAGTATCCGTTTGTATTAATCCATATCTGTGGCCTCACCTGGTTACTGCCTGTGCTAGGTATTCTAAAGATTGGTCTCTCAGCAAGTTATAAGTACAATATACTATAGTATATATCCACCACACTATTATGTCACTAGTGTTAATTAATTTGATGACTGAAAGTCTGTTTCTTTTTCAAAATTTTAAATAACATTTTCATACAATGCATTTTGGTCACAGTCATTCCCTGTTCTCTCCCATCTTCTTACAGATATACCCATCTTCCTTTTTAAAGACCATCAATTCTAATTTGTGTTGTGTAAATACCCTTGAGAGTGGGCCCATCCCACGTGTGTGGTCCCCCTCTCAAGAATTACATAGTTAAGGACTTTTTCAACATTTCCGCATTTCTGGGCTGCACAGCATTGAGTACCACCTTTCTACTGCTTCTGAATTTGAGTTCCTTTTGATATTTCACATTCAAATAATATCGTGCCTCACTGATCTGCATTTCTCTGATTTACTTCACTTAATGTCTTCAAGGTTCATATCGTGGTTGTTGTCACACTTCCCTATAGTTGTAAGACTAGTCCAACGTGTGTGTGTGTGTTTGTGCTTACATATGCAGACACACATACACTTATATGAGCATGTGTTATCAGAAAACACCACATGAACAAAGTGAGTCAATTTTTTAGGCTGAAATTGTAAAGAACTAGTTCTTAAGACCAGTGAGGCAACAGTAAGGACGGTAAGGAGAGTGACTGGCACGAGAAGCGAGGAGACATTCTCAGAAGCAAACGTGATCAAGGCACATCATTCTCAGACATCTAGTTAGAGGAGAAAGAGAGTAAGGAAACCATGGCACTCCTCGGACAACAGCAAGTAAGTCTGCAGAAACAGTAGGAAGTGTTGATGAATTAAAGGTACAGGGAGAATGTGAGAAAAAGGCCTTTTAAAAGAATTAACATCTGAAAAATTCATAAATCCTGGTTGAGATATAAATAGAAAGGTGCATGGAACTCAAAGCTCTCCAACTGACTCAATACAAAGACTTTGTACTTAAAAACATATGTTTAGAGTTCTAAAATCAGCATATAATAGTTTTACAGAATAACGAGTGTCCTTGTGAGATTTTCATACATGTTTCTGGCATACATTGATCATATTTTCCTCTCACTACCTTCATTTTTATTTTATAGGACTTTTTGTTTATATGTATACATATATATATGTATATATATGCATATATATGTATATATATAATTATATGTATACTAAATATATGCATTATGTACTATATAATACACATAAATACATGTACACACATATAAATATATAGATGTATATACTTACAGACATACATATATACATACATACATGCATGCATACATTACAAACATTTTCTCTTAGTCTGGGCTTCACTTTTTTTATTTGGCTGGTTTTTGATTATATTTCTGTACCTGTTATATGCGTGCTACATTATTATAGTCTGTATAACTTCTGAGTTGCTATGATGAAATCTGACACAAACAACTTAAGAGAGAAATGACTTATTTTAGTTCATTGTTGCAGAGAATTCATTTCAGAATGTCTTGGACTCCACACCCTATATAGGATATCATGGTGGTGGGATTATGTGGGGATGTAATGGAGAAGGAAGATCTTCCTCTCCCCCTGGCAAGCACACAAATTTATGACCTGTTTTATTGTTGCTGATGTTACCAGAGCCTCAGGAATAGTTTGAACAGCTAGTGACCAAAAACCTAACACATGAGACAGTTGTGGAAGCATTCCATGTCCAAGTCAGTATAAGTTATATGTTGCTGTTTACAGTTCAGTTGTGCAAAATTTCTGCTGTAGGAGCATTCTTAGACGCATATGTGCACATATAAATTCTCAAGTAACTATACTTTTTTTTTTTATCTGTTTCCCGGATCCCAAAGAGTTTGAAATCTTTAGCAAACTTTACTACTATGGAAAAATTTGGTAAACCAGAAAGCTGAGTAAAATGTTGCTATCATTTTTAAGCTATCTACAATAACACAGTGGACTTTTCTCAGTAGAAACATATTGATCAGGGTCTGCTTTGATAAATGTCAGCACATTTGGAGAGTGGTTTTAAAACTCATGTTCTTTGAAGCTTTCTGCTTTTTCAATGCATCATTGTCTTAACTGTGTTTTATACTGATTTTTACAGACAGATATGCACACTCGCATAACATGTGTAATCTGCATGAATCTTACATTTGTGAAAGAAAATGTTTCAGTGTGATTTCATTAGCTTACCTATGAGAGAGAGAGAGAGAGAGAGAGAGAAGAAAAGGAGAATGTGGGAGTGTGAGGTGAGAGGGGGGAACTGGGAGGAGAGTAGGGACAAAATGTGATTGGAATGTTAAATAAATAAATTAATTTAGAAGGAGGAGGAGGAGGAGGAGGAGGAGGAGGGGGAAGAGGAAGAGGAGGAGGAGGAGGGGGAAGAGGCCATGAACCTGGATCCTCCAGAAGAGCAGCTAGTGTTCTTAAGTACTCAACAATTTCAACCCCTAAATTAAACTTTAAAATTGAAATAGTATAAAATGCTAAAATGTGAAAGTGATATTTTCAATAAACGGGTCTACACACATCCACAAAGTGAAAGTTCATGTACAGCCACCATTCCCATGTACGATTGTTAGGTCCTAGGACATAGATGCTTCTAACCTTTGCTAACTCTCAAGCAATGAAGCTTTCAGCCCTGATTTCATGAGCAGAGACGTTCCTTGCTTTATGGAAGCTAGAAACCGCCACCAGCAGAGGTGACTCCAAAAAGTTATAGCCAGTAGAAAGATTATTATTTCCATTATTCTGGAAAATTAATCAAATATATTAAAACTTTTCTTCCTAATTTTGCAAGATTATTTTTCACATGTGGCGAAAATTCAGCATACAAAAATGACAGACAAGATTGAGACCAGAACATAAGGCAATTGGGTTTGTCCATGAATATCTAGGTCATAGGATAGTTCTGTGTGTTCTGGGGATCAAACGCAGGCATGCAGATATGTCCTCAGACTTGACAATCCGTGCCACCTGCTACATAGGGCACTCTAAAAGCAAGGTCCTAGAAACATCATAGGATGATCTCTCTCTATGTTTACAATAAGCCTTGCTTCAGTATTGGAGCCTGTTCTCAGGAAATTAATCTCTCAAGTGAAACCAATGGGTTTTTAACTTATGATTCTTCACTGGTTATTACACCCTTAAGTCGATAAAAATGACCTTTTGCTTTTAAATGAGGGAAGTTAATTTGCCTTAGTGTCATTTCATTACTTTGTTACCGGCTTAATTCCTTCGAGGTCTGACACCCTGGAGACTGGCAGATGAACATCAGACACAGCTTCCGCTGTTCTTTCTGCATAACTGTTCTCTCTCTCTCTCTCTCTCTCTCTCTCTCTCTCTCTCTCTCTCTCTCCTCTTCTCTTCCCCTCTCATTCCACCCTACCCAGTGAGCTTTCCCTCAAATAAATGAGCTGCATATTTGTGAAACACACCAGTTGTTTTTTTCCCAGTCTTAAGATTCCTTACTCCTAAGAAGGAGCATAAAAATTGTGTCATGTGTAAATGTCACTTGTCTGACTCCCTCTGCTGATTTCCCCAACTTAATATCAGTTCTCTGGGACTCCTGAGGAGAGATTAATTAGCAGTGCATGACTGAATTGTATGAAAGCAAGGAAGGATTTTGAAGAGTGTTAGTGATAGCCGAAGCGTTTCAGAATGCTACTAACGTACTTACATAGTTTGCATATCCTGGGGGGAAAGTAACGTCGCTTTTACATGTCCACTAATTATTAAAAGATCTGACATTATATATTACTCCTGATGCAGGATTTTATAATCAAGAGAATTTTATATCTCACAGCAGTGTCCTCAGGACGAGGCCCTGTCCTATTCACTGCCTTGTGGCCCCAGTTTCTACCTGCACATTGGGGACTTGTTTTAGGAATGCTGGTGGTGGTCTGTAAGCAGTGGACTAGGGATACAGGCAGAACT
Source organism: Grammomys surdaster (assembly GCF_004785775.1). Taxonomy (NCBI): domain Eukaryota; kingdom Metazoa; phylum Chordata; class Mammalia; order Rodentia; family Muridae; genus Grammomys; species Grammomys surdaster. The sequence continues at coordinate 4,423,962 of NW_021604585.1, read as the reverse complement.
CCACTAAGCCTAAAGCTCGCTCTGGTTCCTCTCCCTACACCGTGCAGTTCTGTTTTCTCTTTCATGTGAATTTACCTTTTCACTTTCACATTCGTCTATCTGGGAGATTTAAGCTTTAGGTAGAGTGTTAGGAGCACACCTGATTCTCTCACGCACAGCAGGCTTGAGTAACTCGTTACCCTTTTACTGAGAAGCAATTTGGAAAGGGTCTTAAGGGTGGTTTTATATTTTACATAGTGGTTTCCTTAAAGCTCGTATTTTGATGATATGATACAGGCAGGGTATTTATGGTGGCTGATTTATGAGAGAGAAAACTGGAAATCCTGCCATCTAATTACAACATAAAGCTTAAGTGGTACTATGAGGGAACAGTCTGCAGTGACTGAAACTATGTTTTTAGGTAAGCCACTCTCCCTCACAAAGGGATGTAGCACTGTGCTTCTCTTGTATATATTTCTGCTCCTCTTTCTTTTTCCTGTTGTTAAAAGTTTCTAGTCCATCTCTCTAGCCCCGTCTTTCTTAATGCCAGTGCCCAAATCTATCCTAAGACCTTTTCTTCTTAATGAACCTCATCTCTGCTTTTAAAAATAAGTATTGCGCGAGCTAAATATTGATTATGTGATTTTGAAGAATGATAGTAGGACATAAACTTCAGAGATTCAAGTTTTATGGAAATGACAGTATAAATAAGTATAAATTGTGTAAAAGTTCAATATCTTTAATGGCTTTAATTATTCATGCTATGTACAGTAAATGTTCCAGAAAGTATGGCTTTAAGGCTTTGCAACTGTGAGCTAGAGAGGGGATAAAGTGGATCCTCATGGCAGTCATTTCCTCAGTGGTTCTGGGTGTAACATCATGGCTCCTGTGTCAACTATTTAAATCTCCTTTCCTAAGGGTTCCCAGGTAATAGTACCATGACGGATGGATGCGGTAGAGAAAGATCCAAAGAGACATGCACACTGAGTATCTAGCTCAGGACCTTTTCTTCTATAGGTGACAACTCTCACTTCTGATGAGAGGTGACTTCTGCTTAATAAGTCGTGATGGCATAAGAAAAACTTATCAACAAGTTCTTGTGCCTTTACTGACATGTTGAAGTGTGTGGCACATTTGTGAGCTAAATACACGTATTTAGATATATAAACAAAAATCTAAAAAATCTTGGCTGCTCAGTGGTGCAGATGGGAAAATAGTGCGTTTCTCTTAGAATATGGATTTGATTAACTGAACTTTAAATTATTTTTAGAAATCAGTATTGTGTTCCCGTAGTACATAAAACACCAGAGAGTACCAGAAGGCACAGGGCTCCTATTTTATTTCTGGTTCATCTTTACTTGGAAGGATGGCTTCAAAGCCAAACTAAAGAGTTTTTTCTACTTATTTGCTGAGAATGACCTCTGCAAACCACACAGCCTTTAGGAAAAACATTTGTCTTATCTGTAAATGGGGCATTGGACCAGAAACAGTGATTTTTCAACTGTGCCCAATTGTAAGCTCCAGGGAACAAGCATTGTGATAGTTTTTCTTCTAGACACTGAGGACCTGTGTAACTAGCAATTTGACCATGGCTCAGAATCTGTGGTTAAATAATGACTCAGTGTGTGTTATACGGAGTCTCAGTCTTTAGAGCTTCTCCCAGCCAATGATACTTTTATTTATTTATTTATTTATTTATTTTTGTATATTAAGCATAATGTAAGGGTTCATTAGATAAACACTAAAGCACTATTTCGAAGCTGAAAAATAAAGGTTTGAAAGCTCTGCCAGTAAGTTCTTTCTCTCTCTCTCTCTCTCTCTCTCTCTCTCTCTCTCTCTCTCTCTCTCTCTCCCTCCCTCCCTCCCCTCCCTCCCTCCTGTTCCTCCTCTTCCTCCTTCTTTGCCTTTAACAAGAGCACAAACAAATCACAGTAGTTCTTACTCTTGGGTTTGTTTTTTATACAATCCTGCAATAGAACTGTATATTATATGTGTTTGTCAGAGAGGGAAGAATGTGAGATGTCTAGGCAAAAAAGCAATGACAGGATCTGCCAATGGAGAGGAGAGCATGTGTGAAGCATCACCAGGTGCATGGTGACCTCAGAATGACAAGAAAATGTGCCTATGGGGAACGAATGAATGGTCTCACCGAAGCCTGGCAAGCCTGGTTAGAGCTTTGCCATTACTTGATGGGGAAGCAAGCTATGAATGGTTTTTAAAAAGCAGAGATAACATGGTCATATTTATTTTCCTAGGAGTACTGTAAGCCACAGTGTTGAGATTAGACCCTCGGGTCCTGGGAGAGGTCTGTTGCTGTACTACTTGACCTTGAGTCTAATAGGTATCATAAATAAAACAAAAGTATTTTAGAGTTCAGAGAATGGCATTCACCTGTTTTTCAGAGTTGGTTTGCAGTGCTATGAAAAACGATTCCTTAAATTGCTCTTCCAAGGGAAAATTTATTGCTTCTCTTAATTAAGAATCTAATGTTATTAATATGCTAACAGGATGAAGGGAGACACAATACACACTGGCGATGAACAGAAGTCACTCTGATCCCGAATCTTCTCCACTGCAATATAATTTCATTTGCTGGTGATTGTGAGATACCATCAAGGTATCTCTAGGTAATTAGTGAATCCACTAAGGGGAAAAAATGGATGTGACCATAATGGCAAATGACACCTCAATTAGAACCACTGTACTGCGTGTGTGAGAGTTATCTTAAATGGAATTTTTATCCTGCCACTTAAAACTACAATTTTCTTGCCTATGAAAGTTATAGGTATCATAGTCTTCAGCATAAACAATGATATATATATATATATATATATATGTATATATGTTTATATATGTTTATATATGTTTATATATATATGTTTACACACACATACACACACACACACACATATATACACACACACACACACACACACACACACACACATATTCTGATAACACACACCATGTCAGATCTGCAGAACTGTCAGAACAATGGCTTGTGTAAGGACAGAGAGGGAGCTTGTCATCGGGCGTGCCTCTGCTTGGTCTGTTTTAACATTCAGTTTAACTTGTTGCTCTATGGGCAACTGTGCATCTGTGCCATCACTAAAAGCAATCACTGAAAGTAAAGCATGAAAGGCGGTGGTTAATCCCAGCACTTGAGAGTCTGGGTATTGCCGTGAGTTAAAGGCCAGCCTGGACTACATAGTAAGTTCAGGGCCAGCCTTGTCTATATAAAAAAAAATCTCGTTTCAAAACCCAAATCAAGACAGATGAAAATAATAAGTAATTACAATCTAAAAAATAGACAAAACAGTGAGTTTAGTATCAAAAGTTGAGTGAAACAAAGTACAGTGAAAGTCATCATTTAGTAAACAGATTATTCTAAAAATTGGAAGATGCCAATTTCAATATCAGCCCTGAGAGAAATAACTAAAATGGCATAAAATGACCGTTTCCAAGGTTAGAGAGATGTATCAATGGTTAAGAGCACTAGCTGCTCTTCCAGCAGATCTGGGTTCAATTCCCTGCACCCACATGGCATGACATCTGTCTCTAATTCCAATTCCAGAAGACCTGGTACCCTCACACAGACATACATGCACGTAAAACACTAATGCACATTAGAAAAAAAGACCCAGAGTTTTATCCCTAGCATCATGAAAAAAAAAATAAACTGTTTTGAAAAAGAATTGAAAGCTATAAAAATCCTATTGTTAAATGGATAAACAGAGAAATTCATTTTTCCCTTGTGCCATTTGATGTAATATTTATATGTGCTTATGTTTAAAAATATTTTGTATTCTCAATTTGAAAATATATTAATCTTAGCCTATTTTTGAAGTATGTTCAGATTTATATTGAAATACTTCCTTAATTCTCTTTGAAAATTTATCAAACAACCTCGATTTTTAACAGAGGTTGAAGACAATGGATTATACAGAGAGCTAAGACAAACTATAGGAATATAATGCTTAACAGTGCTCATAAAGGCTAGCATTTCTTCAGCTCTGTCTATGCAGGATAACTTAAACTCTTACTGTGAATATATACTGCCAGTGCTCAGTATCCTTAGCTTACAAATGAAGACTGGAACAATCAAAACACTCTAGACTCCAGAGCTAGTAATCTAGCTGAACCTGGGCTCCTAAACCCAGCCTTATGACCTCATGCTGTAAGCCATAAATCAAGTCTCTCAGGTGGCTTGTGGTCCTGTGTCCCTGCCATTGTAATTTCCTCCCACATCATGACTGTCTCTTCGTGTTTGTCTTCTGAACTCACCGTTAGCTCCTCTACAGCAAGGATGATATCTGTTCATACATATCCAGGGATTTGACCAGTGACACATAATAGAAGCTGATAAGTGCCTATTGAGTGATCAGTATTGTCTGACTCCTTAAGGGCTGCTATATTGATTATCATCACTGGACACTGCTATCACGGGGAAGCTCCAACTGCTTTTTAGACTCTATTAGGGCATTCGTTTCTTCAAAGAGGAGACATTTCAGAAGGTGAGTGAACTGATGGCTGTTATCTGTAAGAATTTGAAAGATTATGAAAAGAAAAAGCCCATGGAGATGGATGTGATATGAAATAAAATGTAGTTTAGGAAAGAAAAAGAAAGAGAAGGAACCCAGAAAGCACAATTACTTGGCACTGTGTGACGGATTTTCCTGACAGAGAAGCAGCTGGTGTTATGTTCAAGGTGAGACATAAATACCGGGAATAGTCAGGATATTTCCAGTCATGGGGAAGGCAGGAATCTAAAGCTAAAACATAAAAAAGAAAGAAAACTATTCTACATTAACAATTAACAATTCATTATAATTGAATGGGAAAATCAACTTAGCATTATCTTTGAAAGGCTGAGATCCTATCAAATAAAACTTAATTAAAATTAGTTTATCAAGGAGGTAGAGGCAAAGAGCCTTTGCGTGTGTCAGCCAGGCGGGCAGTCTTGACTTCTGTGAGTCTCTGATTGGGTTTGATGGTAGCCCTACCTCTCACAGAGAGACCACTGGCAGTTAATCCCTGCTGTGGTGAAGAGATGCGATTTTCTTCAGTGTTGTAGCCACTGGTAAGCAGTACATGCTCCAGGATCTAACCTCCCGCTCATACCCATACAGGCAGCCCTCAGAACATTATTGCATCCTAACCTGAGAGTTGGAGGGGCACTTGTCACAAAGAAGAAGGTTCAGCAAGAAAAAGAGGGGATGAGAAAAGCTAAAACCCATGACATGAATGTATGAATCTGTAAGAGAATAAAAACAAAATCTATGAGTGAAGATACTATCCATTTTAACATAGGTTTTCTTTTTTAAAAATTGGATATTTTATTTATTTACATTTTATATATTATCTCCTTTCCTGGTTTTCCCTTGGGAAATCCCCTATCCCACATCCCCTCTCCCTGCTTCTATGAGGGTACTGCCCCACCCACCCACTCTGGCATCCCCACCCTGGCATTCCCCTACACTGGGGCATTTAGCCTTCATGGGACCAAGGCCCTCTCCTCCCACTGATGTCCGACAAGGCCATCCTCTGCTACATATTCAGCTGGAGCCATGGGTTGCTCCATGTATACTCTGGTTGGTTGTTTAGTCCCTGGGAGCTCTGGGGGGGGGCGGTGTGTCTGGTTGGTTAATATTGTTGTTCTTCCTGAGGGTCGTAAACCCCTTCAGCTTGTTCAGTCCTTTCTCTAACTCTTCACTGGGGACCCCACGCTCAGTCCAATGGTGGGCTGTGAGCATCCACCTCTGTATTTATCAGTCTCTGGCAGAGCCTCTCAGGAGACAGCTATATCAGGCTTCTCCTGTCAGCAAGCACTTCTTGGCATCTGCAATAGTGTCTGAGTTTGGTGTCTGTATATGAGATGGATCCCCAGGTGGGGCAGTCTCTGAATGGCCTTTCCTTCAGTCTCTGCTCAATACTTTGTCTCCACATTTCCTCCTGTGAGTATTTGTTCTCTCTTCTAAGAAGGACTGAATCATCCACATTTTGGTCTTCCTTCTTCTTGAACTTCATGTGGTCTGTGAATTGTATCTTGAATATTTTGAGCTTTTGGGCTAATATCCACTTATCAGTGAGTGTATACCACATGTGTTCTTTTGTGACTGGGTTATCTCACTCAGGATGATATTTTCTAGTTCCATCTATTTGCCTACGTATTTCATGAAGTCATTGTTTTTAATATCTGAGTAGTACTCCATTGTGTTAATGTACCACATTTTCTGTATCCATTTCTCTTTTGAAGGACATCTGGATTCTTTCCAGCTTCTGGATATTATAAATAAAGCTGCTATGAACATAGTGGAGCATGTGTCCTTGTTATATGTTGGAGTATCATTTGGGTATATGCCCAGAAGTGGTATAGCTGAGTCCTCAGGTAATAGTATGTCCAATTTTCTGAGGAACTGCCAGACTGATTTCCAGAGTGTTTGTATCAGCTTCAATTCCACCAACAATGGAGGATTGTTCCTCTTTCTCCACATCCTTGACAGTATCTACTGTCACCTTAGTTTTTGGTCTTAGCCATTCTAACTGGTGTGAGGTAGAATCTCAGGGTTGTTTTGATTTACATTTCCCTAATGACTAAGGATGTGGAACATTTCTTTAGGTATTTCTTGGACATTTGATATTTCTCAGTTGAGAATTCTTCATTTAGCTCTGTACCCCATTTTTAATAGGGTTGTTTGGTTGTCTAGAGTCTAATTTCTTGAGTTCTTTGTATATATTGGATATTAGCCCTCTATCAGATGTGGGATTGGTAAAGATCTTTTTCCAATCTGTTGGTTACTATTTTTGTCCTATTGACAGTGTTCTTTGCCTTACAGAAATTTTGCAATTTTTTGAGGTCCCATTTATCAATTGTTGATCTTAGAGCATAAGCCATTGGCGTTCTGTTCAGAAAAATTTCCCCTATGTCCAAGTATTCGAGGCTATTCCCCATTTTCTCTTCTATTAGTTTCAGTGTATCTGGTTTTATGTGTAGGTCCTTGATCCACTTGGACCTGAGCTTTGTACAAAGAGATAAGAATGAATCTATTTGCATTCTTCTACATGCTGACCTCCAGTTGAACCAGCACCATTTGTTGAAAATGCTGTCTTTTTCTCACTGGATTGTTTTAGCTCCTTTGTCAAAGATCAAGTGACCATAGGTGTTTGGTTTCATTTCTGGGTCTTCAGTTATGAAAGCTACAGTTAAAGAAAGCTCCCTATACCTTGCTGTCCAGGCTTCTGACATTTGTTCCTCCTTCAGGACACCTTGAGTTTGAATTCTGCCACCCTAAACCCAGCAACCTGTAATAAACTTACATGCACAAGACTGTGTCTGTCCTTCTTAGAGATAAGTTGCCTGTGTTTCATGGTGTGCTGATGTAAACCCTTTTCTATTCTTGGACAGTCATTTGCTTATAAGAGGAAAATCCTTCAGAATGAAGAAATTTTGAGAGTGAGGGGTCTTATATCAATTCTTCAGAGTGTTGAGTTGCTGGACTACTTGTATTGATTTTCTCTTCTTATGGTCAGCTAGTATGTATCTATTTCCTGTCTGTACTAACATACCTCATTCATTCTTGGTATAGTTATAAAATTACATTGAATTACTGGTTAGATTGCTTTGAATGCTAATATTTTATGCTAATTATCTTTGAGGATATTAACTTTTATTTATTCATTTATTTATTTATTTATTTTTATAATTTATGTTTGAAATTATAATATAATTACATCATTTGCCCCTTCATCTCTTAAAACCCTCCCATGTCACTCCTTACTCTCTTCCAAATTTGTGACATCATTTTCTATAACTGTTGATATATATATATATATATATATATATATATATATATATATATATATTTAGGAATGTTTTGAATATGTATATTCAAAGCACTTTGAATATGTATATATTCAAAACATTCCTAAATAAATGAATACAGTCTGCCCAGTCAATATAATGTTACTTATGTGCACGTTTTCAGGACTGACCATAACTTTTTTGCCAAGATTCTTTCTGACCACTGAAGACACCGTTGCGATAGGGAAACATTTCTCAGGTGTTGACCACATGCTGCTGTGCTGTGACAAAAGCTGTGTTGTGGTGTGATCTGATGCTGAGATGTCCATACTTAGACAGTGCATCTCACCAGACTTCAGTTTCCTGAAGGACAGGCCTGTGTCTAACTTTCCAGGCATCTAGCGCCTTGTCTAGCGGACACAGTAGTGGTTAATAAGCATTTGTTGTGTGGTATCGTTTTCTTCTAAAATAGTCCCTTTACCTTTTCCATTTGCTTACTCATTTCTCATTCTCTTCAGGTCCTCTCCATCTGCCCCAAGGACATGAGAGCTGACATCTGTGTTCATCTGAACCGGAAGGTTTTTAATGAACATCCTGCATTCCGACTGGCCAGCGATGGATGTCTGCGTGCCTTGGCAGTGGAGTTCCAAACCATTCACTGTGCTCCTGGGGACCTGATTTACCATGCTGGAGAAAGTGTGGATGCCCTCTGCTTTGTGGTGTCTGGGTCCTTGGAAGTTATCCAGGATGAGGAGGTGGTGGCCATTTTAGGTACTGTGAACTGTCCTGATCCAGTATAAATGGGGCACTGTCTTGGAGTTTTAGCTTTCCAGGTTTCTAAACAGAAATCCCCTCTGTTTAGAAACTTTAGAAACTCGGTCACTAATGAGATGATAAATTTCAGTGAAAACTGGTCGTTGTTTTGGCAAAGCACATTAATCTCAGTTACAGCTAACAGGGAACATAGGGCTGTGTAACATTCACTTATACAAAAAGTGATCACAGCCTAAGGAACTTTGCACACTCTCATTGGTAAGTGGAAATTTACTCTAGGAACCACTGTCAGATGAGTAGTAGAGGGAGTTAGTTTCAGGTGGCAACAGATCTGTTCAGTTAAGCCTGTTTCTTTACAGAAAAGCCAGGCAAGGGTGGAAAAAGTATGGAGACTTGCCTAGCTAGTTAGTAACCGGTGAGGGCTCAGTTGCATCAGCCTGCTCCCTATGGTTCTGCCTCATCACAGTGGGTGGAGTATAATCACAGTGGGTGGAGTATAATCACAG